>NC_143012.1:195511257-195811257 GCF_055824585.1 Amblyomma mixtum | reverse complement strand
AAAAAATTTTGCAACTTCTGTTGCGGTACCACTAGGCAACGCTTTTGCTTCGGCGTAGCGGGTCATGTAGTCGGTGGCCACGATGATCCACTTGTTACCTGATGATGAAGTAGGAAAGGGGCCGAGTAGGTCCATCCCGATTTGCTGAAAGGGCTTAGTTGGTGGTGGTATGGGGTTCAGGAGTCCGGCTGGTCTAGTCGGAGGCGTTTTGCGTCGTTGACACTCACGGCACGTTTTCACGTAATGAGAAACATCGGTAGCTAGCCGCGGCCAATAGTACTTCTCCTGGATGCGGTGCAACGTGCGAGCAATCCCGAGATGCCCTGCAGTCGGCTCATCATGACATGCCTGCATAATTTCTTGCCTGAGATTTTTGGGCACGACAAGAAGATGCACTGTCCTGTTGGACGCGAAGTTCTTCTTCAGAAGGACATTATTGTGAAGGACGAAGGACGACAGTTGGCGCTTGAACCCTCGGGGAGGCGATGCGGTCTTGCCTTGCAGATAATCAACCAGGCTTTGCAACTCAGGATCCGAGCGCTGCTGCTGCGCGAAACTGCTCGCGCTTACCGGTCCTAAGAAAGCGTCGTCGTCTTCCTCTTCCGGGGCTGCGTCGACGGGGGCTCGCGACAAGCAGTCTGCGTCGGAATGCTTGCGGCCAGATTTGTAGACTACAGTTATGTCAAA
Organism: Amblyomma mixtum; assembly: GCF_055824585.1. Taxonomy (NCBI): domain Eukaryota; kingdom Metazoa; phylum Arthropoda; class Arachnida; order Ixodida; family Ixodidae; genus Amblyomma; species Amblyomma mixtum. The sequence goes on along the minus strand of NC_143012.1, from coordinate 195,810,570 downwards.
TTCTTGAAGGCGCAGGCTCCAACGAGCAAGGCGGCCGGAGGGATCTTTCAAATTGGCTAGCCAGCACAGAGCATGGTGATCGCTCACAACCTTGAATGGTCGTCCGTACAGGTAGGGGCGAAATTTCGACGTGGCCCAAATAATGGCGAGACATTCTTTCTCGGTGGTCGAGTAGTTGGCCTCGGCTTTCGAAAGTGAACGGCTAGCGTACGCGATAACCTTCTCCTGTCTGCCATTTTTCTGAACGAGGACCGCTCCTAAGCCCACACTGCTTGCATCGGTATGAACTTCGGCTTCGGCGTTTTCATCAAAGTGCCCGAGCACAGGAGGGGACTGTAAGCGGCGCTTCAGTTCGTTGAAAGCTTCCTCTTGCGGCCTTTCCCATTTAAAAGGCACGTCAGCCTTGGTAAGTTGGGTCAAAGGTTCAGCGATGCGCGAAAAGTTCTTGACGAATCGCCGGTAATAAGCGCATAATCCAAGGAATCTGCGTATAGCCTTCTTGTCATTAGGCTGTGGAAACTCTGCGATCGCAGCCGTCTTCCTGGGGTCTGGGCGAACTCCATCCTTGCTTACGACGTGACCAAGGAACAGCAGCTCCTCGTAAGCGAAGTGGCACTTCTCTCGTTTCAGTGTCAGGCCTGAAGACTTGATCGTTTCCAGCACTATCCGAAGCCTTCTGAGGTGGTCTTCAAAGCTTGAGGAGAAGACAACAACGTCATCTAAGTAGACTAGGCAAATCTGCCATTTCAAGCCTGCGAGCACCGTATCCATTACTCGCTGGAACGTCGCTGGGGCAGAGCAGAGGCCGAATGGCATCACCTTGAACTCGAAGAGTCCGTCTGGCGTGATGAACGCAGTCTTCTCGCGATCTCTTTCGTCGACTTCAATTTGCCAGTAGCCGCTCTTCAGGTCCATCGATGAGAAGTACTTAGCGTTGCACAGCCGGTCCAGTGTATCGTCGATGCGGGGGAGGGGGTAGACATCCTTCTTCGTAATGTTGTTCAGGCGGCGGTAATCGACGCAAAAGCGAAGGGTGCCGTCTTTCTTTTTCACTAGGACGACCGGTGCTGCCCAGGGGCTCCTCGATGGCTGGATGACGTCGTCACGAAGCATTTCCTCAACTTGCTTGCGGATAGCTTGGCGTTCTAACGGCGATACGCGGTAGGGGCTCTGTCGCAGTGGTCGTGCGTGTTCGTCTGTGACAATGCGGTGCTTGGCAAGCCGGGTTCGTCGCACATTCGATGCTGATGAGAAGCAATCGGTGTACCTTTGAAGAAGACTGCGTATTTGGTCTTGTCTGCTCCGGGGTAATGCTGGGTTGATGTCGAACGTGGGTTGATGGCCTTGTTCAGATAGTTCTGCAGGTTGGTCGGGTAGAGCAAATACGTCTCTGATGTCTGCCAGCTCGTCGAGGAAAGCGATCGTCGTACCTTTGTTTAGATGCCGGTATTCTTCGGTGAAGTTGGTTAGCAACACCTGGGCTCGGCCATTTCGGATTTCGGCGACTCCCCTCGCGACGCCCAATCCTCGATCCAGGAGTAACTGGGTGTTCCCCTCGATAACACCTTCGGCATTTTCGATGTCTCCAGTACCTATGTCGACGAGAACACTTGATCGGGGCGGCACGCTCAATGCTTCATCGAGGACGTTTAAGGCAACGTGATGAGTCGCGCTCGTCGCAACAGGTATGGCTTTTTCCGTGGAAAGCTTGATCGACTTAGATCGAAGGTCGATGATCGCCCGATGTTCGTTCAGGAAGTCCATTCCCAAAATCACGTCTCTCGAGCATTGCTGTAGGATCAGGAAGGTTGTCGCATAGGTTCTCCCATTTACAGTAACTCTCGCGGTGCAGCGTCCTGACGGCGTAATCAGGTTGCCACCTGCGGTGCGGATCAGCGGGCCATCCCAAGTTGTTGTTACCTTCCTGAGTCGGACAGCGAGTGGGCCACTCATGACAGAGTAGTCAGCTCCCGTGTCGACCAAGGCAGTAACCGCGTGACCGTCGACCGTAACTTCAAGGTCACTTGTTCGCGTTCTGGTATTGTACGTTGTCTTCGGTGTCCGATCTCGGCTTCGTCGAGTAGTGAGGCTGCGGTGGGCGTACTGCGACGTTACTTCACTGGGCAGCGGTAAAAGCTTCAAGTCTGGCCGCGTCGTCGTCGGTGTCGTCGTCGTCGGCGTTGTCGTCGTCGGCGTTGTCGTCGGTGTTGTCGTCGTCGGTGTTGTCGTCGTCGGTGTTGTCGTCGTCGGTGTTGTCGTCGTCGGTGTTGTCGTCGTCGGTGTTGTCGTCGTCGGTGTTGTCGTCGTCGGTGTTGTCGTCGTCGGTGTTGTCGTCGTCGGTGTTGTCGTCGTCGGTGTTGTCGTCGTAGTTGAGGCATGGTCTTGAGTACTCGTCGATGGAGGATCTTTGTCATTGCGCTTAGAAGCAACCTCACCTCCAGAGGCTGCTTTATTTAGTTTAACCTTCGTGGGCTGGGGGAGCGTCCACGCACGGCGTAACCTCTGCTAGGAGAAACAAAGCGCGGGGACGATGGCGACGGGGAACGTGATAGGCGGCTCGGCGATGAGTATTCTTCCCGACGTAAAAACTCCTCGATTTCGGCTGGTCGCTGGCCGGGTCGGGGTCGTGGAGCGTCGTAAGAGAACCCTCGGATGCCCAGTCTTCTGTATGGGCAGTGCCGGAGGACGTGACCGGCTTCGCCACAGTGGAAGCATAGTGGGCGGCGCTGGTCGGGAGTTCTCCACTCGTCGCATTTCCTCGGCTGCGCGCGTCGCTCGTAGGACGGGCGGGTTGGGGCGAGTGGGCGGCGGTCCAACGCAGCTGGCTGAGGGCGATAGGGGCTTGGGTCCCGTCGTCGAGGTGCAGGACGGCGCACAGCTGCGGCGTAAGTCATGGCTGGGGGCTGCAGAGGCTGTGTGGGTGTCGGCGTCACACCCAAGGCCTGTTGAACCTCGTCCCGGATGACGTCAGTGAGCGATGAAAGTTGCGGCTGCGTTCCCGTTGGCAGCAACCGTCGGAGCTCCTCTCGCACAACTTCACGTATAACCTCCCGCAGGTTATCATTGTTAGCGGTGTCCATGCAGCTTGCTGACAAAAAGCGCTGCTGGCGGTCATACTGGCGGGCTCGGGCGTCGAGAGTTTTCTCCATTGTGGATGCCTCTTCTACGAATTCAGCGACGGTTTTCGGTGGGTTTCGAACGAGGCCGGCAAATAGTTGCTCTTTAACTCCTCGCATAAGCAACTTCACCTTCTCTTCTTCCTTCATGTTCATGTCCGCACGCCGGAAGAGACGCTTCATCTCCTCAGTATACACTGCAACGGTCTCGTTTGGGCGTTGTATGCGAGACTGTAGCAGCTGCTGGGCTCTCTCCTTTCGCACGACGTTTGTGAAGGTCTTCAGAAGCTGTTCCTTGAAGGTTTCCCAATTGGCAAGGCTGGCTTCCTCATTCTCGAACCAGACTCTTGCTGGTCCCTCCAGGGCGAAGAAGACGTACCTAAATTTCATGGCGTCGTCCCAGTTGTTGAAGACAGCCACACGGTCGAACTGCTCCAGCCATTCCTCGGGGTCGGCGCCAGGCGAAGCGTCGAAGGTTGGTGGCACCCGGGGCTGCTGCAGAATGATTGGAGTGGTCGTCTGGGGCAAGGTCATGATGGACGTTGGTACTTGCTTTCGCTTCCGGGTAGGGTCCGGCAGGGTCCCGAACTCAGGTGCGTCCCCTTGCAGGCGTCGGCTTGCGCGGTGGACTGGACTCAGGTCCTGCGGTAGATGACTCAAAGGGCTGGCGTCTCGACTTGTAGGGGGTGTCCGGAACATGGGAGGCTACCCAGCACCTCCACCAGATGTCACGTTGTAGTGACGGCAGGCCAGCGGTGAGGAATACAGCAACAAGGCTTGCAAACGAAGCTCTTTATTTGGGCTGACTTGCGCCCGCAAAATAACTGAATCACTCGGCGGCAGCGTAAGCAACAAACGTGCTCGTCGGTCGTCGATCTACGAATGTCCGCCGCTCGCGGCATCGCTCAATTTAAAGGCGGCAAGGAAACTTCCAGATAACAGGACAAGATCATCTACAGTAATCTAGAAAAACCTAGATGCAGCCCTTCATGGCTGCGATCAATCGAGATTAGTCTGGTCGCTTCTCGCGCCACGAACAAAAGTGATAACAACCCTTTCCTGCAGCCTTGAGCGTGAACGAATAAACACTACAATGATACGTGGCAGTATGAATGATTCTTGGCTGATTTATCGTAGTATTAATTCGGCAAAACTTGCGCAGTTTTCACGTGGCTCTAGAAAAGCATGCGCAGCGGAGTTTTTGAGCTCCGTCCATACACAAGCTCCGCAGGGCTGAAGCCAGTGCTCTCGTGGGGAGTAGATCTAAGAGCAAACATATCAGTGCGAATGCATGCTTCCCAGTCTCATTTGCGCTCATAACAAAGAGCTCTCGATATCCGTTTCAGAACTGAATGCATGGGCTATACCGGATTAGATTGCGGATGATGGATCGAGCAGGGCACCACTTATCTACATCAAGCAATAAGTCTCTCGTTGCCGCACGGAACAACTGCCTGCGAATATGCCTTGGCCTCCCAAAGGGTTCCTCTGCATCAGGAACAGTAGCGGAGGCAGGATGTCTCCCACTAGAGGTGATTGCCGTCCAGGAACCTATGCGTACCCATCTCCGCCATGTTCTTCGTTTGGTTTGGTTTATGGGGTTTAACGTCCCAAAGCGACTAAGGCTATGAGAGACGCCGTAGTGGAGGGCTCCGGAAATTTCGACCACCTGGGGTTCTTTAACGTGCACTGACATCGCACAGTACACGGGCCTCGAATTTCTCCTCCAAAGAAATTAAACCGCCGCGGCCGGGATCGAACCCGCGTCTTTCGGGCCAGCAGCTGAGCACCATAGCCACTGAGCCACCGCGGCGGCTCCATGTTCTTCAAGGGAAGAAGCACTTCCTGCACCGTGTCCACCTAACTCACAACAACTCTAGCTTTGGCCAGGCAGTGCAGCTCCTGCCCATCCCTACTATTAATCAGCCACAGAAACTACTACCTCTGGCCTTTCCTCCACGGACACTCTCTCCTCTAAAGGTGAAGAAGTTTGTTCCAGGTGTGAATGCAAAGAGCCGCATGCCACAGGCAGCGCTTCTGCAAATTACTCTCGCCTACTTAACGGAGGAATATAGGCAGCACACCCATATCTTCACCGATGGTTCAACTACTAAAGAAACCTCTTCATGTGACCTTTATGTGCCCTCAACAGGCCATGCCCTTTCTTACCGACTGCAGCGGAGGACATCCTCTACGACAGCTGAACTTTACGGCATTAAGGAAGCTGTTTCTTACATCCTGCGCCGAACCGCCGGCCGTTGGGTTATCTTCACCGATTCGAAAGCATCTCTGCAGATCCTGGCCAACCTGCTGAAGAAAACGAATCACCAGCAAGTTTCCCTGGACATCGGGTATCTACATCATTTAACTATTGCCGCAGGCCACTGCATAACATTTCAGTGGGTACCTGCTCACTGTGGCATTCAGGCTAATGAAAAAGCAGATGAAGCGGCCCGTAAGGGCCATCAACATCGGAGATACATTAGAACTTTTTTCACGAAATCTGATGCGTCCCAGATGGCTAAAAGTTTTGCTTCCGAAGAAACGTATCGGCTTTGGAGTTTGCCGACACATCAGCACCAATTTCTTCACTCAATCGACCCACATCTTAGATCAAGACTCTCACCCAGAATTCCTCGACATCTGGAAACACTTTATCATCGACTTCGTCTGAATGCTGCAGATACAAACGGCTTACGATACCGTTTTAGACAAATGAACAGTCCGCACTGTGGCAACTGTGCCGCGATAGAAACTGTGGAGCATATCTTGCTTGAGTGCCCTGCGTATGCTAACGAGCGTGCGTACTATGAACATTGCATGCAGAAGCTCTGCTCAGTGCCCCTAACAATGGGCAAAGTTTTAGGTCCCTTAGCCTGCCTTAGGCAACAGAGACTTGCAATGAACTTTCTATTTACATATCTAAAAGACATTGGACATCTCGATAAGCTTTAAATTCACTTGCACGTTACCTTCATGCATTCTTCATGCAGTGAACTTCGTCAGCCCATTTGTCGGACTATGCACTCCATCATTCCATAGGTTGCATCAATACTCGCCATTGCATCCTTAGTACCCATTTCATGGCCGCATTTTATGTTCTTTTTTTTTACCTCTTCCACTCTGCTCTCCTTCTGTCTTTATCTCCCAAATTCCCCTCCCTACGCAGAGTAGCATGCCAGCGATTTTTAAACACCGGCTAAATTCTCTGCTCTTCATTAAAGAGTCTCTCTCTCTCTTTGATCCCGCATTCATCAAAAAAAGTAGAGGTTAGGCAGCTGGAGAAGACGCTGCCATTGCCACACTGGATTTCAGAAGGAATCTGACAAGTGCGAATATCGAGAGTAGGGCGCCCACGACCTGAGCAGAATGGTACCACTTCATGAAACTTTGTTGCGATACAAAGGGCAGCCAGAATGTACCGACAACGTTTCCTTGACTCCAGCAGTGGTCCTACAATGTCAGTTATTAGCCGCCGGAAAGGCTCGGTGATAAATAACATCAGCTTCACAGGGGCCTTCCACTCGCATATGAACTCTTCCACCCTGTGACATGTGTCACAAGAGCTCACGTACAAAGTTTTCGGTGTCCTTCCAACATTTCGGCCAGTAGTACTCTACGGAAATCCTAGCTTAATCTTTTTCAAGCCGAGATGCAATGTCCACGCGTTTTCGTGCGCGAGTTCCAATAGTTGGTGATGATATCTCTGTGGTATCAAAAGCTGCTCACTGTACTTGCGACTTTGCGCATCGGTGTAACTGCGGTACAGCAGGCCAAATTTTTCGTGAAAAGAAACAGAATGCCAGCGAAATACGTGCTCTGGCACAACAGTCCCTAGAAATGTAAAATTTAAAGATATTTTGAATGCTGAATAAAAAAAAAGCATTTTTGCGGTCTTTCTTTTTCTTTTTCAAGAAAATACGAAATTTTTTGAAAAAAAAAACGAAAACGCGCTTCATTGAGTACATTTATTTGTATAATTCAGAAATAACTAAAAAATTATATTTTTGAACCAAGAGAGGTAGAGTCTGTGGGGTTTCTAATTTTGGGGAGATAAATACGTTTCCCACGTTTAATCGCGGCTGTCACTGTTCAAAACCACTGAACCTCAACCCGTGATCGCGCACGCCGACCCCGGCGGGATTTGCTCTGCGGGAACAAAGGAACGACACACTGGCTGACACAAACAAGGCATTTATTGCTACAACAACAATAACGCCAGCTAGCAACAAAATACATACACTGAGGAATCGAGGACGTCCGAGTCACCAGCACGGTTACGAGCGAACGTTCGCACACGTCAGGGCAAGAGGGAAACTCCGAGGCCGGACTGGACGAGCTGGCGGAAGCATGTTTCCGCAGAGCCCGCATCGGCATGTCCGTACGCGGTGCAATCCCGAGCTAAAGAGAGAGGCCCGTCACCCCCCCGCCCCCCTACCCCCCCGCTATGGTGACAGCCACCATACCCCCGCGCAGCAATCACGCCATCCGTGGCGCTCGTGTTGCTGCGACACCGGCGCCCTCCCTTGATAGTTAAGGTAACTAAATATGCTAGGGAAGGTGCATTGAGGAGAAGCGAACCACGGGACAAATAAGGAGCGTCCCCACATTCCCCCAACCTTAAATAAACCGACGCGTCTGCAAGTACATGCCACAGAGGCTTTCCTGGTCTTCATGCACTGAGACAGGTCTTGCAGCGGAGGTCACGCTGACAGTGTCAACGCAGACTTCCATAGTATTCCGATGGCGGCGTGAAGGTCTCCTCTGGGACGACTCGCATGACCCGTGGAGTACGCGTCCGCAGGCCCGCGAAGAGAAGGCCGGTTGAAAACTGCAGGCCAGGATTATGCAGCAGTCGCCAGGGTAACAGCAGCCGGAGGTGACTGCTGACTGGTCTGCCCACGGCTGCCCCGGATGGATGCGCCAAATAGGATACAGGCAGCTCCGTCGCAGCAGGCGGCAGCTATACGATGTGCACAGGACATCAAGCCTGGGTGGCTCCACTGGATCTGCAAGATTTCCGAAACACTCCCCGCATGCCTTTAACGTATATAGGTCACGGGAGGAGCAACGGCGTCTGCAAGGGCCTCGTGGCTCAATGTTTAACTCGCTAGCGAAACGTGTCGGGAGGCTGCGCAAACGCAAGGTTCGAGTGAAGGAAGCTTTCTTGAGTTGAACGAGACTGCTCAGTTCGTGCGAGGTTACAAAAATTGGAGGACGCTTACGCTTCAAGAGTGGGACGCGACAGCGTGTTGCAGCGTTACCAAGGAGTCCACGGAACGCCCGTTCGGCGCGACACCTTGCTCGAAGGAAAAGAAACGACGCCTGTCCTGATATCTTGGTGGGCACCCGAACCTTAAGGGAAGGAAAATGAAACGAAAATTGGTTTTAAAGAAAGCAAACGACGCCTGTCTCTCGCTTATCTCGGTCGACACCCGAACCGAGGCAGGAAAATGAAATGAAAATTAGTTTTAAGGAAAGGAAATACGCCTGTCTCTGATATCTCGGTGTACACCCGAAAGGAATGGACGTCACAGCACATGTCTCTAAAGCACCCTTCTAAGACACCGTATTCACTAGACGCGCCTTTGTTCATTCCAAACCATCGAGCTAGCTTGGCCGAGTGGTTAGCGTGCTCGTCTCGCACTCCGGAGACCATGGTTCGATTCCCCAACTCGACCAATTTCCTAGTAGGTTTTATTCATTAATGCTTCGGGGATTTTTCGCTCACAGCCAACGCTGCCGACGACGACACCGGCTTTTCTACTGGCGGGCAGCAAGGCGCGCCGCCTCTCAGCACCACGGGTCTCTTCCGACATGGTGCAGGCAGCTCTTAAAAGCCTTAGGCCTCTCTACCATTGTGTCAACGACCCTCAACAAAAGAAAGACCCGAAAAGGGTTTCGTGCGCGCAGCCGCGAGGAGACATCAGCTCTGCGGGGTGGTCCTACCCAGCTCACTGCAAGAAGCAGCTTCTGAGCGGTCGGCGTCCACCGTATCAGACGGTGTCGGAGAACCCAGTGCCGAGCGGCAATACCAGCGAGCTCGTAGCGGTACCCGTGGCCTCAGGCCACCCGGCTCCCGGAGCCGCGACTCCCAGAGTCGGAACAGAGAGAGAGAGTAGAGAAATATATGTACAGAAAACTCGGACCACCCACGCGGCTTCCGTACTCACTCGCTTTGGGCTCGGCAACTCCGCGGGCGCTAGGCCTCGCGCTCCCTCGATGCGGACCCAGTGGTTCTCGTCCTGAAGACATTCCAGAGAAAACTGACAAAAAATTTGCTGAGCATGTCGAAAAGTTCAGACATGCTGGAGCGCAATATACCTCGCACTCGAGAAAGCCTGCCGGAGGTCCTAGCGATCAAAATTCGCACTAGACCTAGCACTTGTCAAGTCCGGACAAAGAGAGTTCCTCGAACCCGGCAGTCGTCCGATTTTCCAAGAGCAGGCCCCATGTTGGGCGCCAGATGTGGGGTTTTTAATTAGGGGGAGATAAATACGTTTCCCCCGTTTAATCGCGGCTGACACAGTTCAACACCGCCGGACCCCACCACGTGACCGCGCACGCCGACCTCGCCGGGCCTTGCTTTGCAGGAACAAAGGAACGACACACCGGCTGACACAAACCAGGCATTTATTGCTACAACAGTAACGCCAGCTAGCAACAAAATACGCTGAGGAATCGAGGACGTCCGACTCAGCAGCACGGTTACGAGCGAACGTTCCCACACGTCAGGGCAAGAGGGAAACTCCGAGGTCGGACGGGACGAGCTGGCGGGAGCATGTTCCCACCACGAGGCCGTCCGCCGGCAAAGAGCGGACCCCGCATCGGCACGTCCGTACGCGGCGAAATCACGAGCCAAAGAGAGAGCCGTCTCCCCCCCGCGCGCTCGCAGCAAACACGCCATCCGTGGCGCTCGTGTCGCTGCGACGCCGGCGCCCTCTCTTCTTAGTTAAAGTAACTAACACGGCTAAGGAGGGTGCATTGCGGGGAAGCGAACCACAGGGGACCAGTAAGGCGCGTCCCCACAAGACAAAAGGTTTATTCACTACTTCTAGTCTTGAGTCTTCATGGGTTGAGTCCCTAGTCCAGGACAACTACGGCGGCTGCGGAAGCGCGGGCCCGTTCTACCAGTGAAAGCTGACCGCCGGATTCCCAGCTCGGAAGCGCTTCCTCCGACCGTTCCGGCGTGACATTGTACGACACCAGTCAGAGGTCTCACCTTCCAGAATTTATCGGTGTTGTTGGGGGCTGGACCGCTCGCATCGGCATATGAACAGCAGTCCGAAGCTTTAAAATTCTGTTGAGATTCATTGCATCTGCAACCACAGCAATTGGGGTCCGCGTCTGCCAGTACATCCTAATTCTAGGAAATTTTAGCTCGGCCATGTACATCATAATCCCCCCCCCCCAAAAAAAAAAAAAAAAAAACCTTGATTTCCTCTGCTCTAGTGCCAAGCTCTGCGCCGGTTGTTCGTAATACATGTTTGAGCACTCGGCGACTCTTCCAAATGCGCTGTCAGGGAGGTATTTCATGAAATATTGAAGAGGTTCAGCCGGCACCTAGTTTTTGCGGTGGGCTGGGATCCATGACACGCCACCTGGATCGAAGCTTTTCTTCACCCATTTGCAATTTTTGTGCGCTTTTTTGGGTATTGCTCAACGGCATCGTAATCTTCATCAGAGTCGCTGCTCTCCGCGGCCACTGGCGCGGCAGCATTACTTCGGCCTCCAAAGTCAATGTCCTACGATAAATGCGAAATTACATACCACATCCACATCGTCGGACACGTCGGACTCGTCGTCTGATAGGTTAACGTCGGACTGGTTTCCGTCAGCAGTAGTCAAAAAAATTTGCTCTGCAGCAAAAATACTGGCCTTGCGGCGGGTCTTGCGATGCCTCTCGATAGCTTAGGAGCGACGAATGCAAGCAAAAATGAACATAATGCGAATGACCTAAGCAAGCTAACTTCCCGCAGCAATGCTAAATCAAGTACAGGTGAAGTCACGGTGTGTCCAATTGTGACACACGGTTCTCAACGGTGTTAAAAACTATGAAGTAAAAGACCAAGGAATAAAAAAATTTACTGTTTTTCATACAACCAGTTCTGCACATGAAACAAGCGTTTATAGCCTTTATAAATGATTTACACAGTAGTAAAAAAGATCTTTGAATAGCAACTCGCCGAAACTTCCATAATACATGGTGGCGTCCATCTTGAAATGATTCGACTGGAGAAACTTTATTGACCTAAAAGATCAGTGGGGTGGAATGAATGGCCTCCTAACGGAGGGCGACCTTTTCCACCCAGTCCGCAAGCTTGGCTTGCGTGTTCTTGTCAGGCTCCCTCAGGAGCCTAAGCAGGCCTCCTGGGAGGGAGCCGGTAGAAGGCTTTTTGGAGGTAGACATTCCTTACAGTCCCATAGGATGCATTCGTCTGTTGCTACGTTACCGCAGTGTAAGCAGTTGGGATCGATGGGTTGTGTGGTCATTTTAGAAGAATGGGGGTCAAGACTGTCCCAGTTTTGGCTCTACTTTCTGGCCTGGTAAGGTCTGGTAAGGTCCGGGTGAGGTGCAGGGTAAAGTTTCCGCGCCTCATGAAGCTGATTGGTCATTTCTCGGCAAGTGAAAGTTACGTTGATGTGAGACTCCGAGACACTCCCCGATCCCTCCCGGTTTGCCAGAGTTCGGGCATATGGGTTCGCCTTCTCGTTTCCCGCATTTCCCTCGTGTGCAGGAACCAAAATAATTTCTACGGGCTGATTCTTTGGCTGTGTTTGATTGGTCCTGCGGCTGCAGAGCAAATCAGGCCTTTGTTATAATTTTGGATCGCAATCTTAGAGCCGCGAATTATTGTGCCTACGCTCTCGTCACTGAGAGCTAAGGCAATGGCTACTTCTTCGGCCTCTGTTGCTGAAGTTACTGTCGCTACATCAAAGAACCTGGGCTGGTCTTCTGTCGCTCGCACCATGGTGGCGAAGTATTGTCTTCCTTTGCTCCGGCCGCGTCCACATAGACTGCAGTTGGGTCGCTACTGTATAGGTCCTCGATTCTTTGAGCACGGGTAGGATTTTAATTTTAATCGTTTTTGAGCAGAGTTTCAGACCTTCGCGTCAGATGGCGCTACCTTATCGCTTTCGCAGGTTTCAAATATTACTCGCCCCTGTGGAGGATTTGGACGGGTGCCAGAGGGCGGAAGAGGGACGGTGCAGAAACCGAAATTTGTAAATTTTGCGGCCACGTGGCCAACATTAGATCACATAATATGGAGATGCGTTCGGGCCTCAGGGCGCAACGCGATTAAAGGGGCTGCGAAACACTGCTTGGGGGGATACCGGCTATACTTCAGGTGGGTTCTTTATGTCACACAGATGCTGACTTAAAAAGAATTACAGGAATCGATGCACAGGAACGGGAGTTATTCAGTGGAGAAATTTGAAAATACAAGCAAACAAAACGCTGCCCTCAACTCGATTTTGGCGGGGCTTCCCACTCCTATTTCGCTCTCCCAATGACGGCACCTGGCGCAACCAATCAAAACAGCCAGCCAGAGCACGTCGCGGAAGTTTGTACTCCATGGTTGCCTGCTCTCTGTAACTCGTTCTTGCTGAGACTGGCAGCGTCGTTTCCATGCCAGAGCGCCCCTCGTGGTGTATTTTTATTTTTCTTGCTTTGCAGGGCTTTTATCTATGACAAACAAGTTGTTTTTGTTGATCTAATATTAAACGCAGACAGGTGACAAAATGTGTCTCTATTTATTCACACAATTTGCAGTATATTTACTGTTTGTCCGATCATCAAGCTCGCGCCAGGTGATGTCATATCCGCTGCTAAAAACCCGCCACTCTGTGGGGACACCATCAGAGCCATGAAGTTGTTTTTGGGAGGACATTAAAATATTAAAAAAACGGAATATACGCGGTATTACCGACGCTAATAGCACCATTATAACTCACTGTATGCAATCAACAGGCAAAACAGTTAACTAAGATTGTGTTTCTGGGCCCCTTTAAAACTAGCGATGAATGGGAGACCACGCTGAGAAGCTCCGACGAAAAAACTCAGCGCTCCGCCGTCCGCCTGGCGGCCGAGGCTGAAGACCTCTTCTCCTAGACGGGGTCGGATGTCCTCCGGCCGCGGTGCGAGTCGACTAGAGATGTGAAGGCCTGAAAAAAACACTGCAATTTTGGAAAAAAAACCGGCTTTCCAAAAAACCGGCAAGACGAGAAAAAATGGAAAGAAACATCGAAAATTTCACAATGCAATTTCAAGGTCTTATGATTGCTTGCTTTCAGTTAAGGTTTTTGTTTTTCCTTTGATAACCATTACAGTGTGCATCGTTGAACGATTGGAGAGCAGTCGTGATCGCCGGTGCCAGGTAGTGCTTTTAAAATGTTCGTGCTGCGAGCACACGGGTTGAAGGCCAAGTCACATGTAAGATCCAGGCTTGACTTAAAAACACACTAATACTTGAACTCGTGGCTGAAGTAGAACAAAATGGCTGCAAATTTTACAGCGCGACACACACACACAGCATAAATAACATAGGCTGCTGTGCACGTAAGCGATTTTAGCGAAATACAAGCCTAGCTTCTTGATTTCCAACGTAGCAGAGTACAGAACATCCGCAGGAATTTGATCCAGGACAGGGGTCTGGGACTCAGCGAAGCACTTGGCCCCATCTACCTGGTGGCAAGGCCTTTGCACCAACCAGCCGCTAACTCACTGGCTTGCCAACTGCTGCAGATGCCACAATCAACCGCCAGCTGCGAACGAAACTAGGGGTGTGCGAATATTCTAAATTTTCGAATATAATTCGAATATTAAATTTTTGGTATTCGTATTCGATTCGAAATCCAAGTATTCGTGTTGTCTCGAATATTCGACCCGATGCGAATATTCGTATCTAGCCGAATATTCATTTTGAGCACCGGCGTTCATATCGGTCCGTAATCCCTATTGACAGAGACATAACAACAAGGCGGCGCCCAGAGCAATGCGCATTCCTTCTTCCAAAGGGCCATGCCGTAGCTGAGTGCGCTGGTGAGCTTCTTTGTGGCTATACCTGCGAAGCTGGTTTAGTCAGAGCTGTGCACGAAGTACCTCGCAATACGTGCCAGTTCAGTGCCAAGTGAGAGGGCACTTTCTGTGGCTGCAGGAGTCGTTTCAGCAAGATGGGAACTACTTCTGCCTGACAATGTGGATCAGCGGGTTTTCTTTCACGACAACCTTTTATGTTCCTCCCAGCAACGCGCGTTCGTGCTGATGGCAAGCTAGCCTTAATCAATGCTGTGTACCAGCCATCTTCTCTGATATTTCCACTCTTCTAAAATAATGTTCGGGACTGATACTTTTTGTGCAGCCACACTCACCTTTTGTGTTCATTTAATCATCGAAAGTTGAACTGTGATGTTCTTGGCTGCTCAAATAAATGTTTTGTGGTGGTTAAATGCGTCTGTCCTTGATTATTCGATATTCGATTCGATATTCGGAGCCAAGTATTCGTATTCGATTCGTATTTGATGAATTTGATATTCGCACACCCCTAAACGAAACTGGTCACGTTTTGGAAACGTGCGAACAAGGATTCGCAACAGGCTTTCAGGGGAACGCGTACGAAAGCTCATGTATGTGCAGTCGAACCTAGCTGTGGACACAACTTCAATCCATGCTGCTGCGCGTAGTGCCGCATCCAGCGACAGTGACTATGAGTCCGATATGGAGTGACTTATAGATCAGTTTTCATGTTCCCTTTCTCGGTGCAATAGAACAAGAAGTTCGTTCCACAAATATGATAATTAGATCTCCATATTCGCCTGAAGTGCAAATCATTATTTATCTTCTCGGTGCAATAGAACAAGTTCGTTTCACAATATGTCATCTATAACTGCATATTCGACTGAACTTCGGAGCATTATTATTGATCGTTGTGCGGTTGCAAATAAATCTCTTTTTGACACGTTTTGCAAAATTTCCAATTTTTCGTGAAAAAAACCCTGGAAAGAATGGTTTTTTTTCATGCCATTCAAAATTTCTTGAAATTTTACATCTCTAGGTGCGATAGACTGCCTCCCTGGGCGCCTGCGTGCGGACCCGGAGGTGGCTGCCGCGCCGTATTCGGCGGAAATAAATGTTATTCCACCTCCTACCCGCACCACTGTGCAGCATGAAGCGTTTCATTTTGATGAGAAAAACGACGTAGGAAGCCGCGTCTCCAATGGAAACACTGCGACTGAAAGGACAATAGCCCTTTAAGGTTAGGACACGACAGCTAAACGGGTTAATGCCTATACATGCAGAATTGGTCGTTTTCTACTTAACATTCACAGGTCCCTGGGAGTCCTCATATACCACCCCTGGTGCAGTGGTACAGCCTTTAATAGGGTGCCGTTAAGCGATGCGCCACTGCCCTGCGATGCCAGGTGCTGCCACCGGCGGGACTTGTGCGACCTAAAGCCCCTCCATGACGCTCAGGCGGCAGAAACGCTATGGAGGGGCTTCAGTGCTACCCATGTTGCTCTTCCCGAGCAATCTCTTGCGACCAGTCATTCCTTAAACTGCCACCTGCCCAGGTTCCACAAGGTCACGTACGTGATCTAGGTGGCCTACCTTCCTCCTAGGTTGCTTCTTCGGGGACTTTCCCTCACAGTCAACGACACCAACAACGCTGGATTTTGAAGCGAAAGCTTTACTACGGGACCTCGTGCTTCGATCGCCGGGCGCCTATAATTTTGACCTTCATCTAAGTTAGTGATTCTACAGGAAAATGGCGCAAAAGACGTGGACAAAAGAGACAAACACGACAGGACCAGCGCCATTTTCCTGTAGAATCATGAACCAACTAGCCCAAACTAGAGTTCATCTAAGTTAGAAGTCAAACCATGAAAAAGAGAAAAAAATTGCCGACGATTACGTTACTTCCTAATGCAAAATTTGAGCGAAGCTCATCAACTGTTCCAGCTTTTCAATAGATTGAGGCTGTCACGACGCAACTAGCGCACGTCGTGGTAAAGAGTGTGGAGTGCCGTCGAAGGGGAGCAGGGGAATGCGCCAACAAAAGGCGAAAGACTGAAAACGGCGCCGCGTGCGAGTGTATCTCGGCCTAAGCGAGTGAGGAATGGTTTCTTTTCGGAAGTCGGTTCGAAACACGAGACGACAACCGGACGGCTGGGGTGGACTGGCGCTGTGCTTGTATTCCTTCTTTCTATCTAGCCAGAGCGGCTAACAGTGGCGCGTGTGTTTTAAATTCTGTTTGTTTCTTCTCGTTGTAGTATCCTCTAGTTAGCCACGGCGGCTTACAGCGAGGCGTGTGTTTTATATTGTGCACTTGTCTTTAGCGTTGTGACATCTTACGTCTGAACGACGGCGGGGAAGTCATCTATTGGCTAAAGAGTAAGTTTTGGCGGGAGGATTGTCTATTGGCTGAGGATGGAGTTTTGGCGGGAATGCAACGAGATGGGTGCAAAATAGAGCGCCGGAGGTGAGGTGTGTGGCAGCCGGACAGATCGGTCGTGTGCGGTCGGTGGTGGTCCCGAGGCCGAGCGTGGAGTTGGAGGCGCGAGTTACTTGAGCGGCGGCCGGACGGGTTGGCCGTGTGGTGTCCGGCGGTGGTCCGGAGTCGCAGAAGTTTGGGGTTTTATTTTTAGTTAAAAGGAGAGGCCGAAATCTTTCGGCATATGTAAACCAGTTGTGTACATATTGCAATGAATAACTTCTTGAGGAAAGCCTTCCAAGTGCCTCACCATCAAAGGACCTGCACACCTGCCTGAACTCACCAGTCGCGAAGCACGTTCCCAGGGTCACTCACGATACCCGCCCTCTACCACTCCACGTAAACATCAGGAGAACATCGACGAGAGAGGGAACAATTCGTGACTGGCGCAGCCGACAGGATTCAAGACAAGGGACCGCTGCTTTGCGACGGGAGCGAGAAAGACAGAGGCAACGCAGGCTGAGAAGACGTCGAACTGGTCAGCTCACAACGAACGTTAGCCATTGTGTGGCGAAGAGGAGTGGAAAACCTGACATCAAGAAAGAAGAACGACGGCACAAGAGACAGCAGACGGATATCTTCAGCGGTCATCACCGATCATCGCAGCTTCGACACCAGTGTAGGTGTGGGGAGGAATCCTGGACACCAACAGAGGAAAGGAGGACGGACTTAAATTGAAGGGGACTTGAGAGTGCGGCGGCATTGGACTGGTGGCGTGTTAGAACGTAGTTAATTACGAGAGGGCTCTGGAACTTGGCCTGACTGACGATCTTTGAAGTAAAGGCGGTGAAAGAAAAACGGTGAGAGAACAGCGCTGATCTCAGCTTTTGTTGCTTTATGCTTACGAGGGTAAAGAGCAAACTACTGTCGCCGGAGATAGATGATAACGCGACTGGCGGAGTGAGCAAGGCAAGCACGGAAAGGGGCCAACCAGAATCCATTGCGAATGGAAATTGAAAAGATCAGGCTAGAGAGGGCCAAAATTGAATTCGAGACTGGGAAATTACGCAGACAAGGGACAGCTGATCTTTCAGAAGGGAAAGAAGTAGTAAAATACTCCACAATGCTGAGCAATGCACAGGGTCGTCCACTCTTAGAACACGCTAGCGCATGGCCGCACTATTCAGAGGGCCACCGCGTGCGACACAGTCGCCCATCGCAGCAAAGTGGCGCACGAGAAGGTGTACCTGGACGTGGTGCTTCGCGTCATCTGCCACTTCGCTTCGATGCGCAGCCGTTGCGAACGCAGTGACCCTCCAAAGAGCACGGCCATGCGCTAGCGTGTTAACTAAGAGTGGACGACCCTGTACCGCCTCGAATGCCGACATATGAGTCGCTTAATTCCAGGTTGTTCATTCTGTGGAGATGCTGTTTAACTCCTTCAGAGCGCCGGAAAGCGTGAAATCCATCACCCTGATCCATACCTCACTGGCCGCATGCGATCAATGGCGATGCAAAGTGGCACAAAATAAATACTGCAGTACAAACAGCTAAAAGAGGTAATTTTGAGGGAGTTGCGACTAAGCCCGGCGGAATACAAAAGAATGTTTGACACAGCTAACCCCAGTAAACCATAAAACGTACCATAGACATCAGCAAGATATTTACGCTGGACATTAGACACCTCCATTAGACATCCATATTAGTACCGTTTACGAAAAATCTACGTACCTACAACATGAAAATTGGGGTCCAGTTCACGTTGTAGGTACGTACTGCAGACATCACGCTCTACATTTATCAGATATTTGTGAACATGTAAGTACACCCAGTCTACGTAGCCTAGACGTCTATATAAAGAGAATATGACTATACATAGATCAATATCCAGGTGAAAATTTCTAACTGGTTCCAGTCCTACTGTTTTAAGAGACACATTTCCAGACTGGAACCAGCTGCAATACGAGATGCAGCTGACACCTGTTACAATTCCAGATGGAACGGAGACCTACTGCATCCCAGCCAGAGACTTCCCTATGGAGTCGTCGGGACGTCCAAGCACTCCAGCTAGCTCAAATACAGTTGAGTAAGCGAGTACATGGCCATCATGGGAGCCCAAAACACTGCAGATGACTTCCTAGTGCGTCAGTATTTTATTGCGCTCGGCGCTTTCACTGAATCTTCTCGTTGAGCATAATCGTCAGGTTAACAGCTGCGGTGGCATCAATACTCTTCTGCCGAGCCCAATAGGCCAGGGTTGCTGCAAAAGAAAGCATAATTGTTCACTTTTACAGGTGACAAGAGAATGGCACAGCAACCACAACAAACAAACCCAGTAATTTACGCCACTTTTACCGACGCAAGTCTATGAAGCGTCAAAGGTTGCCCTTGCAGCACTAAAAGGCAGTCGTGCTGAGCGGAGTGTGCTTGCACACGCACTTCGGCACACCATCCGAACGCATGCCCACATTTCGGTAGTAGAGGCCAGTTGCATACATCACCAGCCTTTGTTTCAATACACAGCGAGTTTGGCAAAACAGCCAAACGAGTGAGCGTAAAAATATAACGTGCCGATAAATGCGTTAGAATTTTTTCATTACGAACGCAAAAATAGCATAAAATACACTTCAATGAGTAAACTGAGACTGAGTACGCACCAAGAAAGGTCACGATCCCAGCCGGTGAAAACGACTTGTAGTCCTAATTCGTACTGACGGGTCCACTTCGCCGAGTAGTAAAAGCAAGCAAACTGTCTTCCTTCAGCCCCATCAAGGAAAGAACGGTTGAACAATCTCGCCAGCAATAATAAGGGAATAATTAATTCTGTGTCGAGGTTCTTCAAACACAATGTTCCCACGGAACACGATTGAAATCGCACACGCCCTGCGCTCTACCACTGCCGCCATGGCTGAACCTAGCCTCGTGCGGATGTGCGAAACTGTCACATATTTTGTATCGTCTTATAGCGCCCGGCGACGCTATAAAGCGCCGGCGCTAAGATCGGCGTTACAGCGCGCGCTAGAAAGAGAATAAAGTCGGACAGCGCGTGCTCGTGGCGCACGCCCGGCACGGGCAGTCCGGAACTAGAAGCCTGCCACGCTGGTCGTCTCTGTCTGGTGCTCCGCTGCGACTCCGCTAATACCTCAACAGAGGCGGGGGGCCCTATAGCGCCCGGCGACGCTATAAAGCGCCGGCGCTAAGATCGGCGTTACAGCGCGCGCTAGAAAGAGAATAAAGTCGGACAGCGCGTGCTCGTGGCGCACGCCCGGCACGGGCAGTCCGGAACTAGAAGCCTGCCACGCTGGTCGTCTCTGTCTGGTGCTCCGCTGCGACTCCGCTAATACCTCAACAGTCTCTTTTTTGTACTTAGTAGCAGGCTTGGTGTGGCATGAAAAATAAGTTAATTATTTTTAAATTGTAGCATATTACTTTTTTCACAGCTGCAATCGCCATGCGCAGTTTGCGCTATTATTGATAAAATACGATACGAACTACAACGCGATGGCGGCTTAGACAATTCACCGCACTTTCCTCCAACGTTTTTAGATCCCAAAACGTTGCTTTCCTCGCCGCCGCCTGTCCGCAGCATAGAACAGGCATATGGGCAGCGCATGTAGCATGAAGGCAAGATGACCAATTATCATTAGGGTAACGGGCTGGATTCAGAGAGAATGCAAGCACAGCAGAGAGGATCAGGGCAGGTGGGCAGATGAGGTTCGGAAGTTTGCTGGGATAAGGGGGCCGCCGCTGGCACAGGGTTAACTGGAGAAATTTTTGGCCTGCACTGGACATGATTACAGTGTTGACATGATGATAAAAAGCGGGACTCAAGAAGTTTATTCTCAAGAAATATGAGGTCACACATTCAGCAACACAAATGCCTAAGCTTTCCTCAGCTCAACATTCCAATAGTTATCATTCCCACGAAACACAAAAAGCGCTAATAGACGTCTAAAAAAAGTATCGGAAAAAAAAGCTTGACATCTAGAAGAAGTTTCATCTAAGCAGTGTTTTAGACTTAGACGTTTACTAGCCCTCTATTAGCTCTGCTAACGCTACGCTTGTATACGGCTAGAAAACTTCTGAGGTAGAACTTTTCTAGAATTTTTTTAGACGTTCCTTTTTTTTCCGAAATGGGTGCCTGTAATATCTTACGCATTTCAAGACTGATTTTTAGTGCTGCCTTTAAACCCTCTAAATCTTTAAAAATGTTACAGTTCATTTTTCTGGTATACACTCAAAATGAACTCAAAGCTGATTTGCAATGACCCAAACAATAAGCCCACATTACAAGGGATGTATGGCTGTAGTAATGAGCCATAAATGCATGTGCTAGCACACTTTTCAGTCACTGCGTTACTCTTTATTGAATCCAGTGCATACAACCACACAATAAAAGAAAGGAACCAGGAAATTAATGTTAGAAGCCATGGAGGAGGTAGCTTCACTGGTTTGGCTGACATTACAATGGTGAGCACTTGGATGGCGGGAAAGTGCCGAGCAGCAACCAATTGTTAAATCAAAAATTCATTTGGCCCCAGGCCTTGTTCACAACGGATGCGCTGATGATCAAGTTGCTGTGATGTGGATGGCAATGAAGAGCTCGCTAGGTGTTCCAAACATCGCTTTTCTTGCAAGGAGGATGCCAACTAGACGGTAACAAGGGGAAGTCAAATCCAGCTCTGTTCAGCAGCCTGCAGAAGTGAAAAATATTAGAGTAACCAAAAGCACAGTCAGTCAGGTGCATGTAGAATGTCCAATGAGGAGTCGGAAGCAAATAAGACCAGAAAATTGCAAGGAGTGACAGCACAGGCAATAAAATAAGCTAACCAAAAACATATATGCATATGATGTCATTGCAAGCGGCATTTCAGCAGAGTGCTACGGCTCACCATAAACTCAAGAAGTCAATCACTGTGGAGGCCTTTAACAGAAGCAAAATTCAAACAGCGTGCATGGACACTGAAAGCCAAGCAGTCAATAGCAAGTGCACTGCCTTACTGTGATGCACACTGTACTCATAGAACCTCCTAAGCTGCATCTTGCAAACAGGCTTTCTCTTACCTGCAAGATGTGGCTGAATCAAAAATGGTTGATGTTTGACATCTTGCACCCGTCGCATGAAAACATAGCAGAGATGCTGCTGTCCTGGTAATGCCTGCATCACTTCAGTATACACCAGAGATGTGTTAAATCTTGGACCTTACCTTGACAGCCACACAGGGCACATCTGAAAGATAAGACAAATAAAAGTGCATGTGTATAAGGTTCCTAACACTGCATTGCCAAAGAAGCCCTTTCTAATCTGTACGATGAAGCTCAAACAGTGGGCAAGAGATTACTTACACCACTGCACAAGAAGCATTAGTCCAGGTTCCCACCTCAGAACTGAAACAATCTCCAGGCAAAGTTGTCTGAACAACCAAGTACAAGATGCTGCTATTAATTTGCGTGAAAC
Source organism: Amblyomma mixtum (assembly GCF_055824585.1). Lineage (NCBI taxonomy): Eukaryota > Metazoa > Arthropoda > Arachnida > Ixodida > Ixodidae > Amblyomma > Amblyomma mixtum. The sequence continues at coordinate 195,788,563 of NC_143012.1, read as the reverse complement.
TAGACCAGGTCCTTGCTCCTCCGGCCAACAGTTGGAGTTCTAAAGGACAAACAAATAATGGGGCTTGTGGAATGAACATTAGCAAAGAGCCTAGACCTATACAAGAAATCATGAAGTGAAAGAAAAGGTGTCAGATGCAAAGTGTGCTTACCAAAACTTGAGAAGTTGAGCAGGCAAGGAGGTCTTCTGAAAACCACTGTTGAACAGCCTGTACCCAGAACGAAATGTACACAGTGAAGTAGGGACAACGCCAGCTGTGCACGGTGCAATGGTTTTCCAAAAAATTAAAGCTGCCATGCCTGCAAAGAGCCGTAGTACTTCACTGCACTGTCAAACAGCCTGCACACATACAGAGCAGCACCACTGAGTAAACTACCTTTGTGCCGGGGCTCTCAATCGCAATGAAATAAAAGCTTGACGCAGTTAAGATAACCAACGCCTTTTTAACGCGAGTTTCACTGACGGCAATCACAGCAAGGAGAATTGGAGCACAGGTGGCCAGATGAGAGTCCTTGGCAAGAATAAAACCGTGTAGGAAAAAATTCGCGCCTTATCAACGTACGCTTAAACAAAGCTGGTTGGTTTGAAGCTTTGTTCACCTTGTCATCGCCTTGGTAAAGAAAGCAACTCGCATGCGAGAGCAGCCTAGCTGTATCCACTTAACAAACGCTCAAATACATGCAAATGCTCTGTTTTAATATATTCAACGCTGCACTTTGGTATTTAAAACACTGGCTGATACTGTTTTGTGCTTTGTAAACCAAAGGTTAAATCAGGCGCGTTAGTGGCTTAGCCGGCAAAGCCGACGCTTTCACCACAGAAGAGAAATGGAAGGTTACTTACTTTTGCGGAAAACCAGGCTCACATCTCAGTGCAGCACTGGTAGTAAACGATACCGCAGAAAAAGAGGAAACTGCGAACTGCAGCGGCGTGCCAACCAGCGAGGAAAAAAGTGCGCAGCGAAACGTACTACAACGTGCGCAGCATCAGATTCGCGCGCGTAGCTATCGCTAGCCTCTGCAAAGCCAAATGACCAAACGAAGTACTAAATTTCTAAACGTAAAAATAAACAAATCATCAAAGAACCAAAAAACAAATCGAATCTAATACTTCCATGTAAAACTAAGAACTTGCAGCTTCCAATAAGATTTTTTCTGCTTTAAACGGTTAAAACCACTTTGGCAAACTATCCTGCATCACTGATCTCCACTAGGTGGCTGGATGCCGCATTCCCGCTTTCCGAGACGAGCGCGAGTGAAGCCACCGGAAGTTGGACCGCTTGTCCCGGAAGTCGGGTGTCTGTTGTGTATTTCAATGCAAAAAGTCGTGTCTTTCGCCCTTTCGTTCTCAGTTTTTTGCGTTGTTTTCGTGTGATGTCTGCTGTTATATGAAAGGAAGAAGCAAGCTGAACGCGAGAAATGTGAGCATTGTGTGCAGAACCCTGTAATTTCTGCGAAAGCGAAGAAAACAGGCATGCAGGTCTCACCCTGCCTCGGCAAGGGGGTACGTGCATTAAACACTATGTTCTTGCCTGGTTCGTGTATTCCGAGCGTAAAGGAGAAGTAGTGGAATGACGATGAGGCTAGGTCACCTTAAAACCGAATTTTCGTGCAGTAAAGAAAAGGCACAGCGCGAGAGGAACGACTGACAAGAAAGGCGAATGGTGCAGTGCGCGTGAGAAGCGCTGTTAGAAGTCAACTGCACCAAGCACCACGAATTAAATACCATTCAGGCTTAACTTGCTACAACACGAAACAGTACATGACACGCTCCGTCGAAAAAGCAGTACCATACCTTTTGGAGGCGCTAATGTGAACCAACCGAACACCGTCGACACCTCACAAGATAGTAGCCTAGCCCTCGCTCCGGTTCGGTCTAAACTTAATTCGGTAAAATGGTCGCTGCAAAGTAAGCTGCCTGGTGAATGTTTCAACCTATTCTTTCTTATATTTATCCCCCATTGATAGCATAACTTGGGCTTGAGCGTGGGAACAAGCATCGCAGTAAAGAGCACAGTTGGCGAAGCTAGGCAAACGAGACGACACCGAGCCGAGTAGACGAGGCTCCATACTTGCTGTGCGTAGCGGCGTCCTGTCGTCTGCTAGTGTCGCCCCATTGAAATGCAATGGGCCCTTATTTTTGAAACGTCCTTCCCGAAGACTTCGCTGGTCTCCTCGCTCAGTTGGCGGCGCGAAAGGTAGGCATTGTCATGGAAAAAGACGAGAACGGCGAAAAGACGAAATGCTAAGTGGGAAAACAAAACTGGAACTGAAAAACCGTGCTGAGCTCAGATTTCATGCACTGCCAAAGGCTGACTTCCGGGACAAGGCCGCTTACTTCCGGTGGCTTCACTTTCGGGCGCCCGATGCGGCATCCAGCTCCCCTAGTGGAGATCAGTGTCCTGCATCGCCACCGTGCGGAGCGACACCAAACAGCAAGCTGCGGCGTGACAGCGTGACTCAAGAAAGATTGCCACCAAGATACGCCGCCACGAAAAGATAGCGCGCGGGTGATCTGCGCGATAAACCGCGCGAGCGAGCTCGGCGAAGGCGGCGAAGGCAGCGTGCGCTGCGCCTGTCAATCCGCATGCTGCCGCCAGCTAGCCGAGGCGTAACAGAGGCGTTCGCAACATGAAGCAAATTTTTTCACTCGCGTAACTACCGTCGGCTTTCAGGGCCATTATATGTTACCTAAATCCAGTCTTACGAGTGGCGGGTTAGCTGCACTCGATGTGGAACGTGATTCGGGCTCCGTAGGAGAAAACGCGCTTTCTGTGTTCGAATACAAAGAGCGGTCTTTGCACCGGCGCGCCTGCTCTTCGAAACGTCAAGCAGGAGAGCCATCTAATTTATGTGCCGTGATTTACAGCATGTTTAATCCACGGTGGCAACTCTCTGCTGATTGCTGGTGCATCTCCTTGACGTGGTCTCAAGTTCTACGTGTTAGAATCAAGTCTAGAAAACATCTGACTACAGATGTTTCGCAGAAAGTTTCACAGCAAACGTCTGACTGCAGATGTTTAAGAGACGTCGCAGAGGAAACTTCTTCTTGTCGACATCTATGAGACGTTTGAACACAGCGCAAGACGTTTGTAGTCATTTGAAGCTGTTCCGAGACGTTCGTAAGACGTTTTGTGTTTCGTGGGTTGCTAGCGCGATTAGCAGATTTAAGACATTTTTGAAAAAAAAAAATAACTCCCAAAAATTGAACTGAACCAATTTTTGTACCTTAAATATTTGGATAAGTTGAATAAAACATGCTTAATCAGAAAAAATGGTTACTATATAGTCCTGGCTGCTAAATAACAAAGAAGTTTTTTAGTGTGTCCTCACTTTTCAGTGTGGTTGAGATAGCTTGCATTGGCTGTAGCACAAGGTAGAAATTGAATGTAAGAATAGTAATGAAATAACAATGCGAATCCTGACCAAAGTTACTGGCATTTCAAACCAACTGCGTACAGTTGAGTCAGAAACCTGATGCGTACGTGCATTCAGATTTGTCTTTACTACTGCCCGTATTTTTCTTCTTTCTAGGTAGGATAATGTTGCCGTGAAGCGAGCACGAAAAAACACAAAAACACAGGCAGCGCTGGTCATGCCTCCAAATTGTAGTCAACAGCGATTTCCAACTTTAAATGCAGTAAGGCAACACGAAATATCGAACGATTGAAAAATATGGAATTCTTAAATTATATATCTCGCTTACATACCCAGGACGTGACAAGTAATATCTACGAGAAGTCTAGGTTAAGGCAGATATGATGTCGTGGGTACGTCTGCGGCTTTTCCACGAAAAAAGGTTGGTAGATAAGACGTCTGAGAGATTTTGGTTTGGTACATAGACGTTCAGACTTAATCTGGACATCTATGGGATGTTTGTGGTTTGCTGGGACAAAGGACCACAGGAATCGTGGCGCCAGTTCGGCTACCGACTGCGGAGCTATTACTAATATATCAGCAGTAGAAAATTGACCGAAACGGAGGAGCTGATGGAGTTGGTATGGTGGATAAACTGAAAGAGGTCCTGTCTAATGACGCGCTGCGACAGAAGTAGTCGAGGCTGTAGAGGGCAGCCGAGGGAAATCATCGGGGGCTAGTGTTCGGCTCATGAGTATGGCCAGTGGTGAAGTACGCAGAAGAGAAATAGGTGTTCGCAACGTTGCTACGGAGGGGCATTCTGAAGGCAGGGAATGGGAGTATGATAGGGGTGTGGTGGTGGTGGTGAAAACTTTACAACTGGAGAGTTTGGGACACACAGGTCCGTGGGCACCCGCACGGCCCCACTGCACTCAAACGTTCATGTCCCGGAGGTTCATGACGCTGGCAGCCCGGCCGGTGGCGATGGCTTGCTTGGCCGGGTCCTCAGAACGTCATATCTCGAGTGGTAGCAGCATCCCACCGCTGCCACCAGTTGTTATGGGTTGGGTAGCATGGCCAGTTGTTGCATCACCAAGGCGGCTCGTCCGGGATGAGGAATGGTCTGAAGCTTCGGAGTTTGGGAAACGAAAAACAAGCAAGTTTAATGGCACTTTTTAAGACACTTATTTACATACTGCAGATTAGAATAGAAGAGCAAAAAATCAAAAATTAAGAGTTCATAGCATAGAACGTCTGGATGGGCCTTTTCGGCAGGGCCCAGAGCGTTCGTTATCACTTAGGGCGCTGGTTAAATACCAGGCGGCAATTCAACACGACGCACAGATCGGCACAGCACAGCACAGCACGGAGGCACCTGGTGCAGAGTCCACACTTGGGAATTGGCGAGGAGGAAACGCGTCTGCACCTCTTTCGCACTGCGGTGCAACGTTACTGCAAGCAGCACGTGTCCATCGAATTCAGGTGTGGCGTAGGCGGGCTGGCGCCGCGGCTGCATCTGCGCCGGCTCCCTCTGATTCGTTCCGGTTCCTCTCGGACGTGGTGAATCCCTTCTTCCCTGTCGTCTGTCCATCGATCGACGGTCGCTTCTTGCGGGGTACCGAAGGGAAGGTCGTTCGCACCGAGCCGAGCGTGGGAAGAACTCCACAAGCGACTTCCCAGCCAGTCATCCTTTTTTTGGTGGGGTCACCTTGGGGTCAAACAACCTTTCGAAATTTCCGCTGCTGTTGCCGCCACCGTGATCATCGCGAGCCGCAAGCTGAATCATAACAGGGGAAAAACATTGATTCGCCTCTCTGTTGACGCCGTGGCCGTTTAGGGCATATGGACGGGAACTTCCAAGAGACAGAGGCTAGGAGAATTACCGCCACAGTGATAGAAGTGAACACTATATGAAATTCTGTGTCAGGGTCAGTGGCCAAAAATGAGTCCTCAGCGGATGGAGACGCATAAGGTGGGCGATATTTCCCTGTGTTCGGGAGAATCAGTCATTTTGGCGCGACTGGATTCGAGTACGAACCTCCGGCAATCACTGCTGTCGCAGCAAAGGGTAGATACACGATGCAAAGTAACATTGAAGGGAGCCTTCGGGCACCAGATTGAGGCTGAGCTCGCGTATGTGCCGCTGAGAGTCGATCGGTGGGGCTCACGTGTTGCCATCTTGTGCGCAGTGACAGAGGAGTTGGTGAGTGAAATTGACTTCTTGGAAATACGGAATGACTATAATGAACTGGCCAAGTAAAAGGAACCCCTGAGGACGAAGCATGAGAGCAGCGATGTTCGAGGCTCGCCTTGGTGGACTGTTGTTGATTTCCTTTTTATTTGCATGCATGCTTTTTGTATAACTTACCGTCACTTGAAACATACAATCCTGCGGCGTATGGTGTGGTGTGTAGAAGTGTACCTTGCTGCCATGTACTTGCATGCCTGTATTCCTTTTCGGAGCGTATCTCGAGGGGCACATTTAGTGCATTCTCGCACTAGGGAGAGGTGCGGCGGCTTGCGGCAGTCTAAAGGAGAAGCGTGCTTATTTCCGAACTGGCGCAAGAAAAAAAAAGGTTCGAGGAAAGAATGGAGAAGAACGGGAATGGTGTCACGATGCAACTAGCGTAGTCGTGGTAAAGAGTGTGAGGAGTGCCATCGAAGGGGAGCAGGGGAATGCGCCGACAAAAGGGGAAAGACTGAAAACGGCGCCGCGTGCGCATTGTTGTGCTGGCGCCCACATTCCGCTGGCCTCTCTGGAAACCAGCACCGTGCGCCCGTCGTCGCGCAAAAAAAGGACCAGACTCTCATCGGACATGTCGCGGCTTGCAGCGCGAATCAACCTGCCTCGCCGGCGCGGACCTTTCCTCCTCCTCCTCCTCACCGTCGGTGCGAACTCCTACGACGCTTCGCCGGCCGCCCTTTTCAGTCTGCAAGCTTTCAACGGCCGAGCCGCACTCGACCATTCGTCTAATTTGAACGGTGGCCAGTGCCGTGACCTGATTGGAGGGTTTGAACGGCTGGCTGCCGCAACGGACACTGGCGGCTATAAAAACGGAGCCGCGCTGCGCCTACGGCCGCTTACCCGTTTTTCTCAGCCAGCGTCCGCTTCGGCGGACGCGGTTGTTGCGACGTGCGTCTTTTCTATTCTTGCACTCTTTCCTCTTGTCTTTCAACTCTCCTCTATCTGCACGTGGCAGCGGTGGTGGCTCGGCTTGAGCCAGCTGGCCAGGCCCGTGCAATTTCCTTTTCATCCTTCTCAGTCGCAACAGCGCCCGAGCAGCAGACGGGCAGCAGAAGAGCCATCACGCTGGAGCTACGTTTGCCTGGGGCCGCCCTTCTTTGTGCTAGCCCGGGGTGCTATTGGCCCTTGTATCTATCATGTAAAAGCCCTTGTACATATTGTACATAAACGTCCTTTGACTCACCGTCGCCTCGACCGTTTCTTGGCTCGGAGGCCCAGTCCTAATAACATGTATCTCGGCCTAAGCGGGTGAGGAATGGTTCCTTTTCGGTAGTCGATTCGAAACACGAGACGACAGGATGGCTCGGGCGGACTGGCGCTGTGCTTGTTTTTCTTCTTGCTAGCTAGCTAGAGCGGCTAACAGTGGCGCGTGTGTTTTAAATTCTGTTTCTTATCGTTGTAGAATCCTCTAGTTAGCCACGGCGGCTTACAGCGAGGCGTGTGTTTTATATTGTGCACTTGTCTTTAGCATTGCGACTTCTTACGTCTGAAAGACGGCGGGGAAGTCAAGAGTGAGTTTTGGCGGGAATGCAACGAACGAGATGAGTGCGCGCAATATAGAGCGCCGGAGGTGGGATGTGTGGCAGCCGGACAGATCGGTCGTGTGCGGCCGGTGGTGGTCCCGGGGACGAGCGTGGAGTTGGGAGACGCGAATTACTTGAGCGGCGCCCGGACAGGTTGGCCGTGTGGTGGTCCGGAGTCGTGGAAGTTTAAGGTTTTATTTCCTGAAGCTGCGATGGTAGGTCCTTCAACGCCAGGTTAACAGCAGGGGCGACAGCACTGCCCCCTGAGGGGTTCCTCGCGGGCCAAGTGCAATGGGCACAAATCGGAAGGATCCCAGGTTGAGGACGGCCTGTCTAAATTTTAGAAAGTCTCAAATGTAGTTGTATGTCCTTGGATCGCAGTTGAACTCAGCTAGGCCACTCACGATACTGGAGCGGGAGATGTTGTCAAATGCGGCTTTTAAATCAAGTGTTAAAATGGCAGTGGTTTGGGTTTTTGGAGGTTTCTCAAGGTCTGTTATAGGAATTGGGCAGGGGAGATCATTCTGCCCAGCTCACCTTTAGGAGGCCCCGCCGTAAAGTGTTAACCCCAAATTGGGGGATCTCACAACGTAGCCTACTGCTCTGTGCAACCACCAGCGACTGAACTGCATAATAAAGATGTCTACCCTCTCTCCCTGTTCAATCACAACCTGGATCAACTTTTGACCTTTACACATTTCTCATCGATGGACATAAAGACTGGTAATGGCAGGTCAAAGACGGTGAGAGATCGAAATGACAGTGCATTCTGCCAGTCAACATCAGAGTTCAAGGTCATGCCACTTTGGCTTTGCTCTACACTGGCAAGATTCCAGTGGGTTAGGGACAAAATTCTAGTCTTCACCACAAATTTCAACTACATAAGTAGTCTGGATACAGTACTTGAGGTAATAAAGTTCACTGGACTTGTATTGAAGCTTATAAACAAACAAAACAAAAGTAAATTTTCACTTTTTATTAACTTTAAAACAGTAACTGAAATACCAACTTGCTCATACCATGTAGCCAATAATATGATTTAGATGTCTCAAATTATATGTGCATGAAATATAACACGAAGTGAAAAACACTTGAGCCAATAATTTCATTTCCATTCGGTCACAACACACTCTTTAAACACCAAATCTAAGGTACAATAGACAGTCTAGTAGCATCAACGTAACAGTATCAATGCGATATCCTTAAAAAGTGTTCGTTGGTGCAATCATTATTTTTTTTTTTTGCTTGACAAGTGCAAGGAACTTTGGTATCTTCAGCAAAGCCAATATAGTCATGCCTGTGAAATGCGAAGTTGCGAACATCCCCCAGCTTAAAAATGCACAACCCTCCAATACCCCCAGCATCCGTTTTGTGTGACGCTGATGGCTCACTTTACCATGCAAGGCGTGACACTCCTAACTGCAATAAACTGCTGCTATGTTTTGTTCACACACAAAACACAAAATAAAATGTGTAGTCGTCAGCCCTAAAAAGGAAACTTTTTAAAAGGATAAAATAACTATGTTCTGCCTCATGCCAGCACGAAAAAAGAATTTCCTTTTTTTTTTTTTGTGAGAGTGTAAACTGAAATCGAGTTGCCACAGACACCAACCTATACGATACAACCACGAGTCTGATGTGGAATGCATAAATTCATTCATCTACGTGAGCCTTGCTGTATGAAGGCCAAGCACAAGATAAAGAACAAACAACATGATTGCGAAAGCAACACAGTCATCACTATAACATGATGCCCTATAAAGCACGTAACAGGCCGAGCATTGTTGTGAAACACTTCCCAGGCCTATTCGGAAGAAGATGAACTGAAAAAGACAGCAGCGACATGGAAGAACTGCTCAATGAATCGTCCCGACGAAATGAACAACAGGCAGTTTGTGTCGAGACACACCTCGAACGTCGTCCGGCAGACGTCGTGTCACTCCCACGAGGTCCACTCTGCGACGGCAAGGATTCCTTTGCTCGCTTATCACAGAATATTAAAAAGAATGACTCGACACACACATACACACGCACGCGCACACATGCATGCTTGCACAGGCACAAAACTTGCCTACATGCAACGCACGCTCATCACCTTAAAAGCTGCTGTGCCCCGTAACCCTCCCCCTCACACTCCTGCTTTGCCTGGCAAAGTTTGGGAAGCCGGATGCGCGAGGCAAAGCAACTGCTAGGAGTCCACTCGCATGACATGCTTTGGAATGTACTGAATGCGACAGCCGCAAAGCTGCGTTTCTCAGACGTCACAGCTCTGCCTGAAACGCGGTTTGCTTGGCTGAATGCAAACGGCGGTGGCACAGTGGGTACCGAAGACGCTCGCTCTGCCGCAAAAGTCCAGTGAAGGCAACAAAAGGCACTAGCGACGTAAATCCGCATCCAAATCACATCTACTGCCTTTGTTGCGTAGAAATGAAGCTCATGGTTGAAAAAGAAAAAGAACAAAACTTGCAACTAGTGCAGTGTTTGCTGTCTTCCTGAAAGAAAAAACAAAACAACCTCTTGAGATGCAACTTTGTCACTTAATACTAAACAAAACTGTCTCAGGGATGCAGAATTGCAAGCAACAACAAACAAGTGCCTCTTTCCATAACAGTGACTCGTAAGGCACAAACATTGTCCCAGCTTTGGCCATAGGCTGTCATAATGGAAGTGCGCGCGGAAAAAGAGCCAGCAGAGGTGGCGCTGTGCATTGCATCTACATTCCAAACGGATGTCATGCGAGTTGATCCTGGTATAAGCGCACACTTCGAAAGACGAGAGAGAGAGAATTGCAACAGGTAGAAGAGGAGTAAGGTAGGAAGAAGAAGGAGAAAACAGTCCGAAGTAATGAGAACTGTGCACAACACACTCCCGGAGAGTCGAAAAGACGGGGCTCGGCGCAGAAGACCGTTTGTCCGATGGGCTTCACATGTCTCCCCCGTCTCTCTCTCTCGCTCTCTCAGTTTGGGCGATTCTCGGCACGCGGGCCGTTTCCGCTTGATGGCGAACGTGACCATGCGTTGACACCGCAGCTCGACCTTGCGTGACTGTGAGCTGGTGCATGCCGTGGTCATTTCAAGCCAGCCGGCCAGAGCTTGCGGCCATCGTGCGGAAGCTGGCGTGTGCACGAGTGGCGCGAGGCGCCTTGCTTCTCCGCGATTCATGGTGGCAATGCGCTTGTCCACTCATTTCCATCGTTCGAGTGCTTCGTTTAACTGTAGTCGAAACCAGGTAGACAGTTCCTGCCATTGCTTGGCGGCGGTGACGATGGCCAGGATCAGAAGAGCCGTGGTGATGATTCGTAACCTGCAACCAGGCACCAGAGAGACAGCAGTTTTACTAAAGAAGCGACATTTGAGGGAGGCTTGAGGGAGGGAGTGAGGGAGGCTTGAAGACACACATCACCTGGATTGTAGGAAGGGCATGGTGATGTTTGCCAGGGTGGAGACCAGGAGGAGGGCCAGCTGGAGCAGCATGAGGAGGACGTTGACCAGCTTGAGGCCAAGGGCACGCGCCTGCGAATTGTCCAGGGCGTCCAGGCTCACCAGCTGCTGCAGCTGCTGGTGCTGCTGGTGCTCCATGCGGCTGATCTGCAATGCACGACAGCAGAGCACCCAATAGCACACCCTCTTCCACGTCACTTGCATGGGTGACACCAGCACTACAGTCGAGAACACTCATAACGAGCTTGACTGTCGCGTGTCTTTCAGTCACTGCGTCCCAGCTTTCACCATCAGTGGAATACACAAAAGATGACAGTGCTGCTTAGCGCACATTTACATCATCATCATCATCAGCCTAACTACACCCACTGCAGGGCAAAGGCCTCTCCCACGTCTCTCCAATTAACCCTGTCCTTCGCAAGTTGCGGCCACCGTATCCCTGCAAACTTTTTAATCCCATCCGCCCACCTAACTTTCTGCCGCACCCTGCTACGCTTCTCTTGGAATCCACTCCGTTACCGTTAAGGACCAGCGGTTATCCTGCCTTCACATTACATGCCCTGCCCAAGCTCACTTCTTCCTCTTGATTTCAACTCGGATGTCATTTACATGCATTTGTTCTCTCACCACTCCACCCACTTCCGATCTCTTAACGTTACACCTATCATTTTTCTTTCCATAGCTCGCTGCGTTGTCTTTAACTTAAGCGGAACCCTCTTTGTTAGCCTCCACGTTTTTGCCCCATAGGTGAGCACCGGCAGGATACAGCTGTTGTATACTTTTCTCTTGAGGAATACTGGTAAACTGCCATTCATGATCTGAGAGAACCTGCCAATTTTTCTAGTTATTTCCCTCTCATGATCCAGACCAGCTGTCACTACCTTCCCTAAGTAGACATATTCTCTTACTACTTCCAGCACCTCGCTACCAATTGCGAACTGCTGTTCCCTTGCTAGGCTGCTGAACATTACTTTGGTTTTCTGCATGTTAATTCTTAGCCCCACCGTTCTGCTCTACCTGCCTAATTCATTGATCATGCTTTGTAGTTCATGTCCTGAGTGACTTGGCAATGCAATGCTATCAGCAAATCGCAAATTACTTACGTATTCTCCATTAACTCTTACCCCCAGCTGTTCCCATTTCAGGCCGCGGAATACCTCCTGTAAACAGGCAGCAAATAGCATAGGCGAGATCGTGTCTCCCTATGCAATGTTTTATTTATTTATCAGTACCTCAAAGCCCCACTAGGGGCATTAAATGAGGGGTGGGCTGGCATATGATTTAATTAAATCAGTGATGAATGATTTGAAACATTCCAGGCCAGGACGAATGAAAGCTTCAGCAGGGCAGGTTGTTCCAGTCTCTTGTGGTCTGGGCGAAGAATGATTTCAGATGCACAGAAGTGGACGCTCGAGGTGTTTGAACAGCTTTCGGATGACTGATGCGAAGTGAAAGCCAGAGTGCAGGGGTGATAACGGAATGAATCAAAAGGGGAACGATAAAACCTATGTGAGAGTCACCAGTGACCTGGCGAAGTTGCGCCACTGACTGGTGCGTTTTTGTGACATTGCCCATATATGTCTCGCGCAGAAAGCAACGCAAGCGGCGTGCATTGTGAATGTCACCCTACAGCGTGTGCTTAGGCCTAGCATGTATCGGAGATCATCATCCTGGTTTATGCCCAATGCAAGGCAAAGACCTTTCCCCATATCTCTTCAATGAACCCTGTCCTGTGCCAGGTTTTAAATATTGTACATGTATGTCAGCCAGTCTTGATATTTGTATGCTCAAATATGGTCATTACTTTGTCTACAGCACTTAGTTTTTGTCAAAGCACTGTCTTTACTTAGCAGTGTGGCGTTCCATGGGCTCCCTGGCAGCACTACAACACGCCGTCGCGTTCCACTCCTGATGGCGAAGCTTAAGCGGCATTAATTAGCACTTAATTAGTATTCAGACATTAATCAGTAATTAACAATTAATTAAATGATTTGTCATCACTTAGTAATTAGTACTCAATTACATGTGACACCACCAGTGCCACAGAGGCAGTCAAAGTGGTGCGGAAAACGCTTTCGCCTCTACGCACTTTAGACAGTCAAAGTGCCCCCAGAATTTTGTGGGGCAGGTGTGGATGCTTTCTGAGGTTGTAATGTTTGATCTGGTTTTGAAGCAAAGAATGATCGATGCATACAGTGCAGGCAATAAATGGGCAACCAATGAGCACTCTCCAGTGTAGGATGACATTGTACCGCTTCACCGCTGTGGTTCACTTCGGCTTTGTGGCCCGCTATAAAGAAAAGGTTCTTGTGGTCCTGCGTTTGGAGGACAGCCATAAGGTCATTCCCTGAGCAAGCAAAATTAGTACGATTCAGATGTACGCTAAGAACATGATGTTATGTTCCCTGGCAAATTTCTTTTCTCCTTGTGTTTTTACATGTGTACCAGCATGATTTTCACTATTTCTGCGAGAAATACAAAAGTCATCGAAATTTTGATCCTCATGTATGCCCCTGACGAGGACCACAGCTGTACAGCATGTCCCACGCAAAGGTCTGTGGTTCATGCATGTTTGCTGTAGTTGGGCCCACGTTCACAGATGTTTGCTCTACCTATGACTCAGTGCCATAGCTCTCATGATTATCATGACCACACCATCACCTTCGTTCATACCAAGCGAGAGTTTGTTACGAGTGGAACCGATATACGTGGTCTCTATGTAACTGGCACCCTGGTATAACTCCCTGACCTTGCGTCGTAGTTAAAACATGCAACTCCGTGTGCCTCCCAGCCAGCAAGATATGCACTAGGTACCCCCAATCTCCCTTCCCCAGAGACCCAACTTCCTTAGTCCTCCCTCCCTCCCTCCCTTTCTCACAAGAAATATGAGCCCTCTGATGCCATGGTGCTGACGCCACTGCCACCTGGTCACCTGTGATGAGTATAAGGAAGGTAGGAAAGGGTCATATACAGGACTCAGTGCTGTATATGACACAGTTGTGCAGGCTGACTCTATGGCCTTTCTGTGGCTTTTGTTTATATCCAAACTAGCATGGGAGGAAACCAACACGGCAGCACAAGTGTGCAGTGGCTCTGCTCTCTCTACTGCCACCTTGTACGGTGGGAGCTACAGAGGACCCATTCCCACATGCAATCTGCTCTCTGTGGTGGTGATTGAAAAATGGTTTATAACTGTGCAGCTGTGCTAACCCCAATTGACTTTCATCGCGAAAAAAATTCCACAGTGGCACTTGATCAAATGACGTGCTGGATGTTGCTCCACTTCATTTTTGTTCCACAAGCAAGGAGCGGTCAAGCTGAAATCAGTGGCCTCTCACAATGCCCATTCACTCATTTGTTTTGGTGGGTCAGATCAGGCTCATAAAGGAGCTGACAGAAGGGCTAGCAGCGTTGCACGTGCACTTCTACGTGTTCCTGGCAACAGACTACAAGACGAGACGCAGTGGAACTTTCTTAATTCTTCCAGCTCCTTTATTCAAAGTGATGGTGTGGTCCTGTCAATGTGAAGTGCATAAAAAAAAATGCTTCCCTTAATTGTTTGTTTGTTTGTTGTTTGTTGGGGTTTAACGTTCCAAAGCGACTCAGGCTATGAGGGACGCCGTAGTGTAGGGCTCCGGAAATTTCGACCTCCTGGGGTTCCTTAACGTGCACTCACAATGCACAGCACACGAGCCTCTAGAATTTCGCCTCCATCGAAATTCAGCCGCCGCGGCCGGGATCAAACCCGCGTCTCTGAGGCCAGCAGCCGAGCACCATAACCACTCAGCCACCGCAGCGGGGCTCTTCCCTTAATTAGAATGATGCATAACCTGCAAGGGAACAGCAGTTCGCAATTGGTAGCGAGGTGCTAGAAGTAGTAAGAGAATATGTCTACTTAGGGCAGGTAGTGACCGCAGATCCGGATCATGAGAGGGAAATGACTAGAAGAATAAGAATGGGGTGGAGCGCGTATGGCAGGTTCTCTCAGGTCATGAATGGTAGCTTACCAATATCCCTGAAGAGAAAAGTATACAACAGCTGTATCCTACCGGTACTCACCTATGGGGCAGAAACGTGGAGGCTAACAAAGAGGGTTCAGCTTAAGTTAAGAACAACGCAGCGAGCTATGGAAAGGAAAATGATAGGTGTAACGTTAAGAGATCGGAAGAGGGCGGAGTGGGTGAGGGAACAAACACGGGTTAATGACATCCTAGTCGAAATCACGAGGAAGAAGTGGGATTGGGCAGGGCATGTAATGCGAAGGCAAGATAACCGCTGGTCCTTAAGGGTAACGGAGTGGATTCCAAGAGAAAGCAAACGTAGCAGGGGACGGCAGAAAGTTAGGTGGGTGGATGAGATTAAGAAGTTTGCGGGAATACAGTGGCGGCAACTGACAAAGGACAGGGTTAATTGGAGAGACATGGAAGAGGCCTTTGCCCTGCAGTGGGTGTAGTCAGGCTGCTGCTGATGATGATAACCTGACTACACTTTCAGTCTCCTTTCCCTTCAAGTCTAAATTACCAAGAGCGGCCTCTACTTTGAACGGCAAAAGTAAGGTGCCGATACAATGGTGAATACCGTAAACAAATTATGCAAACGTAAGTAATGGCGAATACCGAATGGTGAATAAAAGTAATGGCGGATAACGTAAGCAAATAGTCAATTTTTTTTTTTTAACTCCTGCTGCACAGGCACACTTGCTCACCCGTGTCTGGCAGCTCTCGAGCAGTTCCTGGACGTCGCGCAGGCGCTCCTCGCTCTGGTACTGCACCTTCTCCTCCATGTCCGCCATGCCCTGCTTGAGGTTCTCCATCTCGTTCTGGTGCAGCTCAATCAGGTCGTTCATCTGCTCCTCCAGGCGCTACACCACCAGACACACCGGGGCGGTTCAGTGACCACCCACCAACGCCACTGCTACACGGGTTGTTAACTCAACTGCCACCGCTAAAGCATCATCATCATCGGTCCACTTCAACCACGGTCAGATGACGCTGCACCTGAAAACATGATCGGTCTGAACTGCGACTGTAGTCAATGGTTCCGGTTTCCAACCCTCACCAAACTGAACAGCAGTGCACAGCATTCAGAAGCGGCATGTTTACAGGCCTTAGTTCAAGACGTCCATCCGTTTATGCCTTCGCAGACCTCGTTAAACGTGTCAGCATCCTGTTACCTCGAACTGGAGGCCTAAAGGAACAATGAAGACAACTTCATCGAATAACTGTTCTTAATTTATTTTCTGGCTCCTTCTGAGTATACTAAGTTTGTCCGGCAGCAAAAGACCAATTTGCCAGCTAGAAAATTGATTTTAAAAATTTTCCCGCCAGTCAACAGACACCCAAGACGTCCAAGCCAAGAAGCACTGGTTGCCGCCATTTTTAAGCTGTTTTTAAGCTCTGGGACCAAAACCCAAAAACATTTGGTGCCGATGCACACAGTTGACTTGTGAAATCGGCCAATGATGGTGACGCCTGTATTTTGTTGTTCTGTCTTTTGTAGCTTATAAGAGTTCCATTTTCGGTGACAGTGGTTACGATTAGAACTCGGTACCGTACTGATACAAGCCAACTTCCATCTGTCTTTGGTGCCACTTAAACACGACAAAGACATGGCATGACACCACTAGGGATGGGTGGAGTGGGTTAACATGGAAGGGCACAGATAACTAATGGTCAGCTCAGTGGCAGTTAGAAGCTAATAGCTGCCTTTTCCAACGACAGCTGAAACTGACCATGCTGCGTAGCTCTGAGGTTGCCAAGTGACAACAACGTTTTTTTCCAAGATAGCAACCGCCCCAGGCTACTACTGATTATATTCAGGAAATCAGGAACTGTTAGCTACCACACCAGGGCACGCAACTCGAATAAAATCGCATTAACAACGCTCTGCCGCGTTGCAGCGGCCGAGATCCAAAGCAAAGCCCACCTCTGCGACACCGTGTCTGCCTGGCGCTTGTTCACCGTGCCAGCACGTAGCTGGAGCCAGGGCGCCCATCTGGCAGCAGCGCAGCATGACAACAGAGAGCACAACGAGAGGCATGCATAAGGTCCTGCCCAAACCTTGGTGGTAGGCATACTGACTAGAACAGGGGTTCTCAGACTGGGTTCCTGGAGGTGAACTTGCTGGGTTCCAGGCACCTAAATCTACGCATGCTCAACCCCTCCCATTCTCCTCTAACCGCTTCATTTCGGGAATGACCACACTGTGATTGCTTACAGCAGGCTGTTTTACCCTCAACCATGCGTTATTAAACGAACTTCGTCAAATTTTTAGGGGCTGTAATCTGCATGCTCTTCATGCATGTCAGGCAGGAAGGGGTGGACGCCAGAACATGTAGCATATTCCTTGCCAACTTTTTGAGAACCCCTGGACTAGAACGTTTCTATATGTGGCAGTTTCATACATTTGCTTGTATTCTACTGCCACCTATGAACTATGACGCTATGAACTACATAACTATGAACTACAAAGCTATGAACCTATGACGCTATTGGCAGATTAGTTTGTGCCTTACGCCAGTGTCCTCAAGGCTAAAAAACTGATGCTAAGTGAGGTTAGGCAGTGTCGTAGCATCATGCACCATCATCACAGATGTAGCTTCTTAAGATATATGTTGTGCAATCTCCACAGACAGGCCCCACTGGACATTGACTTCGTGGTTTCCATTACACTGATTCGGAGGCACCATATGGTGCTCATACACTATGCATGTAATGCTGCCGACAATGCCCCTAGTACACAGTGCAACCTTGTATAATGTGGAAATTGTGTGCTGCAGAACTTGGGCACTTTTGTCGCAAAAAAGGGGCAAGTTTCTCAATGCCGGACAGCACAATCCATAACAGCCGGGTATTACAAAGTGAACTGAGCGAAGAGATCGGCCGCCTTCGGCTTGTGACCAAACTGCAGATATCAGCGAAGCATGACAAAAAATGCATAGTCTAGGTCCTTCAGAGCAATATTAAGGGGGGGACATGGCTTTCAACACCAACTTTCTTAATTTCTTGTGTATTTTGATGACGATTTTTCTGCATGCAAGTAACGCTTTCAAAGTAATGCTTTCAAGTGCACAAAATTTCAGCGTTGTATCTGCAGAACTTTTCTGTACACATTTTTTCCTCTTCTACACCTTGTGAAAAGCCCGCAGACTAGACAAACTATGACAGAAGACTGGTTGAAAATCCATTTCACTTCTTAGATTCTTTTTCCATGACAAATTTTTATTTTGTTTTCATTCTTTACAAAGCAGTTGCTATAGACTGCTATAGACTGGTAGCAGTTGCTGTAGACACACTGTTAACAAGATGTCACACGAAAATCCTACAACCCATCGAAATGAAAAAGCAAGAATGCCATTGCATAGAGTGGAATTCCGCGAGTGCAACAGGCAAACGGGGCCAAAATAGACAAAACTGTCCTGAACAAATCAGCTGCACAAGCTGAGCACCCAATCAGAAAACCGGAACAGAAAAAAATGCAGATTTTTCGACCATTTCCTCGCTATGGAGTGCCACAACAGTTCCCTCAAACTTTTTTTTTTTTTTCAGTACTTCCTCTTGGACGCAATAATTTTTAAAAAAGTATTTCTTTGGCCATTTTTTCCAACCTGAAAGCTGCGCCCCCACTTAAGCTTCACAGTGAAGCTTTGAATGTAGTGAAAATGAGTATGCAGCCAGTGCGATGATCTGGTGCAGTGCTCTGGAGATCCCAAAATATTTGAACAAACAGTGCACGTGCCCCTTACACACTGTTTTCACTTCAGATTGCCCAGCATTGCAATGGCGTGGCAAAATCTGGAAGAGCAATGGCCGCAGCATACATTGTCTGCAGATGATTGGGAGTTGGGCATTATCCCTCCCCATACCACCTACTGCTGCTGGGATCTTCCAGAGCTCCTGCCAGTCGCGAACAAGGCTTCTAGCACCACGCTTCCCAGTGTGCAGTGCTCCTAACCTTGTTGTCGCCCGCATGTGCTAGACAAACTTCTTACCATTTACGAACCATAACGTACATGTTGCTATGCTTCAGCTTGCCCTAGCATAACATACTTCAGGCTCTACGCCTGCTGCTGGTCAAACGGAAGTGTTGTGACGTTTTCCGACATACCAAAAGAAAGACAACGATTCAAACCGAAGAACCTTGTCCCGTGGTGTCCAATAATGATTGTTACACAGGAGAGGGCAATGACACACAGTAAGTTACATTACGGAGGCTGGCTTTTTTTTCAGCACACAACCAATACACTACAGCACGTGTGCCAACAAGACTGGGCCAGTGTGACTAGCATAACCGTAAAATTCAAGAAGAAAAGCTCAATAAGACAGCAGCAACGTCATCTGAAATGCAAGGGGCACTCTAGGCAGGCGAAGACAGCATGCAGAACAAGGGACCAGAGGCAACTTTCGGCTGCAATGTAACAGCACACTACTCGCGTCCCCTATACGTTCCCTAGCAGCACCTCAACACAAAGTGTGGGCTGTGAAACACTGCCGCAGCTGCTCTACGGTGAGCACCACAGAGCACATTCTTTGACAGCAGGGGCACATTTAGCTCGCACATCCCGGTTTCGCGTGACATGCTGTGAGCCATGCTGTGAGGCCATAAATGCCATCACACTTCAGAGTAAATCAGCACAGCGATTTCACCAGCACTATGGTTTTCCCAGAAATTCCCTTCAGCTCACATTTCACTCTTTGAGGGACGCTGAGGATGACTCTGTGCAATTTCAGTTTTTCAGCAAAATTCAACTGTGCGGCTTTTTGTGGTTCTGCAGACGTTCTCTTGGCAGCAAAAGACGAATTCAGTGCTGAAAAACTTGCATTTGGAAATGGAGAACTCTCTCTCCACAGGGCTGTACTGAAAGTAATGCAAAAGTTGGCGTAACTTCTATTACTATTTGACATCATCATCAGCCTGACTACACCCACTGCAGGGCAAAGGCCTCTCGCACGTCTTTCCAATTAACCCTGTCCTTCGCCAGTTGCAGCTAACGTATCCCTGCAAATTTCTTAATCTCATCCGCCCACCTAACTTTCTGCCGTTCCCTGCTACGCTTGCCATCTCTTGGAATCCACTCCGTTACCCTTAAGGACCAGCGGTTATCTTGCCTTCGCAATACATGCCCTGTCCAAGCCCACTTCTTCCTCTTGCTATCAACTAGGATGTCATTAACCCGCGTTTGTTCTCTCCCCCACTCCGCCCGTTTCCAATCTCTTAACGTTACACCTATCATTTTTCTTTCCATAGCTCACTGAGTTGTCCTTAAGTTGAACCCTCTTTGTTAGCCTCCACGTTTCTGCCCCATAGGTGAGTATCGGTAAGATACAACTGTTGTATGCTTTTCTCTTGAGGGATATTGGTAATTTGCCATCCATGATCTGAGAGAACCTCATTCAAATTCTATGTGTTTGCCGGGTAACTCTTCTTCATATAACCGTCAGATTTTTATTATTTTTTTTTTTTTCAGATGGGCCGCCCTGGAATTTTTGACAAAGGAAGGATGCAGGCTGTCCAATATCCATAGAAAAGTACTGAATGTTTAAGGAGATGACACCGCTGACAAGATGAACGTGCCGAGATGGATTAAGAAGTTTAAACAGGGAATACCAGTGCCAAAGACAAACCGTGCAGTAGGAGAAAATCCACAGCAACCACAGACACAAATCGGCAGCGAATTGACAAACTGACGCTGGCCCAATTGCGTCGCTCGTGAATTGACATGACAACAAGTAGTACCTTTGTATTGAGAAAGAGCTACTCTACAAGCAAACAGAATTTTGAACAATGCATGCCAGTTAATAATAGAGTAATGCCAATTTTTTTTCATTACTTTCGGTACTACCTTGGCAGTTTAGACTTTTATGGAAGACATGTTTGCTGACTTGAATTGGCTGGCGATGTAGTTTAGCACTGATGAACCACGTTCAATAAGAAGCCCTGTCACTGCAGCTTGGTGGTTAAAATGGCCGCAGGTGGCGATGTTTTTATGCAACCTTTTGGCCTTTTCTAGGCAGAAAAGTTTCATTTTAACTAAAAACAGCCCCCTGTCATCATGATGCAGCGACAAATTGATATATGACAACTTCAATTATACCTCGGTGTCTCTTTAAGAAGGTACTGTCATTGTTACTGCGATCCATCAGACATGTCTCCCTTCTTGTCCGCGTTTGTCGTCACGCATCATCGTGTGAGTGAAAACATTGAGAGGGTTGCGCTAAGCGAACTGCGGCTGAAGACAGGTGCCAGCTGAACTGAAGTGGTGTACAGATACGCCTGCATTAACGCCTCTTTTTGGGCTAGTTGGTGCATACTTGAATTGGAGAAAAAAAACAGCACCAAGCCATGCAAACCACACGAAAGAACACCTTCTGGGCGACACTCCACATAGAGAAGCAGCCCGGGAAGCCGGAAGAGCAAAGAAGGAAGAGAAAAGAAAGCGCACCCACCTCGTACCTGTAGCGCTCTTCCTGCAGGGCTTGGCTGAAATAGGAACACTCGTGGTGCAGCTGGTTCTGCAGAGTGACAGCAGAGAAGAAGAAAAAAAAGGTGGTTGCCTTTCTAGCTGGAAGCTCTGCTCCACAAGTGTTACTTTCATCTAAACTGGCATCCTGTAAAAATACTAATGGCTTTATTTCAATGTCATGTGCAATGTTAGAGGAGCAATAAAAAAAAAACCTATGACTGCCAGTGCATCCCCCGCCTACTAGAAAAAGAGACAGCAGCAGAGTACAGACAAGGAAAAAGAAAAAAAAAGTAACCCAGTGTACACAGCTAGCCATTCATGCATAGTTTTCTTGCAAGTAACAAGTTACGAACGTTGAAATAACACGAATGTTACAAAAGATAACACTTCATAAACATGCATTTCAAGAAAAAAAAAAAATCTCGGGAGGTATGCAAGAAGTTTAGAGCCAGGTTTAAAGGCTTTGCTGTGTAAATTAACAAGGTTACGTGATTAGAAATAGAAGCATTTGACGTCTGCAATTCGTCCGAAAAGAAGGCACATACCAGATGATGCATATGATGCATACTACGCATTTTGAAAGGCAACTATGCCAGCCATTACATCATGATAGCATAAAGCAACACCATAACAGCGAACACTTCTGGCTGACTGACACAAAGCTAGCTATCCTGATTAGTCCGATGCTTTCTCCACATTTCGAAAACGGCGCAAAGTATGACCACTGTTGAAAAATTCGAATCAGTTGCCTGCTCAAGCACTACTGGCCGTCCGAGAGCATAGCTTCTGCAGTAATATCACTGAACTTTGGTAACCTTACAATTTGTTTTGGTGAAGCAAAACCAGTTTACTAACAATGTCTAAAAGCAAACTACATGGTCAGATGCAACTGAGCAGACACGCACAACCAAAATCGGGGCTAAAAGAAAGACAAAACTTTACAACGTTTGCGACATTTAAAAGGAGACCTGCATCTAGTAATGTTGGTTATAAATAAGCCTTCAGCTCTACAGACAATTATTCTTAAATTAAAAGTTTCAAATACAGCTGTCAAACAGAGTTTCAGATAGAGAGGGTCGCTGCCGATTCAGACACAGAAGACTGCCTCAATGCATGCTATGCTCAGTGCTTTCTCAAACTCTCTCCTTTGCTCTCTGCAGGAAAAAAAAATGTTGCCTAACATGGCTGCTGTCCACTTTGCTGTCTATGTAGCCACGTGGAGAACTGGACCATGTCCAGAGGCTATTTATTTATTTATTTACTTAGTTACCCATAGTTTTACTTTTCACGATTCAGAGCCAAATGCCTTCCTTTGCTAAGAACCCTACTGCTCGGTTACTTCACACTGATAATAAAAATAAGCATGCAAACAGTGAAACTTCAGCTTGGATCAAAACAGAATTGGAAAACATCAACTGGTCTCAACAAAAGGATGAATAGCGAAGAACACCATACGTTTTTCAAAGTCAGGCGGGAGATCAAAATACTTTTAAAAACAACAAACTAGGATTTATTTACAACTACACTAAGAAAGGAAACACTGGCCGGAGAGCGGCGAAATGAGAGGCTCGCCTCTACGGCAGATGGAGCGTGATACCTACCTCTCACCATACTACCCCTCCTCAATTCCATGGTAAACACACTCTGAATGTTTTCCGTGGCAGAAGCCTTCCCGGTTGCTCATTCCTCACTTATCATACACCCTCCGGGTGGTCGCCATGGCAACCACCCTCTGGTTGCACCTTCTTAAGCTCGCGCCCCACCTTCATCCCTCAACGGCAATCATCCTCCAGGTGGTCCCAGTGGTATCTACCCTCCGGTCGGGGATTTCTCTGCTCTTGCCCCACCCTCCTCTTTCAACAGTAACCATCTCCTGGACCGGTTCCCGTGGTCACCACCCTCATGTTGCACCTTCCTATGCTCTGGTCCATACCTTGTTCCTTCCATGATAACCACAGGATCCTCCTCGTACGGCAAGTATCCTCGGGTGGTTGCCATGGCAACCAGCCTCCGGTTCCACATTTCTACGCTTCCCCCATACCCTACTCCTTCCTCCGTGGTCCCCCTCCGGATGGCTCCCATGGTAACCACCCACCAGTTAGGCATTGCTCTGCTCTCCTCATACCCTCCTCTTCTACGGTAACCTCCCTTGCAGTGGTTCCCACGGCAATGCAGCCACCGGTTACGCCGACTACTGCTGCTGCTACTACTACTACTACTACTACTACTACACAGACGTGAAACCCAGCAACAGGCACCTAACAATTATCACTGTAAAAGGCAAGACAAAACATATATCAAATGGCTAGAGGTTGCAAAAAAGAAAAAAAGGAAGGGCACATAATGCTCCTGCATAGAACAAAAGGCAAGAACACAGAACGAGAGAGGAGCAAGGGGCACACGCCAGAGAGGAATTGGTCCAGACAGATATGTACCGCAGTTTCCAGCTTGCAAGGGGAGCCGAAAATGAACACCTGCAGCGGCGGAACAGGGGCAGTTGGACAGGACAGAGAGAGAGAGAGAGGGAAAGGGAATGGAGGAAGAGAAGAGAAGAAAAGGATGCTTTGGCAGAAGCAGCAGCAGGGCTCACCACAACAAGCACAGATGCCCGAGCAACTGGTAGAAACCCTTTTGGAAATCAGAAATGTGTTAAGAAAAACAGACACACTGCAAGACAAGGACTTCAAAATGGCACGCCACCACCATGCCTCTGTCATCATTTCCCTCACATCTTGTGGGCTGCACTGCACACAACAAGCATGGTATCTTTCCCTTTTGCCACTTAACTCATTTGTAGACTGAAAAACTGACTTGCTACGCAGAGGACGTTTAGCAGTGCGCTATCTTTATAAGTGAACGCTCAAGGAAAGCAAACAGAGTGAAGGCACAACATGTGGCACAAAATAAAATGACACCTTTGCAGACAACAGGAGTGCTTCCCACTTCTGCCTGATCAAGACAAGTGCACAATGCCCCTCTCACAGGCAAAACACTGCTACAGCACATACCACACTGTTTTGTACCATCAGGGGGCTGGAGGCTGTCACTCACAGAGGCCAATATCATGAGCGACACTCAAACAGCCAATGCTCTTTGGCAGCAGAGAGCTTTGAAAATGAATGGATGGGAACAGCCTCCTACGCTACTGATTCAACATCCAGAGATTGGCTTTGATACACTATTGCTACACAGCTCAGAGCTCCGTAATGACAGCAATGCATTAACGCAAATATGCAAGAGTTCGTTTTAGCGACAAACAAAAACTGCAACCTTTGTCCACAAAACCTAAACCAGCAGAATAAAGCAAAACAAAGGTAACTGTTGCATACTGCCAGCCATCTACTAAGTTATCTTTTGTGAGAAGTTAATCCGGCATGATTCATCAAGAAGAAATGTAGCCTATGGCTATCTCTGCAGCATTTAACCTGCTGCTTGCCACATCTGCCCCATACTGTGTTAAATGACAAGCAGCCAGCCAGGACTTCAGTACAAAGGGTGGTGAAATGCAAAGGTTCCTTCTTACAGCCATGATTTAACTGTCCCAAGACACAAAGCCCCACTTACTCGTGTATAAAAAGCCAGCAACACAAAAAAATGCACAAAATCTACAGCAAAATTATCGACAGTGCTTCTCTGACTGGTAATGGCAACCATGCTGCACATTCATTAAAATTACTGGAAATGCTTTCAGGGTACCGCACTCCTTTTCTTCACGATACAAGGCATGGAAGGTTGCCAGAACAGTGAGCAGCAACTTTTGCAGCGCACCTGCTAAAAGAAGCGCGCTTTTAAAGCCTCTACGTTGTCCTCTGGGACCTGCATAGATGCACAGGGGTACTGCTTGAAAAAGCTGCACAAATTGGTGTGCCAAGAAGGAATGCAGTTTTCTGAAAACATAATGGTGGCAAGTGATGGAGTCGAAGAGGTCATCTGACCATCATGAACTCCTCAAGTGTTCGGAACCTGAGCCATAGAACAGTGCTACAGTGTCGGCTTAAGTAAAAGTGCAGCAACGATGTCAAATATACCGCAGCCAAGTCGCCAGATGGCAATATAAGCCATGCACTAAAAGTACTGCAAAGCTACACCTGCCCTCATTAACTATGATCTTCATTTCCAGTGCAGGCGAGACCATAACCTCATCTGAACCAAACTAGCCGGGTTGAAAAGTGCCCCAGTCAGGTACCGTAGTGTCTGCTACACCTCACCAATTTCTGTATCTTTGCAAAGGCAGCTCCTGCAATGATCTATGTATACGGTCCGGCAGAGGCGGGCAGCACTAAGTTTTGGTCCTCACTCTGCGCTGACCAAGGAGTCCACACATAAAAAACAGCAGCAAATATAACAGGGGGGCGCAACTGAATCTGAAAGGTTGGTTGGTTTGGTTTGTGGGGTTTAACGTCCCAAAGCGACTAAGGCTGTGAGGGACGCCGTAGTGGAGGGCTCCGGAAATTTCGACCACCTGGGGTTCTTTAACGTGCACTGACATCGCACTGCACACGGGCCTCTAGAATTTCTCCTCCAAAGAAATTCTAGCCGCCGCGGCCGGGATCGAACCCGCGTCTTTTGGGCCAGCAGCCGAGCACCATAGCCACTGAGTCACCGCGGCGGCGAATCTGAAAGGGGACAGCAAGAGTGTTGAAGGCTTCACCCTGCATGCATCTGATGTTTATGTGATTCTCCCTGAGGTAATGCTTTCCATTTATACCTGAGTATGCAGCCTTACAAGGGATAGGGGTGGCACGCACGCACGCACGCACGCGCACGCGCACACACACACACACACACACACACACACACACACACACACACACACACACACACACACACACACACACACACACCTTGAGTGCCTCGATCTCCTCCGTGAGGCGCTGGCACTCCTCCCGCCGCTCGGCCAGCTCCGCCAGCAGGGGCTCCAGCTCTGCCTCGGGGACCAGGGCCCCACCCACCGTGGAGGAGAGAGGGGGCGGGGCCACCGAGGGGCTGGCCACGCCCACCAGGAGGGACTGGGGGTCTGGGGGCGGGATCAGCGGAGGGTGGCGGGGGCTGGCCGTGGCCGGGGCTGACCCCGACCCTGCCCCACCTGACAACCCCGGATGATGGGACAGGGACGCCAGCTGGCTTGACTCGGACGTCAGGCTCGAGCTATCCTCATCTGACGCATACTTGTTGCTGCAGCCAGAAGGGAGACAGTGAAACAAAGAAAGCAACGATCATGAAATTTTGGACACTGCAAAAAGAGAGCACAGAGCCCCTACAGCATTTCAGAGGCATGGACAGCACAGACAGAACTGGACCAGGGCTCCCATTCTAGCTTTGATTTGTCTCAGGACTCTCAGCACTCACCAAATAGTCAAAGCAGTCAAAGCTGTTGTAGTTCTTAGTTGCAATGAGAAAGTTAGGTCTTATCGGGTTTAAAGCCCCATACAGTGTCGACCTGATTTGAATAACCAAAGACCTGTTTTTCTAAGAAGTGTATTTTTTCTCTTCCTTTTTTATCATTTTTTCTGTGCGCTTCATTCATTATTGTTTTTTCTAATGATGCACCAGCCATTTTTGACAACCACTGTTTGAATTTTTGTGATGCTCCTTGTGTAGGTACCGTATTTACTCGCATAATAGGCGCACTTTTTTTCCAGAAAATCCGGCTCAAAGTTCGGGGTGCGCCTATTACGCGGGGTAAAATTTCCGGAAATTTTTCGACTCGCAAAATTGAACACACCGCGTAAACGCACTCGTGTACGGGCCGCACCCCGTTTTCGCGAAGAAAATGTTAAAAAAAAAAAGTCCGTGTAAGGGCCGCACCGAAACTTTCGGAATGCACGCGCCGAGGCCCCCGCGATCTGCTCCGGCTGCGCGCAACGGGCGCTTGATCGCGGAGGCCACACACGCGCACAGGAGCTTCCAGACGCCGCCCACGAAGGGCGCCCAAGGCCAAGCTTATCATCATCATCGTTTTCCTACGCCGGGAGCTTTCGCTATCTAATCGCCATCAGCATCTCCAGCTCGTTTTTTTGTTGTTGTTGTTGTTGCTGTCAAGTGCCAGGATTTGCGGTAGCACGATAGTTATCGTGGTTTATGGCTTTGCCGCGGAGCGTCGATGTTTTAGCTCGACGGGCAAGCACCTTAACAGCTACACGGCTGGTAGGTTGGAAAATACGACGTGGCCGAGAAGTGGGGCAGTTGCGACTGCGGCGTCCCTAAATTTTCGTACGCGACTCCAAGCGCCGAGGTTTTCGTGGGCTTAAGTCGGGAACGTTTCCGGCTGGAGATGAAGCTTTCCAAACAGACGTTTAAAGTGAGCATCCCTGAAAACTGTGTGCGGCTGTTCTACGCGATGTCGTTGTACGTGCTGTGGGTCTGCAGCAGCTGCGACGGCAGCAGCACTAGTAGGGACTAGTAGTCAGTTCAGCAAAAACTTTGTTAAAATAAAGATTGGGAAGCGGGGGGTGGCGAGGCGTCGGCTTGCAATCGTGTAAGTACAGTACTGATCACAGTGCCAAGTTCGGGGTGCGCCTATTATGCGCGGAAATAAAAAAAAATCTGATTTTTCGCGCCCTAACTAGGGGTGCGCCTATTATGCGAGTGCGCCTATTACGCGAGTAAATACGGTAATTTCCATGTTACTTGCTGCCCTGCAATGTAGGAGCCGCGGGGCATGACAAGCCACATTTTGTGGCTTTAGTTCCTTCGACCCTCTCCATGTGTGCATGGGAAATAAATAAAATTGAAAATTGAACCAGCTCAGGCTATGAGGGACGCTGTAGTGGAGGACTCTGGACAATTTCAACCACCTGGGGTTCTTTAGCGTGCACTGACATCGCAAAGGAAATAGCTCTCCAGCATTGCAGCCAATCACCATAACCACTGAGCCACTGCTGTGGCTAGTTGCAACAAGAAGTGCAGTGGTGTAGCCCATACGGCAATTACACCATCTGCATCCACGACACCGTGAGTGATAAAAAGCTTCTTAGTGCGACAATTTAGGAAACCATTTTCTTTTAATGACAGCGTGATGCATTACACGAAAAAAAAATTTAATGTGGGAATAAAAATCACCATTATCCCGATAAAACATGGCAGGAAATACTTTTTTGCTCATTAGCCAAAAGGATCCAATTCTGGGCCGTTGCTTTTGATCGCAGCTGCTGTGTAACCGTCGTGACACCTAAGCTGCCTAGTAGACACCACGAATCTTTGTTCCAAAACTCTCTCTCTAAAGCTGTCAACACTGTAGCACTGACTGCAGTGTCAGTGAGCACCCAACAAGAAACAGGGCTGTCAAATCAAACACACTTCGGTGACAAGTCAAGTAATCATTTTCACTCCCAGTCTGGGTACACTTCACATAGCAGCTTAGCGGCATATCTACTTCTGCTGCTTCAGCCTATCAGAGAGCACCTCAGCGTCCACTCGAGGGATCGAAGTTAGAATACAGGCCCTGTTTGTGCAGCTGACAAAGGATAAAAGTAATATACACTGCACAGCCACAAGTTCACAAGAAGCAGGGCCGTGGAAAAAAAAACTATTTCCATGCTGTCTTTGACAGCTTAGAGATGAGCTTTCTTTTTTCCCTGAAAACCCACATCCCATAAATACTGTTTGTCTGTGACTGTACGCGCAACTTAGAAAAATACAAATACGAATAGCCGTATACACCAACACACATCACAGGTGCAAACACTTCTGCGCATGGCCAAACTGCACAAGAAACTCGGGGGGGGGGAAAAAAGGTCGTTTTCATCAATGCGCTGGTGATTGAGATATCACAAATATTGAGAGCACAAAGTTCCTTCCTCAAACAGCCTGTTGCAAGAAATAAATTACATAAACTATAGAGCAGGAAGTAAAAGGTCAGACTTACTCGGTTGACGAATGCGCCACTGATGCGAGGCCAGACAGCCCACCCTTGATGTTCCCCACCACGCCACTGGAGAGCCATGCAAAACAACACAGAAAACGGGATTAGGGAGGTAAAAAGAGATGGTAATGCCAGGCAGCTGAGTGCACCGCTGTAATCCCCCAAAACACTGCAGTTCGGATTGGTTGGTTTGTGGGAATCCTGGCTTTCCGCCGTTGCCTTTGCGCAGCTGTGCCGGCTTCCCGCGATGTTTCTCCTGTTTCCCTTGCTCCCGCCTCAGGCGGTGGAGAGGCGGCTAAGTGACTATTCACTGTCATTTGGCCACAGCTCCGCCCCGGCTCCCCAACGGCCTTTGCCATTGGTGACTTTTGGCGGGATTTCAGGACTCGCTTGGGCAGCCGCGCACCGCGCGACCGTCAGAGCGGGGCCCAGAGAGAGATCCCTCCAAGACAGCATAAGGTGCGGCCGCTACTATTTGTCCGTGCCGGCCTTTGCCGTTCGGACCAGTGCATACTCGAGCTCGCCCGCACGTGTCCTCTGACCTGCAGCGGCTCGAGCCTGTCCAGCGGGGTCCAGCGACCTCCAACAGGCGTACCTTGCGTTGATTGCCCACTCTCTCTCGCAACCGGCCCAACGGTCGACACGAGAGAGAGATCACAGCACTGCCGCGGGGACATTCTCCTGCAGCGGCGTGCTAGCGGCGACACATTGCTCGAGTCGCTTCGTGCGCGCAGCGGAGCCTTGCTCCTCGCACGCCCTCGGGACGGGTTGACTATTGAGTGTGTGTGTACTGCTGGAGGACGACGTGAATAAACGTCTCCTTTGTGAACTTGGAGGCCTATTTCTTTGAGGCGAATCACTCCACTCAGAAACCCACAGGTTTCAAGTCCCAAAGGCTATGAGGGGTGCCATAGTAGAGGGCTTGAGATTGATGCACAGTACATGGGCCTCTAGCATTTCGCCTCCACTAAAATACAACCACCGCAGCCAGTATCAAACTCGCATCTTTCGGGTCAACAGCCGAGCACCACGACCACTGAGCCACCGCGGCGGCCAAAACAAAAACAGTGCGGAGGCCAAACAAGTCTCGGCATCAAATATCCCTGAGGAGAACTCCATCCAATGTTCACTGCAAGTAAAAATCTATTATGTGGTTCTTTCTGGCCACACTGATGTTTGTTCACCAGCAGGAGAAATATTTATCATTGAGAAAATTAAATTTAAAAAAGAATCATCGTTTCTTTCCCACTCCTCGATTCAAACTGTTGCGACAGCTAACTGAAATGGACGCCTGTGACCACTGTTTGCAACTGAACGGTAGTAGCCTAGATCCGCGTTAAAACCATCTTCATGTTATCACAGCTTGCCTGCGAGAACGGTCAGTAGTGCTGATACCTTTACTAAGTTTTTTCGCTTTTTTTTTTAACCTTTCCTAGCTTACAAAATTTTCGTTTTCCGAGGAAGTGGCCTCTTCATCATAAGAATGCAGTAACCAACTGATAGAAGTCAACCTCAATTTTTTTTCCAAAGCTCTTTGATCTTAGAAGTTGCAGAACTTTCCACAGGGTCCATGTACTGAAATTCAGAGGTCTACGGCCTGTCACGACTCCCATGGTCAACAACGTAAACTGCGACCGTGTTACCCACCTCCTTTTTTTCTTTAGAAATGCATTAGCGCGTGGCAACAAAATTAGTGCAACCGATGCACAAACAAAAATCATACCTATAACAATCCAAGTGATAAAAAGAACAAAAAATGTGACAAGATCTCAGCTCTTCGGAAGACAACAGAAACAAATGGGGACAGCTTTTACTGGCCGTTTCCAGATGGCGCCACTCTACGTAAGCCCCCACAAAGTGGCCAGTGCGACCAGCCACTTTTTGAAACAAACTTTTTCAACGGGTATGATCTAAGAGCTCTTATTTGCCCTGAGCGTCCCTTCAAGTGACATCCTTCGCACGATACCACTTAGCCCTAAGAAGCACTGGAGAAATAAACTTGGCCCTGTTGTATGTGCCACAGCATTTGATTACAGATCGCACAACAGCACTCTTGTGTGGCTAAAACTGCCCAACATGGTAAGCTTCTGCTGCTCTAGTTGCTGATAGAATGTGAGTTTCCATTCCAACTGACGTTTTCCTGGCAAGTGACTGGTTAGGGAAACCAAGTTCAGCTTTGTGGTAAAACTCAAATTCCTTTCTTGAAGACTACGAAACACTTGAACAGCACTGCAAAGCAGTTATCACTAAGGCTTGAACAAGCCAGGATAATAAAAAGGGCTGGAAAGCCTTAACAAATACAGAAAGATGCCATCTCAAAACTGACATTATAACAAAAAGACCGCATGGCAATAAAAATTGCCCCCTCCTTTAATTTCCTCAAAAATGTGATATGCGGCTTTGATATGCGGCTTTGATATGCGGCTTTGATATGCGGCTTTGATATGCGGCTTTGATATGCGGCTTCTTTTCTTACACTGCTTTCAAATACTTGCTAAAGGTAAATGATGAATGTTTCAAGAATCGCACACACTTCCATGCATCATTTTGTCGATGCATACAAATAACTGATCTTCCCTAAACATAGCAGTTACTCTGGCATATGACTCCTCACACAACCACAACAACACTGCTAGCCTATGTGGCTGACTGTCCCGTTTTCAGCAGCCGGTTGCATGCGCCAAATTGCACTTTCTTTGAAACAGATGCAAAAAAGTGTGAGTATGAGAATGAATGTTTTTGAAGTTGCTTACCCAAACATACAAGTACCTGGGTTGAATAGCAAAACACTGACACTTCATAAGTAACACGAACAAGAAAGGTTTATGCACACATTCAACTGAATAAAAACATAAAACTGGCAGGAGCCTCTAGCAATTACAGGTGGAATTACTACAACGAAGGATTGCCACACCTCACAGCAACCTGGCCCCAATAAATAAAAAGCCCCCCCCCCCTTCCCACCTCCCCCCTGTCTCACCTGATGCCCTGGCCGACATTTTGCAGCACGTCTCGCGGCTGCCAGGAGGAAGATGCCGCGGCACCGTGCGTCTCCAGCTCTCGCTTGCGCCGGATGTACCCCTCCAGCTTCCGCTGGAGCTGGGCGATGGACTGGGCACACTTCTGGTTCTTCTTCTCAAAGACGCTCTTGATGCGCTGCATCTGCTGGCGGTCCGCGTTGGCCGCCAGCTTCAGGTACTCGTTCACATTGTCTGCGCACAAACAGCGCCCGGGTCACAACAGGCACCCCTTGCACCAAGCAACTTGCCCATCTAGACACACTTCGTCTTACCCCTATGCAGATGAAGGAAAATGCTTGCAACAAAGAACAAGCTCATGACAAACACCCGGGGTTTTGCAATGTGCAGTTAATGTTCCACCATCAAGCACCCCAATAAAGTGAGCAACTGCACTCTTCAGTGGTCCAAATTCCACCGCAACCAATGCACAAATTGAGTGCATAGTCCAAACTTGCAGCATGGCTCAAAACATTGAAAGCACGCAGCAACGTGAGCCTTTGGGGTTGGTTAAAATTCTACAAGCAACAGTATGCCAAACTTTCATGGAACAACCAGCATCGTATTCAAAGTACAAACATAAAGTTACTGTAAACCAAGCTAATTACTGGCACACAAAGATCCCAATGTTCACCCCAGCCAGAACTGCGGTGAACTACTGATAAAAAGAACAGTGCCCATGAACTATTCAAAGTCAATCAGGCCAATTAATGACCACTAAGCACTTCACCAGAAAGCTGGTAAAAAAACCCACAGCACTTGTACTTGCATCTCTCCTCCTACAACGCACTCTGACGCAAGGTGTGAATTAATTACCACCAAACCAGCAAGTAATGCTAAATAAGTAGAGTAAAGCAAAAGCCAATAAGCAGGGATTCAGCTCGAAACTTATTGAAACGCACCAAGCGATAACTGTGCTTCCACTATGCTTCTCACTGTCTTCACTACCACTGATGAGCACCGCGGCAGGCACTACACTCCGTTCCATACATCAGGTGCAACGCTGTCAAAGCTAGCGCTCTTGTCTGCGGTGCCCACATCCGCTACCGACATGTATTACATTCCTGGTGGCGAGCGACAAGCAGTAAATGTTTTGCCGGCAGGCTTATTACACGATACATTCGTCCTGAGCTTGAATACACGAGCTCTTACTCCTGATGACACACTGTCGCTTTATCATGCCTTAGACCACTTGGCCACATAACAAGCGCGTAGTAACACGCTTCCCTTTTTTTTTGTCATGCGGACTACTTCCGTACCTCTCACATCGTTGCAGCTGATGTATGAAACGGACAATAGGAACACGTCCCTCCCAATACTCTCAGCAGGTAACCGACCAGTGGTGAGTAACCAGCTCAGAAAAGCTTTATTTATTTATTTATACAAATACCTCACAGGTTCCACACTTGGAACATTGTGTGAGGGGAGGGGTTACAATATTTAGCAGACAAAAGATGGTACAAAGTGGAAAGAACAAAAGTAAACAATATTAAATACATTGGACTGCAAACAATTATTACACCGTACTTGAAAAAAAACCGTAATATCCGTAATAGCTTCCGTAATAAAAACCGTAACAGCTTCATCTCAATGCAGCAACTGTGCAGAACTGCCATCCACGGGCTACCCACAAACCTACACACAATGCACCCCAACACTGACTGCGCACTCGAAAAGCCACACACAACAACACGCCCTTGATCCCCCGTGTAGTAGTCCCTCACCATCGCGTGTCGTCTGCTCGGCCTTGATGAGCTCCCGCGTCCGGGCAATCTTGTGGCTGACGTGCTCCAGGGCCGCCCTAGTCCGGTGCAGGTCCGGGGTGTGGGCCAGCAGCTGGTCCGTCTCGTCCGCCCCCGGAGCGGCTGCCCCGCCCCCAGCCTCTGCGCCCCCATTGGCCAGCAGCGAGGAGCTGGCCACCAGGGCGGGCCCCACCCCCTCCTGACAGAGAGACAGCAGAACGCGTGGTGTCGCCAAAACACTCTCGAACACACAGAGTGCGGAGCGATCCCAGTCTGCAACCATTTCAAAACACACCTCTTCAGCAGTCCTATGTGCCTCGGGGTGTCGGTAAACGCTACACATGCAAATGACAAGGACCCCAAATCAGGAGACAAGGACCCCAAATCAGTGCAGGTGAAAGCAATAGTGCAGACTGGTGGGTGAGTTGATACAACCTTCTAGGACTAAAGCAGCGCACTAGCACAAACAGGAGTGAAGAAGGGACGAGACACAGCGCTGCATCGCGTCCCTTCTTCACTCGTGTTTGTGCTAGTGCGACGCTTTGTCCTAGAAGGTGAAAGCAGCTCACTTCAACAGGTGTCCTAGCAAACACCATGCTTTGGGCAAACATCTCCGACGTCTCTACATTTTTGGAAGCAGTTGTAAGTAGGGATTGAACTCTTTGGCTTGTTTGTCGTTTATTTTGTTTGATTCCTCAAGGGTCTCATGTTGAGACGTTACCTGAGGGTGTGGGCAATACAAGGCGCAGAAATAAAATAAAAATCCCGATGAACTGCTATCAATGAGCCACGTGAATCATACTGGGTTGATGATGGTGGCAATTTCAGTGGAGAAAATTCAAATCCCATGCTGTGCGCAGAAAAAATGACTGCTGAAAAGTTGTCGTGTGGGCTTGAGGCAGATAGGCTGCATTAGGTTGGTTGGAGTGGGCGATGAGGAGGGCTCTATTTATGTACTGGTTATCAGATGGCAAAGAATGGAGAAATTTATGAAAAAGGCTAAGACGCGCTATCTCACGGCGTGAGGCTAGAGAGGGTAAGTTGACCTGAGCTTTTAGTCCCGAGATGCTTGAATCGTAGGAATAATTGTACAAAATCAATCATGTTGCTCTGTTCTTCTGAACCAACTCGAGGGTGTTAGTAAGGTTATTACGGGGTGGGTCAGAAATAGCATTAGCATATTCCAGATCGGGCTGCACAAACGTTTGGAAAGCAAGTTGTTTAACAGGGGGAGAAGCGACGGAAAGGTTACGGCATATGTAACCTAGAGCACGGCTAGCAAATTTAAAAAAAAAAACGATAAATTTAATTAATTTCATTTAATTTTTGAAATTTGCTCTCTACCAAAAGAGGCCAGTACCCTTGAAATGCACAGCTTACTGGTTATTGATTACGAGCTAGAAGTGGTCACAAGAGGAGAGCAACAAAGTGCGCAAACCAGGGGTGTAGAGAGAGAGAGAGTGGGATCACTGACCAAAACGTGCCACCAGATTATGATGGAAATGAAAAGATCGTACCTCATTCAGTAAGAATTCAGCACTGCAATATCGAAAAATAAGGATTTATAACTTCAATCTGGCACTGAAAATTGCACAAAACGAACTGAAGCGCCATCATGTGGTGAAACACACATTATCAGCGTGGTTGTATCCCATGACCACGTCTCGGTTAAAATATGGCTGATTTATTTCAAGTGCACAGTGTTTATTTTCTTTCAGGCATGTTCATCATGTTTTATTATAGTTTACGCCCTCTATAGTGTGCCTTTTGATGATAATGAACACTCCCTGCGTATCGTCAACCATGTTATTTCAGCTTTTGTTCCTAGTAATGCCATAGTGGTTTCCATTTCTTGGACAGAGCAGCAACCTCGATGCACTAAAACTTTCGATGGCGAGATGTAGATCACTGTGCCGTAACAGCTTTGGGTGTGGAATCTAAAATGGATGCTACTCTATCGCTTTCAGGGACCGTTTTTTTGTTTTGATTGAAATCTATTATTTTTTCACCTAAGTAGTATATTCAGGCCTCAAGAAAGGGAACCTGTTAGTTTTTGAGCATGAAAGACCAGCGGGTTAGTTTTTACAGCGATATGCAGAATTCCGTACAAAATGTCAGATTTGTTAGAAATGGTAACATCGAAATGTTCTCATGTGTCAGGTAAGCATACCTGACACAACTGAAAGGGATCGTGAGATCCTTTTCTGTTTCGAAGATGCACATTACGCTCGAAACTGAGCAAAAAAAACAATCGATGTTCTCAACCGCGGCAAAGTCTGTATGCACAAAAATGGTGGTCAAAGTGCTACCTAGCTCACTGTTATGTGAAATATTATTTACTGCGTTTGCTGCATGGCATAAAAAAACAACTTATGGTGACAAAAGTGCTCGATTCAACAGACAATAAAATCACTGCTAGGCGCACCAGTCTCTGAGAAAACGCTGAGAGTTTGCTGTGTACACAACTCAACTGTGTACAAAGCCCCTGAAACGGCTATACTAAAAATGTCTTTACACTGTCTCCAGGTGAGATTTATATTAGTTTTTGGTACATCCCTTTATACAGGCGTACAATCACCATCACACTCGCCGATCATGGTTTTCAGCACTGGGATACATAAAAACAGGAGTATTCAGTGCAAAAATTTCTCGGTAAAAATCTCCTATAGCATTTCTAACAAAACCAAGCAAGCTTTCTGCTGTGCAAAAAAGAAAAAAAATGGGTGCTTAAAATTCAGTGTTCAGTCCGTTTGAAAGGTCGCTATTGATAAAACTTCACCTGTATCAACAGAGTACCACGTTCTTATCACAAAGAGCCCACTCCCACCATAAGGGCTTTTATTAGTTAGAAAAGACCAAAAACCGAAATACAGATGTCACCATCACCGGCCGATCTTGCAACACCAATTTTATGGACGCGGATCCCAAAGGCTGCACTACACCTCCACTCATTTCAAAATGGCGGCGACCCATCCTTTTCGGTAAAGACGTCACAAGTTTTAATCGACCAGCGGGAAGACTTTGAAAACCAATTTCTAGGCCATAAATGCGTCTTTGCTGTCGGAAAAACATTAACATAGCACATTAACATAGCCAGAAGGAGCGAGAGAATCAATTTTTACTGAGAACAATATTTAGATGGGGTAGTCCTCAATGTTCCTATAAGTATCACGCTTGCACACTTGGAGGCACTGCTCAGCGACCTCAAGCACCAATCAGTACAGACAGAACGCTTCATCTGCTTCTCAATCTTCATCTGCTACTGTGGGGCTGTCTGCTTACAAACTGTTCCTTAGTTAAGCGTGCTTTTCTGAAACTGCATGCTGTAAGGACACCTACAATGTTTGTAACCGGCCACAGTCTGTACGAAACCGCACACAAACGTCACAAAAAGTGCCACGATCTACTCCCGCAATGTTTCAGCGACGCTTCCATCGCAGCCACCATCACGCAGGCCACTTGTGATTCTCTCTCTTGCATCTCTAGCATCTTTTCGCATTTGTGCTGCATTGACTTTTTCTTCCTTTGCAGTTACTTCCAGCCAAGAAGCGAGCAATGCGTCGCAAGGAAGGCAAGGCACACGCATTTATCACAAGCAGATAAAGTGTTTACGAAATGAAAGAGATTACATAGAAAGGCCTGGTTCCACCTTCCTAAGTGTGGCAGGTGTCCAGTCAGCATCAAATGAAACGTGAACAATATAGAGAAAACAAGCAGAAAAATTAAGACTTTAGATGAGCTTGACTGAATACTAGGATAGCCAACTCAAAGGCACGAAGGTGACTCTTTGGAACTATCTTAGGGGCAACAACGCAACAAAGGCGGGACACACACACAGAAGACAAGCGCTGACTAGCAACTGATTTTATTGAAAGACGGAACGTGGAATATATGCAGGAAAAAAACATTGATTGACAAAGAAATAGACTATCTTGCCTCCCACATGAAATAGTTTCATTTGACTAGGTTTTTTGTTATTTTTTCCTGCATATATTCCACGTTCTGTCTTTCAATAAAATCAGTTGCTAGTCAGCGCTTGTCTTCTGTGTGTCCCGCCTTTGTTGCGCTGTTCCCCCTAAGATGAATACTTACCAACTCGCCCAAATTCCAGCTTTACTCTTTGGAACTACTAGTGGACTGCCTGTATTTCCTTTCCAGCAGGTAATATTTCTGTGTCTGCACCTGTCGTTCTATTAGTGTTTCATCTGCCGTTCGTGTTTCATAAGCAAGCAATCATGCTCATTAGGTGGCAGGGGGTGAATGCTCCGCAGCATGTGTGGAAGTTGGTGCATTTGTTGTTCTGTGAATTTGGGAATGCATGCAAGATAAAATTATGCCCTTTCATTTTCACTGTTTTAACATTTACACAGTTCCAACTGCAATGAAAATCTTTACATATGCGAAATATTCTAATCATATTAGCGATAGTGACAGTGTAAGACTCCCCAATAAAAGTGCTCAGAAAACCGAACCCTCTCCCTTTTATTCCCTTCAAGCCAATAAAGACACTGCCAAGTCACTGGCTTTGCGCTTCTAAGGTTACACAGGCAGAATTAAAATGGCTGGAATGACAGACTGCCTCAACCAAGCTTTGATGAAGGCTCAAAGCAGTAATGCCATTTTAATGCAGGTAAAGATAAATAAACGAGCCAAATGAACCGTCTTGCTGCTGTTTTATTTTCTTTTTTTTAGGGGAGTTCATAGCTATAACTGAGCTGGCACTCGGAAGGAGAGCTGTCACAAAGTCTAGACAGACACTCAAATGAAAACACTGTCGCAGCCCATTTTAAGGTATGGTACCACCTTTGAAAAGGCGTTTTTTTTTCTAAAAATGACATTTTTTGTTTTTTATATTTTGGGAATCCTCAAACATTCAACAATGTTTTGCAGCAAGAATAATGTTCATATCTTATTTTGTTAAAAAGTTCTAGCCAACTTTCCAACTGGTGGTGGACAGTTCTGAAACTGAAACTGATGTGGTTTGGTAACAGAAAATGATAACTCGGCGATAATCAATGGCGTATATTGAAAATTTTTCGTTTTGTTTTAGTTTGATATGTAAAAGATTTTTCAAAAGCAATTTGTAAGGCTTCCTTTTTTTTTAAACATTGCTTTAACTTTCCGCAAGAGGGATGCATGACGCTACAAGCGTCTCAGTTTTTTACCATGCGCGCCCTTCACGCTATCGCTTTGAATGCTACCGGATTAGTCCTTCAGTGATGGCAAAAGAAGTACAGCAGATATTTTGAGGGAATCAGGCATCGAATCTGGCTACCACACTCTCGTAGCATGTTGCACCAGTGACCATTACCGTGTGATGAAGGCCCAGCGTCAATCAACGGGTGAGGCAAGACATCTCCGCAAAAAAAGACGGGCAGCAACAAATGCCTAAACAGAGCTCGCGTCAGCTAAGAAGGGCCCTAGCTATGGACATGGAGGATTTTAACTTCCTAGGGCATGATGATCTTGTTTCTTGAAAAGCTTTAATCTTGTTTTTCTCAAAACTTGTTTTTTTGCATTTTCGTGTTGCGCAAACAGTGATAACATCGAAATGAATAAATATTTTTCATTGAAAAAATGACACATTTTTTCGTTTTCTTTGCCATTTTTGCTATAACCTTTTTTCCCCAATGATCGGATTGCAAAGATCCTAGTTGGTTGCACAGTATAGTTGGTTGGCTAACTCTGTGCCAAAAAGTTTACAATTCCTGCTCTCCATTCGCTAGGTATGAATGTTTGCATAACAGCCAAGTTTGGGCAATTTTTTGTGAATAATAAATGCCAGCATGGATTTTTTCACTCTTTTTCGCTTTTGAATATCATATAAAACGGTGTTTTAAAAGGAAAATGTGAAATAAAAATTTAATAGTCAAAATTTAAAAAATTTTGAAAAAGGTGGTGACATACCTTAAAAGTTCCTGCAAAAAATAGGAAGCTCTTCTGAGCCAATGCTTTTTATTGCAATAGAACCAACACACAACCAATGGCAGTGTTAAAGTACTAGTCGCTAGACTCCAACTAAAGAACGTTTTGCATGCTACACCTACGACAGAACTGGGAACATTTTCACAGAATCACTTTTGTGCTTATTGCCAAGTGCGTGTTGTTCAATGTTATCAGCTAGGCACTCACTAAGAACACATTTAAACTTCACCCGATGAGTAGAAGACTCGATACTATTAACATGATGTCTATGAAGGATATGCATTCCACCTAGGTTATGAGAACAAATCTGTTACTTTTGTGACAACCAGAACATAAGT
Organism: Amblyomma mixtum; assembly: GCF_055824585.1. NCBI lineage: Eukaryota > Metazoa > Arthropoda > Arachnida > Ixodida > Ixodidae > Amblyomma > Amblyomma mixtum. Next base: position 195,748,651 of record NC_143012.1, on the reverse strand, counting down.
GGAGTCAAAAATACTCCCTGAATGAAACCAAACCCAGGCACAGCACTAAGGATGACGCTGCAAGTTATCAGAACTCTGCATAGCTAACACTGTCGGTAAATCAGAAGGCAGCCATCATGTTTGAAGTGAATGAACAACGCTTAGGGAATGCAAACAGCAAGAAACAAACCTCAAACTCCTCGTTGCTAAGGTTCGAGAGTGGCAACAAACATCACCTGGCACAGACAATTTAATTTCGCAACTAGACTCTCCAGTGAGCCCACAGCTCCAATAGTTCAGGATATGAACACCTGCATGGAATCTGCGCAAATCAAAGAAAGCACTGCGATCGCAGCTAGCCTTACGTTAGTCAAGGTCACAAGAGGGACTCAATGTTAATGAAAGGATAACGGAAACTTATTCCGTAGGCAGAACACAACAGCTACTATGAAGGAGGTTGCTGCTATGCATGCCTCATCGTACATAATAGCTACAGAATATAAAAGCATGCCACACTGCGATCGCAAAAAGCAACAGCCATGAAGTTCTTTTGCCTATAAGTACAAGCTAAGCTGTCTACAAACCAACACTTGTAAGAGGCTATCTCTGCGCTGAAATTACGGCAACAAGCATCTTCATGTGGTGGTTGGAGAGGGTGCTGTAGACATCCTCCTCATGTGCCCACTATCACCTCCTAGTTTCAGCTCCATAAAAGTGCCTGGTTTTCCCTTACTCAACCATTCTTATAGCTGCTCTGCGGCATCTTGCGCACACAAGCCTTGTGGTGAAATCGGGACCTTTGCATTGACAAGAAATATATATGAAAAGCAGTGGTGAAGTGTTTTCACAATAGACCCCCTTTAGGACAAACATGATAGGTCCTCACAAATGTGTTTCAGCTCACCACAAGTTCAAATTAGCTGAAGTGCCCAAAATATTAGGCTGCACGTCAGCCCGTCTGTGCTGTTAATAAAGCCGGGATGAGGCCACTACACATGAAGATGGGCTTGCCAGGAAACGCATATTACAGACTTCAAGGACATTTTTGAGAATCTGAAACTAAACAGGTGGTCACCTATGCGGTTGCTCTTGGTTTTCGAGCTTGTTGCAAGAATTGTTTTTGCTTTTTTGTTAGTTTTTTGCCACAATGGAGAATGTAAGCCCGATCTTCGCTAATAACCACTCACAGCCCTTGTGCCCCCCAAGAAAAACTGCTAGTGAGTATAAAAAGCAGAATACGCCCAATTACATGCCACAAGCAAGGCCACCTACAAATTCTTTCCTGTTCTTTTTCAAACTGGAAGAATGCCTGTACATACAAAGCCACTCAATTAGGCCTTCAGCTCTTTGTTTGCTCCTCACCTTGTTAGTAGATTCTGTTAATTTCTGCAAGTGAACACACTGACAAAAGCCACACGGCTAATTGGTGCTAGGGAACACCAGAGTGCATGGCACTGAAATGTTAAAGTAAACCGATGCATCCAAATGATGAGGTTCATTTTAACCAGAGTTTACCTACATTATGCATATAAGAGACTAAGCAAAGGTTCCCTAACTATTCAGCCTAACGCATTTACTCCTCGGGAGATTCCACTGTACATGCTCCCCTTATGATTTTCCGTCACTTGCACTAAGCAAATCCAACCCGAAAAGAACAAGAAGTGTGCAGAGGCGTAAGAACCAAAAAAAAAAAATCTGGCCTCTCTACACCCTGAGGCAACTCCGCGTAATGGTGCCTTCAAAACCACCGGTGGACCCAAGCACCACTCTCTCACCGAATATATCCAATGCGATGCCAGGTCGCTGGCAAGAAGCGAGGCTGGAAACACAGGTCACACTGGCTCTTCACAACATGTACTGCCGGTGACGCTTCAGAGCAGCCTCAATTTTCCAGCTCACTTTAGCAGCCCCGAGAGTTCACAGACATTCCCAGCTGTTCTGTCAATCACTCCACGAAGCAGCCCGGTCGTTCAAAAGCTCGGCCACTCAAAAGCCAGACGACCAGGGCAAAACATTTTCGAAATAGAGCCCATCCCTAGCCAAAGCAGGTGTTCGCAAAACAGCTTTTACTGGCAATGAACTGAAACTGAGCAAAGAAAGAAAAGAGAAAGGGACACAAAGGATTCACCCTCAGCTATACTTTGCGTACCTTTGCCGTACAGGATGTGCAAAAAAATTACACATTTTTTGATGCATTCTGTGCAACAAAGCAACATTCTATGCAATAACTAGGGCCCGGAAATATAGGCATTTGCCTAAACATGCCTATAAATGCCTAAGCGGGAGATTTTTGCACTTGCCTGCCTTTTTGTCATTTTTTAGGAAATACTACCTTTTTAACCGCACTTTTTGCCTATAAATGCCTAAATCCGGCGCTTCCGTACTCAGTGCCGTTTTTCAATTTTGAGACATCTGTCTATGTATGGTGAAAAGCGCGCGCCGATGCACGCGCAAAAGGCGCGGGTCTTGCCGAACATTTTTCTCTAATTGTAACTTGAAAGTAGTGTAACGAAGTGTTTATCTCCAAGTGTAGCAAGTGGCGAGTTTGGAAAGAGACCTGACATACATTAATGCAAACTTCTCAACATTGACAGAAAGGATGACAAAGTTGGAAAAGGCTGGACTCTCAATAGATGAATCGTTGAACGAAGTGGCAGAAGTACCAGCTGAACTTCGGGGACTGGAAGGAAAGGGCGCTACTGCTTCTGCGAAGATGCAACAATTGGTACAAAAAAATAGAAGCCTAGAAACAATTTCCCAAATCAGAGACTTTCTACGTGGAGACGATACGGCCACATCACCTGAGGGCCTAAGCCTTTATCAACTCTCATGTTTTTGGTTCGCGCCACTAAGTTCATGTGATGTCAAAAGAAGCTTTTTAGTACAAAGCTATGCTTAGCGAAAACCGAAGGAGTTTCAAGTTCGAAAACCTGAGAATGCGCTTTATTGCTTCAGTCGAGGACTGCGTACTCACCGTGCTTGATTTAGAAATCTTTTACTCATGAATAAAGAGTATTATTCAAAGCGCCTGTTTTTGCTTTATAGCGCCTATTTCAATATTTTTTAGAGCCTAGATGCCTGCCTATATCAGGGTTCTTTAGTGCCTAAATTTCCGGGCCCTAGCAATAACGCAGCAACCAAAGCAGCCACCGGCTACTTTGCCAGGCCACCACCATCTCACCGAGCGGTCTTAGGCATAGAATGTCTAAAGTAATAAAAAATGAGACATGATGATCAAGAAAGTGTTTTACTACGCACCCCTAGCCTAACTCAACACTGAGAATATACTGGGGAGTAACTATACTCATTAGCATCCACCTGAGCGCTGTAGCTTGAGACTATCGCAAGCTGCGCTTCAGCCCACAAGCCAAGAGTGTATGCTAAAAGTGCCTGTAAAAATCGGAAGTTCATGCCAAAAATGTAGGAGAGGTGCCTTATCTGACAGAAAGTTATGAAAACTACTTGATAGGAGCCTGTTTCAACAAAGTTGCATGGTTTTCTGCACTAGAAATGTTGATGAGAGTATGCATTTCTCGGGTGAACGAGGGAGGTATGGTGAACTCATCAAATTGCGAATCGTAGTAAGGCAACAGTTGGGTACAACTCAAGTGTGCAATGAAGCTCCGCTCACATTCAGGACCACTTAACCCTTTGAGGGTCGAATTATTTTGAAGAAATCTTTCCCAGGTGGTCAAATTACTTTATTGCGGATCTTGAATCTACAAAATGTATATAATCAAGAATAAATAGTAAACAAATTAGGAACAGTACTTTGGTGACAGCACCACTCACAACTGGAAAATGTTCAATAGAATAGAATAGCAACGGTGATAAGCAAGCTAAGAGCAGCACCAATAAAGATATAGAAATCAACTTTCGCCACCTCTGCAAAACAGTGCCCACAAAGAGAAAACACGTTTCGCGCGACTCCGTTGCGATCCCGCGGCGGAATCGAAACCGCGTAGGCGCGTTGCCACAGAGGGCGAGAATACCTCGCGAGCAACGGTGATAAGCAAGCTAAGAGCAGCGCCAATAAAGATAGAATCAACTTCGGCAGCCCCTGCAAGATAGTGCTGACAAAAAGAAAACTCAAATTTCGTGCGACTCCGTTGCGATCACGCCGTGAAACCAAAACTACAAAAGGGGTGTTGCCGCAGTCTGTGCCGCCGCGCTAAAGCTAGACATAAGTTCTGCTTATCTCCGTAAGAAGGCAGCACAAAATTCAAACACTTCTTGTAAGTCCTAAGAGGTGGCAGCACCCCCCAGTGAGCACGCATTGTTCTTTTGGCGCAAAATTTCAAACGGAAGATCGAAACCGTACCCGTACGGCAAAGACCTTGCGGGACAGAAAACCGCCGCCGTACATATACGGCAAAAACCTTCAAAGGGTTAACAGAATTCCTCCTTGACAAAAAGTGAACCACCGTTAAAGCTTTCCTTGTTACCTAAACAAGAAGCTAATCACAAGATGAAATTATAAGCTAAAGATTTTCGAGCTTGTCTGAGAGAGTAAAACAGCAAAAAGCTGATTTCATTCACTGTTGTAACTGGTCAGCAGAGTAATACAGGATGCCGCAAACTGTGGCCTGTGTTACTAACCACTGTTTCCTTCAGTTGTATCCAACTAAAATGTCATTAATGGGGGACGAGGGTCTTAAAACAAACTTTATTATTTATGGCTAGAATCTCATGCAATTTTGCATACAGATGCATTTTTCTCTTCTGATTCCAAAAATGTAATAATAATTGAGCTGGTGGGCTTGATTCTTAGAAAGCCTAGAATGTAATTAGGTAATTTCTTACGCAGCTTTAATGAACTTTGTCATTGCATTTTTTTGCTTTTATTTACACGATTTGATAGCCAGAGAGTTCCCACATCCGGTGACATTCTTCATTTTTCTCTAAAGGCATGTCATCCTGATATACTATGTCGACAGTAAAGGTCTCAGTATATGACACTGCAACTCGTTAAGCTAATAAGAGGAAATACAGACAATGAAAACGATGAACAAACTGTCAACGTACAAGGTAACATAACCTAGCTGCAAATTTTCACATACTCCTTTCTCTTCCGTTTTTCTCTCTGTCCAATATGCTATGGATCAGAAGGAAAACACCTGGAAGTAGTGATGCAAAACTATCGATAGTACTATCGATACTATTAATAGTTGAGTCACTATCGAACTATCGATGGTAAAAAGACTATCAATACTACTATCGATAGTACTATCGATAGTTCTATTGATAGTACTATCGATAGTTCTATTGATAGTACTATCGATAGCCGTATCGGTACTACTTGGGACATTAAACCACTTGAGACCATCAAACCAATCAGGTATCGCAAATTTTTTGGATATATCGCTGGCCAACAAATGCATAATATCAATATTGTTGCTATCAATAATCTTACCATCAACAGTTTCACTTCGATAGTCTTGCTATCAATAGCGGTTCTATCGCTAGTAGTACTATCGATAGCAATACTGTCGATAGTATTATCGATAGTCTACTATCGATAATACTGTTACGGGGTAGTTCCGCTTGGGATTGCAGAGAGCGGACACGGAAGACAGGGCTTTCAAACCACAGGCGTTTAATGCAGGCACCAGCCGACACTGCTCGACCGTCGTCTTCTTCACAAACTCAAGAGCTTCTTCTTCTTCCTTCCTTATGCATGCACCGCCTAATGTAACAATACTATCGATAGTCTATCGATAGTAGCACTATCGATAGTTTTTTTCCACTATCGATAGTTTCAAAAAAACTATTGATACTATCGATAGTCAATTTTCCGATAGTTTTGCATCACTACCTGGAAGACCAGCGTTCAGTTGCACGCAACATGCTGCTAGCACTGCGACAGCAGAGGACTGCCTGGCGACATTTCTACTCCACTCCAGCACGGCACGCAGGTGAGCAAAAAGCAGCAATGCACAAAGTGAGAACTGAAAATGGCTGGAAACCATGTGCCTACTCTAGAAGCGAAAAATCAGGAGAAACAGGCATGCCGCCAGTGCCTACGGCCGCTACGGGTAAGACGTGAAGAAAGAAAGAAAGAAAGAAAGAAGAAAACGTCGCTTGCTTTCGTCCACGTGAAAGCCTACCATCTGTCCGACGCCAAGAGCGATTCAGCCGGCTTCAGCCTCAGCTTGCCCTCAAATCTCTCGACGGCGGTGGCGAGAACAGCCCATTCGCTAGAAGAGGAGGAGACAGAGGCGCAGCAACAAGAGAAGTCTGGGATGATCGGCTCTCACATCGGGAGAGGTAAAAGCGTGACGTTATGCTGTGCGTTACAGTTTGACTTCAGAGGGTACACAGTGCCATGCATTCTTTGCACAAAGAGTCCTAGTCTACGAGGTGGACTAGTAAAACATCACTAAACATAGTGGTGCGGATAACTAGTCATGACATATTCTTCTAATCAGCTGCTACTAAAACACCCGCTTAATAACAGCTGTTTCAGTAACGGAAGTGGACTTTGCTAAGGGGCATAAGGAAAGGTCAGGGCCAGTTGGTGATCGAACATCTTTAAGACAACTGTAATGCTCAAACAACGGACATGTGTGTTATCACCTGTCTGTTTTCTATGTTTCCTTGCACTACTACTAGTATTGTTTCAATACATTCATCAAGACACCATCACATTTCTAACTACTACTGGCTACGCTGTCTCTCTAGCCACTTACAATGCCCCTTCAGCCATCTTGCTTTCAAAACAAGACAAGCGCAGAAATTGTTCTGAATATCCGCAGGCACATGCTATTTCCCTACTATAACTTTACAAATCAGTGTCCACTTTGTAAATTTCCCTGTAATTTCTGCAAAGTTTACTTCCATAACATGAAACCAAGACCAATGCAAAAAAAAAAAACCGGTACTCGCACCAGTGCAGTGGTTTCAAGCGTTACATAACTCACACATGGAGGCCACGCTAAAGATCATGCATGAAAGCCTATTCCAGCTTTCTTTTCTTTTTTTTTTTCAGATGCTGGGACTTTCAAACTAATGCCTGATAATATAACTGCTAAGCGCATACAACAAAACTTCTGCTGCGCTACTGTCTGTGACATGGTTGTGGGTCACATTCTATGTTATAATTAATTCCCATCACAAGAGTTAGAAGCAATTCATTGCAAATGAATGAATGAACAAGTAAATAAATCTGTTTGGGAAGGCCCTATTTGAATGAAACGGCACTACAATAATGCTGCAACACCTGTGGCTTACTGTCCTTGGGGAGCTCCCAGAGAAGTTACAAAAGAGAGAACTATGATGTTAATCCCTGAATATCCCTGAAGAGAAAAGTATACAACAGCTGTATCCTACCGGTACTCACCTATGGGGCAGAAACGTGGAGGCTAACAAAGAGGGTTCAGCTTAAGTTAAGGACAACGCAGCGAGCTATGGAAAGGAAAATGATAGGTGTAACGTTAAGAGATCGGAATCGGGCGGAGTGGGTTAGGGAACAAACGCGGGTTAATGACATCCTAGTTGAAATCAAGAGGAAGAAATGGGCTTGGGCAGGGCATGTAATGCGAAGGCAAGATAACCGCTGGTCCTTAAGGGTAACGGAGTGGATTCCAAGAGACAGCAAACGTAGCAGGGGACGGCAGAAAGTTAGGTGGGCGGATGAGATTAAGAAGTTTGCGGGGATACAGTGGCGGCAACTAGCAAAGGACAGGGTTCATTAGAGAGACATGGGAGAGGCCTTTGCCCTGCAGTGGGTGTAGTCAGGCCGATGATGATGATGATGTTAAAACACTGGCCACCTCTTCAGCAAGATATGCAACTGGGATACAGCTTCTGTCGAGGAATTCACGACACAAGTGACAAAGCAAGAGACCTTGGCTAGTGTGTCGAACATGCACCTTAGGTCACTCCCAGCACAAAGCCACCTGAAACCTAGCCTAATCCGAAAGATTTCACAACCATGCAAGTCCTACAGCCCCACATCTTTTATGGCAATAATTATGGAAAGGCATTTCAAGAAAGTTTGAAGGCACACACATAGGCTTTTTAAAGCACATCAGTGGTCCGTTTTGCCACAGCTTCTGAGGTAAACTACAGCATCGGAGGCTTCTGTTTTGCACCAACCCGCACTACCGGTATTCGTATAAGCCTGCATCCACACAGTTGCACCTTTAAATGGTTTTAACAAGAAGCCTGAATCTCTTGCCATTCGTCGATCCAACTGCACGACACAGTGAATGATGCAAATCTCTTGATTCAAGTAATGAATTATTTTTCTTGAAAGGTTGAGAAGGCCCTCAGAAAAAAGGCGGATCACTTCCTGACAGCCATTCCCGCTGTCCGTGCAGGATTAAACCTCAGCAACATAGCGAAGCTTGGCCGCCGCGGTGGCTCAGTGGCTATGGTGCTCAGCTGCTGGCCCGAAAGACGCGGGTTCGATCTCGGCCGCGGCGGCTGAATTTCTTTGGAGGAGAAATTCGAGGCCCATGTGCTGTGCGATGTCAGTGCACGTTAAAGAACCCCCGGTGGTCGAAATTTCCGGAGCCCTCCACTACGGCGTCTCTCATAGCCTCAGTCGCTTTGGGACATTAAACCCCATAAACCAGTGAAGCTTGAGCACAACCGAAAGGAAACAGCTCTGCTCATAACCTGGTACTGTATGCAACAGCAAGAACGAGCTCCAAAATAACAGGACACATTGTAAATGGAATGGCAGAGAGAGACAAGCCCCTACTGCTGCCCCCATTTGAAACTCCCGAGGGTGGTCTTATTTAATACTGAAAATGGTTTTAGAGCCTAACGTGCTGATTCAGATGACTTGGAACATTAAGAAAATTGCAATGGATCGAATGATGGCATGTTGGGTTAGCAGGAAACTCAGGAGAATTCCTTGTTTCTATTATTTAGTTCATCAACATCTTGCCGTGCTTCGGACAACATGGTGCCAGATCTTGGACCCTCGGCAACAGGAAATCATGCATTTTTTTCAGACAAGTGTGAACTACCCTAAGGAGCAGGAAACTGAAACCCCCAAGTTGCAATTTGAAAAAAAAAAAAAAAAAAGGACAGGTAAAACACACATTTGTTTTTTTTTGCGGACTGAGAGTTGGGTGAAAGCAGAAGCTCACATGCCTATGTTTCCAATGAATCAAAAGACCCATGACGAAACCACAACTTCAGCCTCCACATGGAGCCCTCACCTTTAATGGTGCAAGCATTTGATGCCTAAATACTGGATCGGTGTTTCTCAAGAGCATATGTCGTCAAAGCCCAATTTTTATTGCGGAAGCAATACTAGTTGCACTTTCAGCCCGTCGCGTAGCAAGGCCGGTAGCTACCAATGACCTTTAGCATGACCCCCTGCTGTGACATCATGCCATCTGCCGCAAAAACCAGGGGCCCAACTCGCGCCATCGCACGGTTCGGGTGTCCACCGAGATGGCAGAGAATTACTGTGCCATTTTCTTTCCTCAAAAAGCGGTGTGTTCAAAGGGCAAGGCATGGCGCAGTAATTCTCTGTCATCTCGGTGGACACCCGAACCACAGGAAGGGAGGAATGCCATTGAACGCAACGCTTTTTGAGGAAAGGAAATTCTCTGTCATCTCAGTGAACCGCACACCGTACAGGAAGGGAGGAAGTGGGAGTGAAAGAAGAGGGAAGCTCCTAGACAATCATGCAGCTCGTTTTGGCGACCCAGGCACACATACGAGGGGGTACCCAAAAGAAACCGGACTTATTTTTGTTTGAACTTATTTGTTCACACTTTAAGCACAGACCTTCAATCTCCTTCGAAGTATTCCCCACTTGCAATGATACGCTTGTCGAACCTTTCATTCCATTTTTCAAAACATTGTTTAAATTCATCTTTTGTGATGCTTGACAGCGCCTCCGTCGTTTTTTTCTTCACCTCAGCAACATCAGCGAAACGCTTTCCATTCACCTATTTTTTCATTCTAGGAAACAAAGAAAGTAGCACGGGGCAAGGTCAGGAGAGTATGAGGGTTGAGGAATAGGGGTCATGCCATTTTTGGTCCAAAACTGTCGTAGAGACAGGGCTGTGGGAGCAGGGGCATTGCCATGGTGGAAAAACCAGTCACCCGACCGCCACAAATCTGGCCGCTTCCACCGCACACTGTTGCCCAATCTTTTCAAAACATCCAAGCAGAAAGCCTGGCTAACTGTCTGACCCTGTGGAAAAAATTCTCAAGGGACGACTCCTCTCACGTTGAAAAAACAAATCAGCATTGTTTTGAGGTTTGGTTTCCCCTGACGAGCTTTCTTGAGGCGAGGTGAATTTGATGTTTTCCACTGGCATGATTGTTGCTTTGATTCAGGATTCGATTCAGGAACACTTGAGTTGTCCCCATAGCATCATAATTGTACGTCTTTCTAATATTTCAAGAGTTTCCATTCAACTTTTTCCGAGCAAAAATCAGAATTTAACCGGCGCATGCTGTTCACGAAAATCAGCCATTGCAAAAACGACATTTACACAAAACAGTCGTCACTCTAAAACTCTGCCTGAACTAGTCTGACCTCCTTCAACGACGGCACTCGGCCTACTGACGCTGGAATGTTCGTTCTATGCGCTCCTAGTGGCAAAACGCGGAACTACAGAAGCTTTGCCGACCAAAAAATTTAGTCCGGTTTCTTTTGGGTACCCCCTCGTAAATCTCCCAGCACGTGGGGGCCCTCGTGTGGTGAGTATAACGCCATGTAAAACAAATGGACAAAACTTTGATAAACATAAGCTTTACTAAGAGCCCCACCAAGACACACCACCAGCCAAACCAGGCGCAGCCAGGGCTATTGCTTTCACAACTTACCGGGCTTAACCGAGCTAAGCCTCTGCCAATTTTTTTTTTAGCTTCATTTCTGCCGTTATGTATATAAGCTTCATCATCATCATCATCAGGAGCACTCTACTCTATGGAGCGCACCTACCATAGATAAGTTCCTCTGCCTAAATAATCTCGATTTGACGCTTAAAGAGGTGAACGACTGAGATTTCGCCATAGCTTACCAGGGTGTTGTCGGCCGCATCGTCGTCGAGTGAGCCCGCGGAGGAGCCCCTCGTGCGCATGGGGGGCGGGGGGCCCTGGGGGGACAGGGGACCGGGGCTCTCGGCAGAGGGCACCAGCACCCGGTGGCCCGGCTGGGGGCTCTTCTTGCGCTTCATGCCGGCCTCAGGGGAGGGCTGCTGCTGGGGGGGGGGGAGAGAGAGAGACAGGGCCCACTTCACACTTCTCCCCCTAAGCTCTGCACTACGTGCACTACAAGCTCTGCACTACGTGGCCACAGAGCCTGTGGTGATGACACCTCACACAGAAAGGAAAAGAAAAGAAAACGACAACAAAAAGAGAGAATTAAAGCCAACAAAGATTTCTCAAGGGGCCCACGACACTTCTTGTACCAGGCTCGTTCAACCATAAGAATACGAATTCCTCAAAGAGCTTGGTTCGGTTTTGGTTTCGAGGGGTTTAACGTCCCAAAGCAACTCAGGCTGTGAGGGATGCCTTAGTGAAGGGCTCCGGAAATTTCGACCACCTGGGGTTCTTTAACGTGCACTGACATCGCACAGTACACTGGCTTCTATCAAGTTCACTTCCATCGAAATGCGACCGCCGCAGCCAGGATTAAACGTGCGTCTCTTGGGTAAGCAGCCGAGCGCCGTAACCACTGAACCACCGTAGAGGCTTTCAAAGAACTTGAAAGAGACGGCAAAACTTGTGGTGAAGAATACATGTGCTTTAAAGGTACACTGAAGACATTTCCATCCAACCACGGTTCTCAGTAAAAAGTTGGTTCTCTGGATCTTTATGGGCTTGTTAATGTAATTCGAAACTCACTTTCTTGCTATTCCTTCTAATGCGAGCAATCCTAGCATTATCCATGTACAAGTTTTTTATTGAACTTTGTGCACTTATTTCTTGTATATCTTGCTGTGCAATCAACCACAATAACTAAAATCGCGCATTTTGTCTTCTTACTCAAGCATTTTTTGTTAAAAGATGAATATACGAAAACCACTCCTTTTGTTCATTCCACTCCTACACAATAACAATTGATGGTATAATGCTTTAGTTCATTGGACAGCTAGTTCCTTTATGCTAAAACAGCAAAAGCAATTTCACTTGCGATGAACTAAATTAAAATTATGACTGCTGGCATCAGATGTATATTTAGTATATTTTTAAATATATATATATATATATATATATATATATATATATATATATATATATGTATGTATATATATATATATGTATGTATATATATATATATATATATATATATATATATATATATATATATATATATATATATTTTCATCTGTTTTAACATTTTGATAGGGATAAAACAATGCCCTTCTTAAAGGTGCACTGAAGAGGATTCTGAACATGGATTTTTGCCGCGGGAACTCGATCCAAACGTTCCTAGCATTCTTAGAAACAGTGACTTATTGCCCTGTGTGGCCGATTTCCCCAATTAAAATGAATTAACGTCCGGCTCCCGCCTTTTTTTTTTAATTCTGCCTCGTACGGTGGGCGGAGTCGACCAACGCGTGGAGCGCCTTTCACCCAGTCCCGTGGAGGCTTTGCTTTCGCTTTATTTTGTTTTTTAGGTTTCCGTGAATAAATAGTTTCATTCGCAGATAATATAGCCGCAAAATAAGCCCGAAGAAATAAAAATACGCGCGGACTATTTGCTACTACGGACTACTACGTATTACTCCGCCGATGGCAGAGCGGCAAGCCGCCACGGGACTGGGTGAAAGGCGCTCCACGCGTTGGTCGACTCCGCCCACCGTACGAGGCAGAATTTTAAAAAAAAGGCGGGAGCCGGAAATTAATTCGATTTAATTGGGGAAATCGGCCACACAGGGCAGTAAACCGCGGTTTCTAAGAAAGCTCGGAACGTGTAGATCGAGTTCCCGCGGCAAAAAGACAAGTTCAGATTCCTCTTCAGTGCACCTTTAAGACATAAAACTTATTTTCTGTTTTTATCTGCTAGTAAAAATTTTCCCCGGAAAAGTGGCCTCATACGTTAGAACCAGTTTGAAACAAAATGGCGAGATGGACACAGGATAAAGAAAGAAATGTACAAGGACACAGTGCTTGCCGGAATACTGATAGGAGAACATCCATAAAGGGCCCGAAATACCAGCAACAAGGTTCAGATGAATAGACTAGTAGGCAAGTTGGTTGATGAATAGTTGAAAACAAAGCGCGTAAGACAGACACAGGATGAAAATATAAACGCGTCCATATATGTTTCTTTCTTCTCAAAACCATCAGCCGCACTCTGCAAAATCAAGTGACTACGAAACACTTCAAGGTGACCACCTTAGCGTAACATAATCATTGCCACCAGCCAGGCATGTGTTCCCTGAAGACTTCCTGATGCCCCTGTTAAGCCCCATCTGCAGCCACCTATCCTCTGCCATTGCTACATTAACATTACCTTCATGTCCAACACGTCACGTGTGTTGCCAAAGTCCCCTGCCTCCTTTTATTATCAGCTATGATATCACCAACTAATGTTTGCTCTCCAATATACACTGCTCTTCTTCTGGGACTAAACACCACACCTATCATTCCCCTTCGCTTGATGTGCTGTGCTCAGTACCGTTCTAAGTCTTCTCATCAGCCCACCAAGTTCCATCCTCATTGCAAGCAGTGGCAGGATATGCTTGTTATATAATTTCTCTCTGGCAGACAGCAATAATAGCCTGTTCTTAATTAGCAAGCATTGGTAGAATTCCTGAGCTACTCATCCATAAGCACCAATCCACAGCCATGATAACCAAAGACTGGGGAGCTGCTCTCCAAAATGTAGAAAAGGTTCCAAATATACATTTCTTTCTCAGACAGTTTTACCCAGAAAACCGGTGGGGGAGGAGAAGGCATCCAGAATCAACGGGCCTTTGACGCCTTGAAAACACAGCACTATGCCCCGAAGGCTGCTCAAGTCGGCTAAGTTCACTTCCACTGCCCAATACTCCCCGCAGTGTGAGAACAATCACCATGCGGCACCCTGCCATGCGCACGATCACACGCATGCTTACAAAGGGCAGAAGCGTCACACAAAAGAACATGATAAAACTGCCAGCCTGCCAGAGTGGGATGCGACGCTCGCTTTCACTCCAACTGGCGGGCACGTCAAATCTAATCTCCGTTTGCTTCCGTCAACCTCTCCCCACCACAGGTGCAGCAAAATAAAAGCAAGCACGATGCACTCTCGGACAAAAGCAGGCTCAGGTGCAGGCTCAGTGCACAGGGTACTCGTACGCAGTCAGTTAGTCGGCAATGGCTCGTTGGCCGACGTTAAAACGAGAAAGGGCAAACAGCGAGTAGTAGGAGCAAAAAGAGGAAAGGGTAGGTCACCCTTTGCGTGTTTAAACTCAAATGAAAAAGCCACTTGCAAGAAAACTGGTAATACAATTAAAGGTGACGAGTGAGCTTCAGCTGAACTTAAAATGAGGCCATGGACAAACCAGATTTTGCAACATGAAGCTGGATATCTTGGATTTCAAGACCAACTGCACAAACATTTTCTTTAACGACATTGTGTATTGTTTCAGGTTGTTCTGTGTCCTTGGTTCCCTTTTCTTCTCGTTGGTATTTTACAAACTTTTGATTTCTTGTGCAATTTCAACCATTTGTATGTTTTTATGGCTACTGCTTTTTCTTTTGATGTGTATTGGGCACATGCGATGCATTCTTGCTACTATTTTAATTTTTGTTGCTCGCGGTGATGTACGTCTTTTAGTTACGTTTTGCCCTGTATATTTATAATTGTGTTTAATTTTGCCTTGTATCACGCGTTGTTTTTAATTTATTCTTCCTATTTGCTTAATCTATTGTTTTTGCCCCCCTTACTCAATGCCCTTCTGGGCCCTGTAAGGTATTTTGAATAAATAAACATAACTCTTCAATTAAAGATGCTGACATCTATGACAGCTAAGATTCCCCATTTTTCAATTGATTTTTTTCCTTGCGAGTTTGAAGGAAATTTGCACATTTAAGGCACATGTATATCCATCCTTACATGCATGCCAACCCTACTTGATGATGATATGAACAACATTCATATATAACTGTCCTGGAACAAGGGCGCGTTATAAGCAGTAAAGTTAGTAGCATGCAGACTTGGCAAACATTTCAAATAACATCTAAGACATGCTCATGTGTACTGAAAGCAGCCTTTATATTCTGGCATTAGAGTTTTTTTACCTCACTCAGCAACTTTAAGAACAAAAAGAAAAAATACACAAACTAAATAAATGCATTCAGAATAAGTGGAGAGTTGTATTCTTTATACACATCCAAATTCTCTACTTCTTATTACAGGCTTCTACAGCACAGACATTACAAGTGCCCTCAAAGATGCTGAGGAACAAAAATCTGTACTTATGCCAAGTGAAAGAGGAGAAAAGGTTGACAGCGTTTATGAGAAATAAAGCAGAAATATGTTGAGAACTCTGCACCAAAGCTGCATTTGGTTAACAACACCGAATGCAACCTTTACCTGCCTAACGGAGAAATTTTTTTGTAAAAGCAACAAATAAAAAGTTTGCTTAATATCCTGCTCAAAAAGTTAAGAAAAGGAAAGAAACATCATTTATCAATCAAGGCATGTGAAAAAGATGTTCTTTAGCTAAGAAGACACCACTTCCAGGCTACAATTATTTTTGACAGGCTTTCTTTTGCACAATAACATCTTTTCTCAAATGCATTTTTGCAAATGTTTAAAAAGCTTTATGGGAGGTATACTGACGGAACGACTCTGTATCACTCTCAAACAAGCGGGGACTGTAAATTCTTGATAAAAGCTATAGCGTTTGTCCAAAGTTTAGAGCCCAAGCGATTTGGTTCTGAGCCACACTGTGTGACTCGTAATACATATCCGGCCCCTTCCAAATCTCCTGAAGGTACAAATATCTCTGGTCAAAAGCTCTCTGGAGCTTTTGACAAAGGTTTTGTACCATGAACTATTATAACAGATGTGCCTGCACTTAAGAAAAGAAGGATCACTGTTCAGAATTACATTTTATGGGGTTTAACATCCCAAAGCGACTCAGGCTATGACAGACGCTGCACTGGAGAGCTCCTGATAAATTAACTGCCTGGGGTTCTTTAACGTGCACTGACATCGCACTGCGCACGGGCATCTAGAATTTCACCTCCATCGAAATTTGACCGTCAAGGCCGGGATCCAACACGTCTCTTGGGTCAGCAGCCGAGCACTACAAAACACTGAGCCACTGCAGTGGCTTACATTGTTTAGAATGTACTACAGACTGCGACAAAGGTAAATTTATGCATTGCAGTCCCCAAGTAATGCACACTAGAAAGTTCACCACCCAACATATTTCGTAATTTACAGTTAAACTAAAAACAAATTTTGGCTCTGTCAGCAAGAAATGCGCCTTTAAACGTTAAGAGGCAGCCTGTAACAAATCCGCAACAAAGCTGAACAGAACAACAAGCTGATTAGCTGCAAAACAAAAAGCGCTTTGGAAAAAACTTAGGACGTAAACAATTCTTCCTCGGACATGTTTTTACATTTAATCTGACCCTTGACAGCTTTATCTTCACCCCGTCGGCTCCATGGGTCATGGGTACACAACAAACTCCTTCAATTCTGTGAAATGCTACACATCGTGTAAACACTTCAGCCATACCAGCACGGATAACTCTGATCCTTTTAAATGTCACTTCACATCTATTGTCTTTTCCTCTAATGAGCAGAAAGTATTCCAATAAAACAAGACTACAAGAAATTTTCAGAGGGGTTGTTTTGTAGGCTGGTTGGTGATCCACACTTCAAGAACTGCTTCGGCGCGGCAGACAAGGACAAGACGTCGAAAGACGTAGACATGGCGCTCTATGGTGTGTTTTCTACGTCTTGTCCTTGTCTGCTACGCCGAAGCATTTCTTGAAGTAAGAAATTTTCACAATGAAAGAAACCATAGCCTTTTCATAAGTATCCTAGAAATTCGGAACAGTGTTTAAAACTCATTAAGAAACTCCATCTGTCAAACGAATCGCAAGGAACACATGAGCACAGCAATTGCTTGGCAAATAAAGAAGAGAACGGATGAGCAAGAGAAAACTGCCTGCCACCTGCAATTGCCTTACAGCCACGTTCAGCAATCCTTTCATGTCTACAAGGAAACACAGTAAAAAAAAAGCAGCCTGCTGGAGACAGGCAAACAAACAAAACAAAGACAAAACAAAGGAGAACTACTCACACACATAAGCGCAAGCCTAGCCTTTATGTTGCGCCTAAGCACATCCATGGAGAAAGCAGCAGCAGCAGCTTCTAGCGTCGCAGACGCGAGCGTGGTGACTCAGGGCATCCACACCATCCATCCGGCTGTGCCCAGATAAAGCTTCCCTCACATCCACGATAAGGGGGGCGTTTGGGTTTCCTGCCGATGATGTTATAAAAGGACCTGTCGATAGCTCGCACTTGAAATGGCCTTGTCTCTTTCCCCCTTTTGTTTTAGTTTCCGGCTCCCATGCAGGGTCGTGCGGCCTTGGCAGTGTTCCTTCCTGCTATTATACAGCACTCCCTGTCAAACAGGCTGCTTTGGTGTACTGCACTGAACACTCTCGAACCTTGCCTGATTTCTCTCGCACAGCTACGAATGCATAGGGGCTAAACGTAGCCACAGCTAACATCACAGACCCAGGAAATTATTTTTACAAGTTTAGTTTAAGGAGTACATGCACCCTCATATACATACTGGTTAAGTGAATTTTCAAGTTCTCAGATATTTAGTCTTTTTTTTTTCTCACGTCTTCTACAACACACCAAGGGTTTTTTTTTTTTCCAACTATGTACAGATACGTGCTAGTCTGCTTCTTCTGTAAAGTTGCCCTTTTTACCACCTTGAGATGTTTGTCCCTTGTACAGACCCTTACGGCAGGCTTTCTAGTAGCTACTGAATGGCCTGAGGTTGAAATGAACAGCAAACACTTACAAGACACAAAAACTGAGACCTCCCTTTTTTTCCATCCTACACATAAATGCATCAACAAAATTTCTTCCACTGAATATCCAGCCCATCGCAAACATTAAAGATGACCTCCTACCACTGCTTGTCACATGCTGCACATTTCTGTGAATCACAGCACACACAAAGGGAGTTAAAGCTGCATGCCATTAACTAAAACAAACTGACTAACTGCATGCAACACTGCATTCTTGTCTCTAACACCACTATGATATGTGATACTCTTCGATCTGCAAATAAGGCAAATCGTAACATCCAACAAGGAATCAAGGAAACAAATACGCATTGCTGCTGAAAATGATGGAAAAAAAGCTCTATTGTGGAAAAGTGAGGCAGGCAGCAATGGGTCCCCGAGCGAAACACTGAACTGGAGAAAGCTCACTGACATGACTGCAATTAGCGAAAGACAGATGCAAAGCACCACTACTGTTACACTGTGTCAGCAATGCAACAGGAATGTCAGCTTTCGCTACCAATACAATGTGCATGTGGAAATCACAATGCATGAGGACGTACAGGTAGCTAAGGATGCGTTGCCACATTACCGAGCCCACGGCCCCGAGGATATGTTCTCTGGCGGCTCACAAACGGGGCTCCATTCGCCTTGCTGTGGCGAAGAGAGGCGTGCCTGTCCAAAGCGATAACTCTTGCAGGCTCGCCAGAAATGCAAGCAGCCGTTCGAGCGTATGAGGAAACGAGAAAAAAAAAAACACGCAAGGGAAGCCATCCCGAACTCGTAATGCATCCGCATTTTTTTTTCTCTCACACGGCAACGACAGCCGAGAGCCAATCGTTTTCCGTCATGCCGGCGTCGCCGCTCGCGTCTCCAAGATGAGGAGCCCATAAAGAAACACAATTACAGTCGTCGGCAGCGACGCACAACACCAGTAGGCGGAGCGCGTTCAAAAGAACTCGGAACCGCGCCAGACCGTCGTCCGGCCGCAGCATTCCGAAACAGCGAACTATGCGCCGCAACTCGGCTTTCCAGCGGTTCCAGCGAAGAGGCGATCGAAAAATCAACGGAGAGGCACGCTCTCACAAGTGAGGAGCCCTCAAGTGCGCCTGTATCGGCTTTGACCGAGTGAGTCACGCCAGCGCAATCGTCGCTCGAAATAAACAAAAAATGGACCACGCCGAGGGAGGCAGGCAGTCGAGGAGCTGCGCCAAAACGTCGCGCAGGACCATACAGATCGACACGCCTCGGAATAAGCTGTGGAGGACGCGATGAGGCCCGGCTGTGCACAGGGCGTAACAGTGAATGCGCGAATAGCAGGGGCGGAAAAAGAACAAAAGATTGGGAATACTGCGACCCACAAGGCGCGTCCGCTCCCTCCTTGCGCTTTCTTTTTTTCTGCGCTCGAAACAGGGTCCTCGCTCACTCAGCGAGCCAGCCGAAAAAGAGTTACGCGCGGCAACGCGGCTGAATGAAAGGTCAGCGCCGGAGTGCGCCTTTTGGCGCACCAAAAGCAGAACGCTAGGCCCACTAAAAACCGTCGGAAAGAAGGGGGACGCCGATGCACTGCCCGTTGATTTCGCTATTCGTTTTTTCTCGAAAAAGACACTTTGAATGCGCTAGGCAACAACAACAAAAAAAAAGACGGACTGTCGCACACCGACCGACCCACCCGGCAACGTACTTCGGTCGACGATGTTTAGAAGGAATAGGAAAAGGCAAGCGACAAACGAAGAGTGATGCTCGATGAGCCCGGGTCCTTACCTCGTAAAGAAAACCGGCAAAACATGGGTGGTCTGCAGGGGCGCACACCTAGCGCAAGTTTTTTTGTTGACACACTCACAAGACAACGATGCTTCTCGGCGACTCGGCCATCATGTGGCGACCGCGGCATCACCTAGCGGTCGTCGCTGAAAGTGCTGCGTAGAAATAATTCTACTCATCTTCCTGCAGACGCCACGAAAGTTCAATATAAACTTTCTCCTTCTTTTTTTTTTCATAACTACCTTCACAAATAACTACTCGCGTTTTAGGCCTGGGTTCGCCCACTTTGTTTCCTCTCGTTCATTGTAGTTCTAAACAGCCTGATTATAAGTGCCGATATCTTTGTATCCACTTTTCCAGTGACTTTAAAAAGTGAAAAAGTGACCCCTGCCGAACGTAAATGAGACCACGACCGACTGTATTATGTGGTCGTAAGTGGGAGAGTTACTGCGTCTTTCTTGATGCCCGATGTGCCGTGTTTTCATGAAAGCGGGGCACGTCTGCCATCCCAGTTTTACGTATCACTGCATGGTTATCAATTCGAAAGCATTATATATATGCTTCTGGTCAAAGAAAAGCCGCCACCAGAAGTTGTACGCAAACCGTATCCACGGGAAGTGGTACCTCTCACGTCACCTGATACGTCAGAGCCAGATTTAATTGTGTGATGACGGTGTAGTATGTTGTAACGCAAATGAATAAAGAAATAAATAATAAGTAATAAAGGAATGAATGAAGGAAAGTGCGCGGGCCTGCTCACTGGTTCGACTTACAGTGTTCTAGAAGGCTTTACGTGAGCTAAGGTCCCTACTCGAGCTGAGCCACGTTCCCTGCCACGTGCAAAGCGAGAGTCTAAAATCCGTCATTCGAGGTCATGGCAGCATTTTTTAGAGTTGAAAGAGATGTCAGAGAAATTATTGAAAGAAGGAGGATGAGGAAGAGAAGGAAAAACTATTAAAAAGAAGGGGAGGCGTGCGAGCTTATGGGTGGGGTCCCAGGCTTTGGGTCCTCATTCCAGGGCTCCACTGGCTTCAGCTACCTTGCGGACTTGTTGGATGAGGGCCTGTTCCCGTTGGTCCTCCAGGTTATCGCTGGTTAGCAGCGCCTCGCACCTCTCAAAAGACGTGTTTTCCGTCTGCAGAGTTTTGTTTTCGCCCCACATCCCCACGAAACGTGGAAGAGGGTAGAGCGAGCCTGGCACCAGGGACATGTGTTGGTGCATAATGCTGTGTGTTAGATGTAATATATGGTGGATTGGAAAAGAAGAGAGGCACGGCGCAAAACCGCGCCCGCAGTTATTGTAGCGCACCAAGCGAAGGGGGTGAGAAACTTTCGGTTTCTGTTTCAGGCGCGCGCAATTTGAATGTTAGCATGCTCTGCGGCCTGCGCTGCGGCCTGGACGCTCCCGAATCCGTCAGGCGGAGACAGCTTACCACAAGACTCTCTCCGCGGTCTCCGGTGCTGAGAGCCGGCTGGGAGGCGCCCCCTCCTAATTGCTGTGCCCCGACCGTGAGGCCCCATGATGACGGAAATAAAGTTCATTCATTCATTAATTCTGGACGCTCCCGAGGACGACACATCATATGGAGCCATCCTGGGACTTGATCTCACTAAGGCTTTTGATAGTGTCGAGCACAGAGCGGTTTTCGAAGGCCTCGACTCGGCTGTAGTGGGAAGCAAATGCTTCAATTACGTCAAAGATTTCCTCACCTGCCGGAAAACTGAGCTTCGTGGGACTCACATCCGAGCCCATCAGCACCGGTGGCAGAGGGACCCCACAGGGATCTGTCCTCTCCCCGGTACTTTTCAGTTTTGAAATGAAAGATCTCTCGTCCCAGCTGAAAGGCATCAAGCATAGTGTCACGTTGTAGTGACGGCAGTCCAGCGGTCAGGAAGACACCAGAAATACTTGCAAACGAAGCTCTTTATTTGGGCTGACTTGCGCCCGCAAAAGAACTGACTCACTCGGTGGCGGCGTAAGCAACAAGCGTGCTCGTCAATCGTCGAACTACGAATGTCCGCCGCTCGCGGCATCGCTCAATTTAAAGCCGGCAAAGAAACTTCCAGATAGCAGGACAAGATCATCTACAGTAATCTGGAAAAACCTAGATGCAGCCTTTCATGGCTGCGATCAATCGAGATTAGACTGGTCGCTTCTCGCGTCACGAACAAAAATGATAACAGCCCTTTCCTGCAGCCTTGAGCGTGAACGAACAAACACTACAATGATACGTGGCAATAGCATCTATGCAGACGACATCAATTTGGACCGAAGGAGGCTCCAGCCGATATTTCGCATAGACTGCATGAAGCGGCGTCTATAGTTGAGAAATAAGCCCTAGATGGAGGACTATCTTGGTCTCTACCCGGAGACAAAGACCCCCTTATCACCTACAAGGAGCTCTCTGAGACTCCCAGACTAGGCCGAAGGATCTATTCATCACCAGATAGGTCCCTAACACCCTCAGTATGTAGCGCCTGGCGAAAAATTCAGGCCAATCGCTTCCTCTCATGTTACTCTGCGTAATGAGCTTACAGGCGACCCGGAGGCTTGCAATCTCTGCAACGTACCTCTGAGTCAAAATCATCTAAACTGGCAATGCCCCGAATCTACGGGAGCTAAACGGACTGATCCCCTTGATCAAGTTGCCTGGGAGTCCTACTTCCGCAGCCCAAATGCGAATGTACAAAAGATCGTCCTACGCCGAGCGAAGGAGGCTTACCCCAAGACCTTCTCTGCGGTCACGGCGTAGGAGGGCTGGCAAGGGGGAGACCCTCCCTCTGACTGAGCCCCTGCCCCGAGACCCATGTCGGTGTGAATAAAGTGTTCTCTCTCTCTCTCTCTGCCAACAAACCATGAGAATACTGGGGTTGTATTTGCAAACAAATCTAAAGAGTAACGACACACTCACTAAGCTAAAACGCACGGTATAGAAGCGACGCCGCGATTAATCCGCCGCATAGCTAATCGAAGACGGGGGTGAGGGAAAGAGATTTAGGCCGACTAGTGCAGGCCTTTGCGCTAAGCAGCTAGGATACTCTATGCCACCCCTTATCTCAAATTTGCGGAAGCAGAAATGGATAAATTGGATAGCATGATAAGGCAGGCCTACAAAGCCGCCTTAGGATTCCCACTAAATGCCTCAACCGAAAGACTTATGAGGTTAGGAATACACAACACCTACAATGAATTCCTGATGATGATTATGAATTTTATTGCGAAAGCAATACTACTTTCACTTTCAGCTCCTCGCGTGGCGAGGCCACGGTAGCTACCATTGACCTTTAGCTTGACCTCTGCTGTGACGTCATACCATCTGCCGCAAAAACCAGGCGCCCAACATGTGCCGTCGCGAGGCGAGGCCGCTCTTGGTAGCTGCTGCCTAACTCCTGTGCCCGCCGCGCGCGGCGCGCCTAGCGGTGTGACGTCACAGCTGCAAGAGCAGGGCTCCAACTTGTGCCGTCGCGAGGCGAGGCCGCGCTTGGTAGCTGCTGTGGATTGCATTGGATTGGATTTGATTTGATTTGATTGCATTGGATTGGATTGGATTGTATAACCGATGCATCAGCACAAGTCTAACCACAAGCACCACCACCAGCTACACTACCAGCTGAATCATGGCGTAGCTACGGATATTGCTTTCGCAATTACCGGGCTTAACCAAGTTAAGCCACAGCCATTTTTTATGGCGCAAGGGCAACTGGGGCCAAAGAGTGCCATGGCACATGATGTTTCCTTATTCTCAAGGTGGGGTCAAAGACCAATTTCCCAAGCATTTCACCCTAAATGGCCGAGCACCAGGCCAGAAGAAAGCTTGTACCCACTGTATCACCGGTGGGTACCCGGCTGCCCTGGGTATCGAACCCCGCACCTCCCGCATGCGAGACGGATGCTCGAACGACTAGGCCTCCGCTGCGGTCACACTGTAACAATGAATTCAAAAAGCCCATTTAATGGCTCGAACGTCGAGATTAGCCAATTCCAGAACTAGCAGGAGTATTTTAAACAGGCGTGGAATTAACTTTCCACCTACGAATCAAGACGCTAAAGTAGACTTGCCCTGCGACTATAGGGCAGCCCTACTAATCAAAACACTTACCAAAAACGTGCACCCCATACACCATGAGGGTAGAAGATAAGCGCGAGCCAAAGCATTACATAATAAATATAAACAGTGCGCCGGAACAATTTATGTAGATGCGGCAGAATACGAACATACGAATGCCTTTGCAGTTGTGGCTGTGAAAGAGAACGGTGACCACATCGTATCGGCAACAATCAATGCGAAATCCTCTGAAACGGCAGAAGAGGCAAATATAGCCCTCGCACTAGCGCATACCCAAGAGTGCATCAGTCTTAGTAACTCCAAAATGGCTATCAATATTCTTTTTCACCGGAACAGCGCGCACTAAGACACGGACAAGAAGGGAGACACGACACACACGAGCGCTGACTTTCAACTGGTGTTTATTGTTTGGAACGAGGCATATATACACAGTTCCAACAACACAAACAATAAACACCAGTTGAAAGTAAGCGCTCGTGTGTGTCGTGTCTCCCTTCTTGTCCGTGTCTTAGTGCGCGCTGTTCCGGTGAAAATGAGTTACCAACTTGCCCAAGCATCTGTTTTAAAGGCTATCAATAATTTGGCAAAAGGGCGAATTACAAACACCTCCCTTAGTATCCTGAACGCCGCTAATTTCTCACCAAATTATTCCTGTGAACTGATATGGGTCCCAGCCTATTCGGGGAAACCGGGGAACGAGGCAGCCCACAATAAAGCCCAAAGATTCGTCGACCGGGCAGTGGATGAGTTTGGCTCCCTGAATTTCACGAATGATTCCATGAGCGCATATCGCGATCTAACCGGACTAGAGAGGAGAACTTTCCCCCCTCCGCACAAAAGCCTGACCAAAGAACAAGAGGTTACGTGGCGTCGTCTACAGACGAGATCGATACGCGCCCCGTCACTCCTCGCGCAAATTTATCCTGATCTTTACAACCCGAACTGTAAACACTGCGGCCAACGAGCCAACTACGATCATATCCGATGGGACTGCAATATATAGCCACCTCCGGGTGACCTAATTACTACTACTCCTCTCGAGCGGTGGGAGGCCGTGCTGGCTATAGCTCTGACCCCAAACTTGCGTTCTGGCGGTACAGTGGGCTGACAAAGTCGTCGAGGGCTGTGTACTCTGGACCACTTTACGCGACCTCTTGGTACCAAGCTCTTTCCGACGAATAAAATGTTTTACATTCGATGCCACGACCTTGGGAAACTGAAAACTGTTTTTTGAGGAAAGGAAATGCCGCAGCGTATATGTCTCACATCTCGGTGCACACTCAAACCGCGCCGTAAGGGAAGGGATAAAGGAGGGAGTGAGAGGAGAAAGGAAGGAAGAGGTGCCGTAGTGGAGAGGTCCAGAATAATTTCGACCACGTGGGGATCTTTAACGGGCACTGAGGGCTCCGGGAGGGCAAGGGGGATTGGGTATCTGTTGCAGCCTGCGTCTCGCTTCGGCGGACGCGGTTGTTGCGACGCGCGTCAGTTCTTTCACTCTTTCCTCTCATATCGTTCAACTCTCCTCTGTCTGCACGTGGCAGCGGTTGTGGCTCAGCTCGAGCCAGTCGGCGTGCCCGCGCACTTTCCTTTTCATCCTTCATCCAGTCGCAACGACAACAACGTGCACTGACACCGCACAACACACAGGCGCCTCGTGTCGTCTTTTATTTCTTCCCTACGCCCTGTGTTTCGTGCTGCTTTAAGATGAGTCTATTCCCCGAAGCCAGGAGCGATAAATGTAATCCTTGTGGCACGAGAGGGACCCTCGACCACATAATATGGGAATGCCCGTACTCTCCCGGGGGGACGCACAAAAATTGGCAGTGGCTTAGCTCTGCTATGCCTGGATATATGTAGCGTAAAGAGACGGTTATGCTTGGAAAACCTCGGGATCGGAAGAATTTAAATTTTCCAGTCTTCTGCGCCGTTTGGCAGCGGCTCGACTCTCCTTAGCTTCCATGTCGAGCACGACCGTCGGCGGCGAGGAACCCGCACCGGCTGTGGCGAGGAGGCGACGCACCTGCGCCTCTTGTGATGTCACACGGCTCTCACGCATGCGCATAACGGGTGGCGCACACACACACACGAAACTCGGCTCTGACCCGCGTAGTGTAGCTTTACGCTGCCGTATAGGCAGTAGAGACACCTGGGAGACCCTGTTGCGCAGCTCGGACCCTGAGCTCCAGCTCCTGCTCGTCCAACTGGCTGAAGAGGCTGCTGGGACCCAAGACCTCCCAGCCTGCATCTGAGGCGGCGGCACCCGCCCCCTGACCTGCGTGTCAGGGTGTGTGTAGATCACTTTATCCGTTGGACATTACAGTTTATTCCATCCATCCATCTTGCTAGGCGGCCGTCAGTGGAGACTGGCGGCGGCCTCATGGGCTCTTGCCACGACCTGTGCTTGTGTATCCAGGTCGGAATTGAGCAGCAAGGTCTCCCACGGGCCCGGGTGCGCGTGCCTCTGAAGCGATATTGGTGGGGGATCTGCCGGACAGTCCCAGAAGATGTCGTCTACGGTGGCTTTGCCACCACATTTGCTGCACTCCCGTAAGTAGTAGCACGGCCGTTTGATGCAAAGCGCAAAGCGCTTTGCGCTTTTCATCAAGCGGCCGTGGTAGTCGTAAGTGGTCTTAATAAAGCATGATAAATGGAAGGAAAAGATTTTTGCTACCCCCGCATCTGCTGTAGCTGCAGGAAGCACCTGTGCTGGGGTGGTGGTGGTGAAAAATATTTATGGGCAATTAAATTTTTTACAGAAAGGTGATTGGCGTAGGACCCTATTGGCCCTTTCCCCTCACAGTACTAGGTGGAGCCCCTATTCCGGGGCCCCATTGGCAAGCAACGCCGCCCGCGTCCGTTCAACCAAGGCCTTTTGGCTCTTTAGGTCTTGACAGCCGAGCAGGGCCGCCTCCCAGTCCCCTCTGGTGGGGTTGGGGTTGGGGGGGATAGATGGGTTAGATTGACACGCCCAAACCATGCGGAAGGTGTCAGCCACCTCCCCACATAACTGGCACGTGTCATCAAAGGATGTATTGAAATGTTTAAGCACCGCCGGGCACAGTACAGTGTTAGTGAGAATTTTGATGAGGAAGCGCTCGTCAGCGCGATCGAGACCCTTACAAGGGGCCGGGTAGCGCCGGTGCTCCTCCTTGTAGTAATCGGTGATTTATTTGAATGTAATGGCCAGATTGTCTGATTGGGAGTACCCTTCCAAGGACAGGGAGATAGCCCGGGGAGAGAGTGCGCGGGCGGCCTGATCGGCCTGTTCGTTTCCCTGGAGTCCCTGGTGACCGGGGGCCCAAATCAGGTTGCGTGGAGTTGGATCTTTGCATCGACAGCTATATTCCAGTATGCGCCAGGCAAGCGGGGGAGCCCAGCCCAACTCGTAGTTCCGACAGGCCCCTCGCGAGTCGGTGATGATGTGTGCTGGGGCAGCGGAAATGAAGGATAGCAGGCAGTGTGATCCTTGGACTGATCATCCAAGAGAACCGCAAAACCGAAACCAGGAAGGCAGTTATGAGCGCCCGCCGCGGTGGCTCAGTGGTTAAAGCGCTCGTCTACCGAGCCGGAGTACCCGCGGTCTCGAACCCGATCGAAGCGGCCGCGTTTCGTTGGAAGCGGAAAGCAAAAGGCGCCCGTGTGCTGTGCAATGTCAGTGCACGTTAAAAAATTGGCAGTAGCTTAGCTCGGCTATGCCAGGATATACATAGCGAAAGCAGTCATGCGACACGGCTGGCGAAGCGAGCAGAGGCGAGCGCAACGACGAGGCAAACGGTGTGACGTCATACCAAACGGCGGTAGCGGCTATCATGCTCAGAGAGATGAGAAAGAAAACGATAAGTGTGGGGCAATTAAGAGGGACCCTCGACCGCGTAATCTGGGAATGCGCTAGCTCCCCAGGGGCTAAAGCAAATATCAATTGTAGAGAAACCTGGGAAGCCCTGCTGCGGAGCGAGGCCCCTGCCACACAGCAACAAGCCATTCGCCTTGCGGAAGAAGCCGCGAGGAGTCGAGACCTCTTCGCCTGCTTCTAATCGCTGAGGTCCCGGCCCCCGTTACCAAGGCCTGCGTGGTGGGGCGTAGGCCTCGTTATCTGGTTGAAAATAAAATTGATATCATCATCATCATCATCGGTGGCGGCTCCGCGGCGGGGCGCGTGGTGTGACGTCATGCCAGATGGCGCGGTGTCCGCCAGTTGCGGCGGTTGCTAGTCAACGGCTCAAGGTCGGTCTCTGTGCCTCCAACACACCCCTCCAATGGAAGACAGGTTTCACATCCCGGAACTGTGGAGACGTGCCCTCCACGTGCGGCCTCTTTCAGCAAACATGTCACATGAAGACCATAATGGTCGGCGCCTGGCACGAGCGGAAGCGCTAGCCCGATATTATGGCAACAAAACAGGTGTATACTACGTGGACGCCTCCGGCCCTCACCATGGGGGATGGTACACGGCCGCGGTAGTTCACATCAGCAACACAGTTAACGGCCTCACTTTCAGAGCCCGCAGTGCAACACAAGCAGAAGAGGTCGCGATTGCTCTCGCGGCCTCACATTCCAATTCAAAATACATAATCACCGACTCGCGGCCTATCGGAACGTCGAACAAGGCTGCACACCCTTCTTAGCCTATCGAATATACCAAAATTGCATACGGGATACGGACCCCGCACACCGTTACCTCATATGGGCCCCTGCTCATCACGGGTTGGCAGGAAACGAGGCAGCAGACGCAGGCGCCCGCGCGCTCTCTCACCGGGCTGTTTTCTCCTCCCCACCCGATCAGGAACCCGATTTTAATCCGGTCTATACGTTCAAAGATATCACAACCTACTATCAAGATAGCCATCGCCTTTACCCTAGCCCATGCAAAGGCCTCAAGAAGGCGGATGAGCGGCTCCTTCTCCGCCTCTTCACTAATACATTGCTCTGCCCGGCAGCCATAAAACATTTCGACCCCTCCTTTAGCGGCAACTGCCCGCACTGTAGTGCGGTGTCTTCGGACACCTATCACATGGTGTGGGCCTGCCCCTCCAACCCGGCCATTCCCCCCCATCCCCAACCCAACCCGGGAGGATTGGGAGGCGACCCTGCTCGGCTGCCACGACTTACGGAGCACTGCACTTGGGCGCGACAAGGTTACGGTCAAGCTTTTGGCCAACCTTCCCGACGCAGCCTACGCCGCGCTCCTCAAATACATCAATAGCATTTGGGACGGAGAGACTCCTCTCCCTCTCGATTGGAAATCGGCTCTCGTGACCTTCATCCCGAAGGCCGGCAAACCTATCGATGTGGAGAACCTTCGCCCCATCTCCCTCACGTCTTGTGTCGGCAAGCTGATGGAGACGATGGTGCGCGACAGACTCTCCGATTATCTCGAAACACAGCACATTTTCGCGGACACCATGTTCGGTTTTCGTCCTCACAAGTCAGCACAGGATATACTTCTGCAGCTCCACCACGAAAATTTAGATCCTGTCGAATGTCCCCACAATGACAAGGTGGTCCTGGCCTTGGATCTTAAAGGCGCATTCGACAACGTCAAACATGAAGTAATCCTGGGCCACCTCAGTAACACCAACTGTGGCCACAAAACATTCCATTACATAAGTCAATTTCTTACAGACCGTCAAGCCTATATACGCATACAAGATGCGGAACACGGGCCATACACCATCGGCTCGAGGGGAACACCTCAAGAAGCGGTCCTGTCTCCCCTGCTCTTCAATTTGGCAATGCTTCGTCTTCCCTCCAAATTGTCTTCTCTGCCCGGGATACATCACGCTCTTTATGCGGATGACATTACAATCTGGGCCACGCAAGTAACCTGGGCCACATGGAGTCCTGCCTGCAAGCAGCGGCGACCCTAGTCGACGACTACGCGGCCTACTGCGGACTCCAGTGCGTCCCGGCTAAATCAGAATTTGTGCACTTACTTCCCTCCTCTCGGGACACAACTCCGCTTCGCATCAGTCTCCCCGCGGGACCGATCCGGGAGGCCAAGGAGATCCGCGTCCTTGGCCTCTTCATACACCACCAACGCAGAGTCGACACCACCCGAGCCGAACTTCGCACGGTGGGAGACCAGGTGGGCCGAATGGTCCGCCGGGTCTCCAACAAGCGGGGCGGATTACGAAGCAAGGATGCACTGCGGCTTGCCCACGCTTTCGTAACGAGTACAATCCTCTACTCAACTCCCTACTTGCACCTGCGCAAACACGATCATGACCAACTGGAGGTCATCCTGCGGAAAGTCATCAAGCGGGTTCTCGATCTCCCGGTCACCACGTCCAACCAGAGACTGCTGGCCTTGGGCGTGGTGAACACATTCCGGGAGCTTCGGGAAGCTAGTCAACCAATACACGCGTCTTGCACAGGCCACGTCCGGTCGCCGCCTCTTGGACCGGCTGCACATCAAACACGACTACCACATTGAGGAAAGGGAGAGAGTGCCAGAACCCTGGAGACGCGCCCTCCGGGTCCGACCCCTTCCCCGCAACATGTCCAGAGAAGACCACAGCGGTCGTCGCCAGGCGTGCGCGGAAGCGTTGGCGCGATACTATGGTAACCAAGAACATGTGTATTACGTGGACGTTGCCGGCCCACACCACGGGGGGTGGTACACGGCCGCAGTCGTACACAACACAAACACAGTTAACGGACTCACTTTCAAAACCTACAGCGCAACACACGCGGAGGAGATTGCCATTGCTCTGGCTCTCACGAATCCCAAGTCAAAACACATCATCACCGACCCGCGAGGGGGCTGTCGGAACTACGAGTTGGGCTGGGCTCCCTCGCTTGCCTGGCGCATACTGGAATATAGCTGTCGATGCGAAGATCCAACTCCACGCAACCTGATTTGGGCCCCCGGTCACCAGGGACTCCAGGGAAACGAGCAGGCCGATCAGGCCGCCCCGCGCACTCTCTCCCCGGGCTATCTCCCTGTCCTTGGAAGGGTACTCCCAATCAGACAATCTGGCCATTACATTCAAACAAATCACCGATTACTACAAGGAGGAGCACCGGCGCTACCCGGCCCCTTGTAAGGGTCTGTATCGCGCTGACGAGCGCCTCCTCTCAAAATTCTCACTAACACTGTACTGTGCCCGGCGGTGCGTAAACATTTGAATACATCCTTTGATGGCGCGTGTCAGTTCTGTGGGGAGGTGGCTGACACCTTCCACATTGTTTGGGCGTGTCAATCTAACCCATCTATCCCCCCCAACCTCACCAGAGAGGACTGGGAGGCGGCCCTGCTCGGCTGTCAAGACCTAAAGAGCCAAAAGGTCTTGGTTCAACGAACGCGGGCGGCGTTGCTTGTCAATGGGGCCCGGAATAGGGGCTCCACCTAGTACTGTGAGGGGAAAGGGCCAATAGGGTCCTATCCCAGTCACCTTTCTGTAAAAAAATTAATTGCCCATAAATGTTTTCGCCACCACCAACACAGGCCCAACAAGCCTTATTCGGGCGCGCCCGGGCGGCGGCCACCGGCACTGGGCTCCCAAACAAGTGATCTCCACCTAGTGCTTGTGAGGCTCGGTCCCTTACGGCCTGATCCAAACATACCTCCTGTCCCTTCTAACTAAATTTTATCACCACCACCACCCTCGGAGCACCGCCACAGCGAAATCGCAAGTTCGTGGCCAATGTCGGTTTCGCTACAAAATCCCCAGGTTATCGAAATTATTCCGGAGACCTCCGTTACGGCACCTCTTTCTTCTTTCACTCCCACCTTGTTCCCTTCCCTTACGGTGCGGTTCAGGTGTCCACTGAGATATGCGAGACAGATACTGCGCCAATTCCTTTCCTAAAAAACCAATTCAGCCAGTTTATATATTTTATGCGCACTTTTCGTAAAATCACCGGAGTTTAAAACGTTGTCAACGCCAACGCCAATGAACACAATTAACGTCGACGGCCTATGGCTTCAGTTGTTGTTGTTGTTGTTGTTGCGACTGAAAGAAGGATAAAAAATTATGGATGAGACTTAGCTAAGGTTAAGCCTAGTCAGATGCGAAGCATATTGTGCCTAGGCTTGGTAATACATGGCTTTCCTTGGTTGCATACTTGGTCATTTTAATACAACCACTAGAAGCCTTCGTCGTGGGGGAAGACAACGGCATGGCTACAGCGGAACGCCGACTAACCCCGAGACGCGCGTTGGGTGGGCGCCTGGATTGCCACGGAAGCCGCGTCCGCCTGCTTGGAGGAGCGAGCGTTTCACCTACACCGAGTGTGAACGCGCGTTCGAAATGCGCGGGAATGCCGCTCGAGGACATTCCGGCGTCTGTGCGATGGCATCGTCACGACGACGTCACGGTGTCACGTGGCGTGACGGCTAGGGGTCCCACGGCGACGGCGCGAGGTGGAGGCCGCCTCTCTCATCCGATGTCACGCGGTGTGACGTCACGGTGTCACGTGGTGTGACGTCACGGTGTCACGTGGTGTGACGTCTAGGGGTCCCACGCCGACGGCGTGAGTGGTAGCTCTAGCAATATGCTTCGCATAAAAGGAAAGTCCGCGGACCTGCCGACTGGCTCGAGCTGAGCCACCACCATGAGCAGACAGGAGAGAGTTGAAAGATGTGAGAGGAAATAGTGAAAGAACAGACGCGCGTCGCAGCAACCGCGTCCGCCGAAGCGACGACGCCTGGCTTCAGTGCCACGTTTCTGCCACAGCGTTGTCAATTCCAACGCATGCAGCGCACATCTGTCACTACCGCCACGTAGCTTGAAGCACGACTGAGGTGTCCACTGTCCCAGGGGGCCAGTTATGCGTCTTTCCTTTGCTTTCGAAGCTGTTGCTCTTTCGGTTTCGTAGCTTAAAGCGCGACAAAGGTGTCCACTGTCTCAGGCGGCGAATAATGCGCCTTTCTCTGCTTTCGAAGCTGCCGCTCTTCATCGGTCTCGTAGATCAAAGCGCGACTATAATGTGTCCACTGTCCCAGGGGGCCAGTTATTCACCTTTGCTTTGCTTTATCTGTTGGCAACGTGGCATGCGCTTTGGTTATGAAGGTCATTTGTAGGTCAAACTAACTGGCTTTACCTAGCGTAGTGAAGGTTTCGCTTCAAAACATGCACCCCATCCACCACGAAGGAAGACGCAAGGCCAGAGCACAAGCCCTAGCCAAGAAACTCGAGGGCCGACTGGACGTAGTCTACGCAGACGCGGCCAAAGAGGACTGGGAGGTGGCCCTGCTCGGCTGTCACGACCTAAAGACCCAAAAGGCCTTGGTTCGACGGACGCAGGCGGCGTTGATAGGCAATGGGGCCCCGGAATAGGGGCTAATATATAACCTCCTTGGCTCCACCTAGTATTTTGAGGGGAAAGGGCCAATAGGGTCCTACCCCACTCACCTTTCTGTAAAAATTTAATAGACGATAAATGTTTTTCCTCACCACCACCGCTTACCCAACACCCGAGAAAGCGTACGCGATAGCCGTGGTGACCGAGGAAGGCCAACTCGTAGCAAATGTGACTACGAACAAACTTCACTCTTCAGAAGTAGCCGAAGAAGCGACAATTGCCTTGACGCTGACAAACCCGCGAGCGGAAGTGATTGTCAGCGATTCAAAAGCAGCCATTGGAAAATTTGCCAGGGGCAGATTATCTCCCACCTCCTTGGGAATTCTCGAGAATTACAGGAAAGACGTGGAGTTGGCCTGGTAACCGGCTCACTCATTAAACCCGGGGAATGAGGCAGCATACGATAACGCTCGAGGATCTATCTGTCGATCTGTGTGGGCTAACTCGGTCGTCGGAATGACAAGAGACGGCCTTAATGCCTATCGCGAGAACACGCAGCAATACAGGCTAGAACAGCTAATCTTCCCACCTCCGCATAAAAACCTAACCAAAGAACAGAAGGTACTGTGGAGACAACTCCAAACCAAAACTATCCCTAACCCCGCTGTCCTAAGCCATGTGTACCCGGACAGATTTAAACCGGAGTGCAGTGCATTTAATATGTAAATATATTTATGGCCCAGTGTACCTCTCCTCTGTCCTTTCTAACTACCACTCACCTCTTTCATTTCGCTTATCCCAATGTAATTGTTTAAAAAAAAACATTTCTCGCCTTGCTGTCGTCAGAAACCGCACGAGTTCCGGCTCAAGACCAAATCAGACGCAAAAACGCGGTCAGCGCGCTAAAAAAGACGCCGCATGCTCATAGACGTAGCCGCGCAGTACTCTTAGGCAGGCAAAGAGAACACGGAGCTGGATCAACCTTTCCAGCTCCATGACCTGCGGACGGCTCTCGCCAAAATGAAACGAGGCACTGCGCCTGGAAGGGATAAGGTCACCGTCAAGCTTTTGACGAACCTGCCCGACTTGGCATACCAGTCCCTCCTCGACTATGTATATACAGGGTCTGTCCTGAAAGTAATACGACATGTAAAAAGCACACTTTATTTGCCATTATCTTTTTGAATCGACCTAATAATCTTCAAAACAGGCACCTTTGGCATCCACACAGCGAGCCCAGCGGGTTTCCCACTGTTTGTATGCGTCTTGGAAATCCTTTTCTGGGATCCCGTTGAGCACCTGTGCTGTGGCCCATTGAACGTCTTACACGATGCCGTATCGGTGTCCTTTCAAAGCGCGGATCCTTGGAAAAAGAAAAAAAAATCACAAGGGGAGAGGTCGGGCTGTATAGTGGTTGGGGAAGCGTGGTTACGCCTTGTCCGGGCAAAAACTCCCTGACAGCAAGCGACGTGTGCGACGGAGCGTTGTCGTGGTGCAGAACCCAAGACGTCGCGATATCCGGACGCACGCGCAGGACATGTTTCCTCAATCCCTCTTCGCGTACATACTGTGCACTTTCAGACGGATGGCATGGACTGTGAAGCTGTCATTCTTGACTGTTCGCGAGCTTGAAATCTTCACGTCGCGAGATCTTTTCTTCGGAGACGCCAAAGGCCAACACAGACGCTCCGCCTTGATTTTGGCAACGGTACGGGGAGATAATCCGGTGTCCTCGTTCACAACACTCAGTACTTCCCGAACAGACTTCTCCGGAAAACGGATCCTGGTACGGGAGTGCCTTGACAGCTTGGATGCACGAACCTTCGCGAAAATGCGTACCGGAGAGGTGGCATGCGGCCGCTGAGCAGGACGCCATTTTCTCAAAAGTGAAAGGGAGCCGGACGGAAAGTGTAAACACGGCCAGGGTTGCAGAGACAGCGAAAACGTGAAATGGAAAAATACGACAAGCGCAAAATACAAAATCACAGATCTCGATCGATTCGCTCGCAATAGCAGCGTTTTTTGTCACTCTGATGACAAAAGTATTATTCATAAAGCCTGCCAGCAAAGCGTTTGTTATTTTCCGCTCACCACAAGAAACGCACTATTTTGTGTCACGGATGCAGGTTGCGCAAAAAGGAGCGCTAGCTTTGGCAGCGTTGCACCTGATGTATGAAACGGAGTAGGGCAGCGCAGTTTCCCAAGTTGTGTTGCCGGCGGCCCGCAGGGCTACTGCCCGTTTCCGCCGCTGTCACTGCTGTAAGAGTGAGCCTGAATGAGGATAAAAAAACATGACGCCATTTTTGGGCTTCATTTCTGTGGGTAGTAAAACATTTACTCCCTTTTCACTCCAAAATAACTCCCTTTATACTCCAAAATAACTCCCTTATATAAGGGAGTAAATAAAAACACCATACATATGGAGTAAAAGAAACCTCCTTTTGGGTGTGCGTTAGAGGACAAGCCATTTACTCCCTTTTGAGTGTTTTTTTTTGCTAACAGTGTACATAGTATACACCGGGTCGGGAGCCGTGTTGTCTTTCAAAAGCCCGAGACCGCGCTTGTCGTCTGTTTTCGCGCACGTCGGTGTCCATGTTACGGGGGAGCGGGGAGACCCAGAGCATATGGCGCCACAGTTCTGGGATACGCTCCGCCTCCTCTGGAGTGCAATCGTGTTGGGTGTGTAAGCGGTTTAGCAGGTGGCGCCCGGGATTCTTCTGCATGAGCCGCGTGCATTGGTTCACGAGGTGGGCCTCCCGCAGCTCCTGGTAGGAATTTAGCACCCCCAATGCCTTGAGCTTGGCATTAGAGGTAGCCACCGGGAGATCCAGGGCTCGCTTAGTTGCCTTGCGGATGATGGCGTCTGATCGCGCGTCGTCTTGCTTAGTAGTGCGAAGGTAAAGCACGGCGTAGAGGACCCGGCTAGTCACGAAGGCATAGACGAGCCAAAGCGCGCCCCTGCCCCGCAGACCGCCCCGTTTGTTGCAAACGTAGCGGATCATGCGCCCTACCTGTTCGCCTACTCTCTTGAGTTTCGGAATAGTGGATTACGGTCTGAGTTTGTGGTGAATTAACAGGCCCAGCATCCGGAGCTCCTCCACCTCTCTAATAGGACCTCCTGACATAGAGATATGTACTGCTGTCCTATCTTTTGGGTTCGCTCTAGCATGCAGAAGCTCTGATTTTGCTGGAGCACATTGGAGCGCACTGTCAATAGCATACGCATCGACTATGGAAGCGGCCTCCTGAGGGGGTCCTCCATGTCCCCAAGGCTCCCCTCGGTGGTCTAGATTGTAATGTCATCTGTATATAACGCATGTTGAATGCCTTCCACCCGAACCAGACGGCTTGGGAGGCGCATCATAGCTATGTTGAACAGGAGCGGTGATAACACCGCTCCCTGAGGTGTACCTCGTATTCCCATCATAGAGCCATATTCCTCGTCCTCAATTCGAAGAAAAGCCTGGCGATTAGACAAGAATTCTCTTACATACGCGTAGGCCCTATCCTCCCAATCGGTAGAACTCAAGTTGGCCAGGATGCTACCGCGCTTAACATTGTCGAAAGCCCCTTTTCCCACAATCGGTAGAACTCAAGTTGGCCAGGATGCTACCATGCTTAACATTGCCGAAAGCCCCTTTCAGACCAAAGGCGAGGATGGCTTTATCATTGTGTTGCATAGTTGTGTGTCGTATTACATCCCTGTGCAGCTGGTGGAGGACGTCCTGTGCAGACATGTGGGAGCGAAACCCGAACATGGTGAGTGCAAAGAAGCCCTTGCTCTCCAGGTATGGAGAGAGACGATCCCGTACCATCGTCTCCATAAGCTTGCCCGCAAACGAGGTCAGTGATATGGGCGTCAGGTTGTCCATATTTATGGCCTTACCTGTTTTAGGGGTAAACGTCACAAGTGACGTTTTCCGTGCGGGAGGGAGTAGACGTCCGCCCCAGATCTGGTTCACGTATTGTAATAAACGGGGGCAGGCTGAGTCCGGTATGTTCGCCAACAGGTTCACTGTTATGCGGTCCCGTCCCGGAGCTGTACCCCGGCGCATTTTTGCTAAGGCTGCCTGAAGGTCGTGCAACTGTATCGAGTGTTTGATTAAGCCTGCCAGAGTACGCGTACTCAGGCCCAGTCGGGTCCTCCGTACGACAGTGATATCTGTCGCACAGAGTGTCCGCAAGTTGCGCCGTCGTACCTTGATACCCATGCAGAGCCCGTCGGAGCTGCTTTTGCGTCTCCCCTCTCGTTTAGGAGGTGTCGATTAGACTGCGAAAGAGACGCCATGTCCCCTTCGAGCTCATCTGATGAGCTGCGACGTCGCAACGTGCTATCCAATTTGAATCTGAGAGTTCGGCAGCATACGCTGCAGCCTGCTCTGTGAGTTTGGCTATGCGGGCGCGTGGTTTGCAATAGTTTTCTGCTTTTTCCACCGTTTAGTTAAGCTTCGCCACGCCTCCCACACATGCAGGACGTGAGTGTCCACTGCGGGGATCTCTCTGGTGGTTTTTAGTGTAGTCACGTGTTGTTTCTGAATGTTGTTCATGAGGTTAGCCCACTCCGCGCAGCCGCCGGAAAAGCGTACGGGGGGGGGGGGGGGGGGGGGAGAGTGTGATTTCAGAATTTGTGCCAATCGGTCAGCCTGGCCTGACCCCATTTTTTGTACGCTGCCTTTGCCACGAGTGTAATCCGGACAAGGCAGTGATCTGCCTAGAGAATCTCTCAAGTTCCCCCAGGCAGCCTCTCTAGCACTTTTAACGAGAGAAAGGTCAGGACACGTGTCGCGGGTTACCGAGTTCCCCACTCGGGTGGGATACGCGGGGTCCGTGAGCAACTTGAGACTGAGGGTGAAGATGAGCTCCGGCAGCTTACGTCCTCTTGCCTTTTCGAAGTGATAGCCCCAGTGAAGGCTGGGAGCATTGAAGTCTCCAACGGTCACTAGAGGGGAACCCCCCAAGGCGTGGTACATACCCCGCTGCTGTTCAGTCTGGCTATGATGTACCTGCCGGCCCAGCTTGGTGGTGTCGCCGGCGTGGAGCACGTCCTGCACACCAATAACATCGCCCTGCTGTCCACGCAGGACAGCATAAGGGACATTGAAACCAGCGTGCAAACAGCGGCGACGATAGTAGACCGCTATGCCCGACGCTGCGGTATTTAACATTCCCCTCAAGAATCAGAATTTATTAGAAAAAAAAAAACCTCCGCCTTCGCCAAAGTGCACAACTAAAATCTCTCTTTCTCTTGACAGTGGTCCTATACGCGAAACTTTCCAACACGGGGGGTTACGAAGTAAGGCTGCAGTGAAGTTCGCGGTGCTGCACTTTGTTTTGGCGCATCCTGTTCGAGTTAGTGGAATGCCCATTACGTTCTTTCTCTTGGGCCCTCCGCACAACCGCAGGGAAGGGGGTGAGTCACTCGACCCAGCGGGATAAGGGGGGCGCCGGATAGCGGAGGATTACGGGAAAGGTCAAACTCCCTTCAGGGACGGATTCATTAGGTCGCATCCTGTATACACGTGCTTACGGCGAGGCGGACCCACGTCACAGTGCGTGGCTTTTGTCCCATGTCTGCAGCGGCGTGCGTTGACAGCTTTAAGCGCGGTCAACAGGATATTGCCACGCTAGCTGCAGGCATGAGGAGCGACGGTGCTGAACAGATGGGTTGAAGTGACTTTCCTTGAACTTGGGTCAACCGGACGTTGGGAAAGTGAGTGTTCGCGAAGTTCGCAGCAGGAAAGCGCAATTATCAGAAATCGGGATGGTAGAAGGTGTACATTAGTGTACGGTGTCGCGATGAGTTACCTTCTTTCCCCAATCATTGATTGGTTGTGTTGTCCTTTCCGAATTGTTGATTGGGGATGTTTTCCTTTCCCCAATATTTTATTGGGTGGATGTTTGTGCAGTTACCTGATTGGCAGGGACATAGGGTTTAAAACCAGCTGTTTCGGCAGGACCGAGGGCTGGTTTCGTCACGTAGGACTACGAGCCAGTCAAGTGTAGATATGTTTTCTCCTTGCTTGTATCTTCCTTTGTGTAATAACCTCTCTAGCCAGGATGTCAACTGGCGCACTCGAGACAGGATTTGGTACGTCTTTCTGCTCGAGGTATCTGACGGAGGAGCGGCAGATCAAGTCGGTGGACAAGCTGCAGAGCGGTACGTACCTAAAGGAGGAACGTGAGTCAGCGTCATAGAGTGACATTGGAAGCTTCGAAGACTGCTGGTCAATGTCAACGGGACGTAGGAGGCTCAAGTCAGCGAGGAGCTGAAGGAGCCAGGCGATCGACGTGTCGTGGAGGTGCCAAGTCCGTGAGCTGCGGAAAGAACCAGGCGTCCACGTTGAGGTTGAAGACAAGAACCAGGCGACCAGCGAGTCAAACGAGGCAGACGTGAGCAAGCTGCTGAATGAACCGGGCTGTCGCATCGAGAAACTTCTAGCTGCAAGGCGATATCATCAGGGAGGTTCAAGTCAGCGAGCTGCCGTGAGAGCCGGGGCTCAACTCATCCGCATCGAGGAGCCCGCTATCGTCACTCAGGGTGACGAGATTACCGTGGCAGAGGAAATTTAAGCAACCAGCGAGGTAGGAGACCTTTCTGCTTTCTCCGAATTCACCATGTCGGTGTAGTGTTTTCGTGCTATAAATGATAGCACGGAAAAGGGAGATGGCTGCCGTACGGTATAATCGGGAGGGCATTATGCGACGCGTGGAGGTTGAGCAGAAGGCAGAGCAGCTGCTTGAAATTGACAAGTTGAAACTCGTAATCGAACTATAAAAGGCGAAGCTTGCACAGATGCAGTTCAAAGTTAGACAACGAAAGCTGATAGCGAGGTGTTATTTGCTGCAGTTGAATATTTTGACTGCATGAAATTTGGGCATTTCATGACTGACTGTCCGAACTCAAAGCAAAAACAGGATGTTCCCGTGGTGAGAATGACGTGTGTGCCAATGGCTATAGCTGTGAAAGCTGCAGCATTCAGTCAGCAGGGCCAAACCGTGTGTGCCGTGCCAGGAGAGATGGCTGAGGGCGTAGGGGCGTTAGTCACGCCTGTGAATCACTGCTTGTCAGAGCAAAATGAGATAGAGCGTACCCGGGAGGCACATGAATGTATTGCTCGTGAACAAGAGTTCAGCATTGTGCCAGGGCAGGTAGGTGTTAACTCTGAGCCAGCAGTAACGCTCGACGAAGCGGCAGAGCAGGCGCCAATAGCGGGAACACTCTTTTCAGGCGAAGGTAAGCTGGATGCCAAAGATGAATCGGTTAGCCAGCCGGAGCGGACACTCTGCGCAGTGACAGCAGATGCTATAGCTGAAGGTGTAGGGAAGTTGGCAGCACCTGAGACACACTCGCTGCGAGAGCAGCCAGACAGGGAGCAGCTATATGTATCAAATGAGAGACCATATTTTGAAGAGGATTTCAAAACTGCGCATGAGTCTGTTCGAGACAAACCTGAGGCTCCAGTACAGCTTGAGGCACATCCGGAACCTGCCAAGGTTATTGCAGATGATCATAGGCTAACCAGGAAAGATGAGCCTGAATTTGACGCCGAGGTTGTAAGAAATGCGCATTTGATCGCTGTAACAGTGTTCGAAGCAGGTAGGGAACTGGAGGACTTGAGTAATGCGCCCATTCCTGTAGGCTTTAACATGGAGCAACATTCTTCATTATCAAAACTGCGGAAGCAAGCTGGCGAAAGAAATCGTAAGAAGAGAAAGAATGAAGGCATGTTTTCTTTGAAGGGAACGTTTGCGGGCAGCTGTAAAAGAGCTAGTGCTACCTGAAACCCAACGCAAAACTGCACGTGAGGTAGCCGATGAGAGGCGTAACCCTAATGTGAAGTTCAAAGGGCCGAACGCAGACATAACAGCAGCAGCAATCCTCGTTGCGCGCAGGCAGTCAGTGAGCTCTGTCAGTTTTGAGGAAAGTGATGAGGTAAACCCGACAGCGACGGCAGCCTTTACAACCGGCTCTGTGCCAGATAATTGTAAATTTTGGTCCAATCTTGTGGACAAAGCTCAACAGAACCATGATGTTCTGTTTCGAGATGTAGGCGGCTAGAAGTTATTTCTGCCAGTTTGGGGCACCGATCTGACATGGTGGATTCTGGAATGTGCAGATTGGTTTCCGGCCTTGTGTGTGTGGATTGAAATAACCTCTGTGTGCGCGCATGTGTGCGTGTTGGTGGACTGACTGGACAGCCGGCGTACGTG
The DNA here is from genome assembly GCF_055824585.1 of Amblyomma mixtum. NCBI lineage: Eukaryota > Metazoa > Arthropoda > Arachnida > Ixodida > Ixodidae > Amblyomma > Amblyomma mixtum. Next base: position 195,707,432 of record NC_143012.1, on the reverse strand, counting down.
TGCGTGTGTGTGTATGCAGTTTCGTTATCGGACACCGTGGCTGAACTTTAATGTCCCACTGACAAGTGTCCGTCTGACATTCTTGGTTGGGAGGAGTAAAGTTCGCGGTGCTGTACTTTGTTTTGCCGCATCCAGTTCGCGTTAGTGGAATGCCCATTGCGTTCTTTCTCTTGTGCCCTCCGCACAACCGCAGAGAAGGGGGTGAGTCATACTCAACCCAACGGGATAAGGGGGGCGCCGGATAGCGCAGGATTACGGGAAAGGTCAAACTCCCTTCAGGGACGGATTCATTCGGTCGCATACTGTGTGCACGTGCTTACGGCGAGGCGGACCCGCGTCACCGTGCGTGGCTTTTGTCCCATGTCTGCAGCGGCTTGCGTTGACAGCTTGAAGCGCGGCCAACAGGATATTGCCACACTAGCTGCAGGCATGAGGAACGACGATGCTGAGCAGATGGGTTGAAGTGACTTTCCTTGAACTTGGGTCAACCGGACGTTGGGAAAGTGAGAGTGTTCGCGAAGCTCGCAGCAGGAAAGCATAATTATCCGAAATCGTGATGGTAGAAAGTGTACATATGTGTACGGTGTCGCGATGAGTTACCTTCTTTCCCCAATTATTGATTGGTTGTGTTGTCCTTTCGGAATTGTTGATTGGGGATGTTTTCCTTTCCCAATATTTTATTGGGTGGATGTTTATGCAGTTACCTGATTGGTGATTGTTAAGATAGAGGCCTACAGCGCCAGTAGCTAATTACCCCCTACCGTGTCCGGCTGAAGTCGGGAGGGGTTGACAAGATGACAGCGCGTCGCGCGCTTCTGACGCTGTCGTGGGCCGCGGGAAGCGGGGACCAAGGGGCCGACGACCGTTTCCCATTGAGAAGAGTTTAGCTCCCAAGGGGTGGGTGTCAGTAAGGTCGGCGCCTTCTGAAACTCCCGACTGTCTGTCTAAGCAGTGGACTTACTGGCGCCTCTAAAGTCGGGCTCTGGCGAGCACTGGGCTCTGCCCACTTGCATGCACAGTGCTATCGCAGCAGTATTGGTTCAAATTGGGCGAGAGCAGATGTAATAAAGCACCGCCCAATTATCGAAGGTATTAAAACCCGCTGCAACAAAGAGCGGAAGGAGCGCGCCGAGTCTCAGACTCGGCCGCTTTTATACAGCCCTTCTTGTAAACAGCCTTTTTTGACAGCCTTTCTTTAAACCGCCTTTTTCTCTAAGTTCTTGTATTTTGGTCTCGTCTTCATTAAATAAGTTTTGCTTCTCAAGAAGTTTGGAGTGGCTGCCCCAACCGGCAACGTGTCGCTGGACGAGCGTAAGAAGACGTGAAGTGCTATACGATCATCGGCCAACGTACCATCGTCATTCGTCGCATCGACGAGTCTTCGTTAACTGTGATTCGCCCCACCGTGGGCGCGTACATAGGGTTTAAAACCAGCTGTTTCGGCAGGACCGAGGGCTGGTTTCGTCACGTAGAACTACGAGCCAGTCAAGTGTAAATATGTTTTCTCCTTGCTTGTATCTTCCTTTGTGCTTTTAATTGTTATAAAAAGTTAACCTCTCCAGAAGTGTCCTCTTGCGATGTGATTGAGCAATTCGAATCTGCAAGACATCAAGAATCCTCTAACAATTATCATGAACCCAATTTCCCTATATAAGATCTGAAGAGACGACTCTCAACTGGCGCAGTCAAGACAGGATCGCGACTGGAGCAGCCGTAAAGGGGAATCTCAACTGCTGCCTTGCGGCTCGCAAACGCCTTCGTGACCAGTCGAATTCTCTGGATTCTAAAGTGGTTGCAGTTTATTTATGCCTATAAATACGCTTCGGTAATCCGTGAAGAAATGGCTTTTGGTTTCAACTTGGATGATGGTGAATCCGTCGGCGATGGATTGTCTGTACATGTCTAGGTCCAAACTGTTTCCCCAGTGGGTGGTTGTGCGTGGTTGTAAATGTAGCCACCTGCAGGAGATGCTCTGATTCGACTGCTTCGATGAAGCCAGGGTCTCTGCGATAGTATTTGTTAGTCTCCGGTACAGACAACCAACCTCTTGTCCAATCGGCTTGGCAGTCCGGTTGAGATGACGTGAAGAGCTTCTTTACCTCCTGCTTGGGGAGAGATATAAACACCAGTTATAACCAGCTCCAAGGCAGTAAGTTGAACGCACAGTGGCACAGTGAATGCTCAGTGGGTACAGGCGGTGTTACTAAGGTGGCTTGGAAAGGTTGCCTGACATATATCGCTACCCCAGCGTTTCTGCTTTTGCTGACCCGTCTGGTCGCAGCTACGCGGTTATAGCCACGTATTGGAAGGGCGTTTGACTGGGAAACCTCCGTTTCTGTAAACACCAAGACATGGGCAGACATCAGCAATGTGTCCCTGGTTATATCTTGATGATGGGCTACTAGTGATCTGACATTCAGTGTCGCCACTGTAATCTCACTGCTAGCCAGAAGTTCTTCACAGCGGTTGTACGCAGTGTGTAGCCTATGTCTTTCCAGACGTTCGAACTCCGAACGGAGCGCCCTGTCTGGATCGGGCCCCCTATGGAGACACTTATGGCACCCCTCCTTGTTGGTCAAGTAGAGCCCATCCAGACTTTTGGCTCTGCTGAGAGCGACGTAGTCCAGTTTATGTGGGTGGTTTGCCGCGTAGTCATACACCACGGCATCGAAGGTGCCCCCTTGGGAATTGTGAATTGTCATAGCACTGGCCGGTATAATTGGGCACTGGGTGCACTTGATTGCCATGTGCTTTACCGTCTTTCCTCTCAACTGAAATTGCATGGATACTAGATCGATGGGTATCCATGTGGCATGGTGTCGCCTGCACCCCCGCTGAGCGAGCTTAGCCTTGGCTATAAGGCCAACCCCTGGAGGGCAGCTAAGCCATACTCTTATGGGTTCAGCTTGGGTGTTGTACTCGATTTCTTGAAGTGCGCCAACCATGCCATTGACGAGTCCTATTCTATGTCCAAATTACTTCTCAGCATATACGGTTTGTGTAGGCACAACACAACCAAGGCAAGTAAGTTGTCACTTTCGATTCAACTATAGTTGGTCAGCGTGTTAAGCGCCAGTAGTCGTTCTTCTTGTGATCTAAGGCCGATCACGACGTCCTTGGATGGGTAGACTGCTTCGTTTCGGCTTCTTTCGGCTACTTGTTCGTTGTAGTCATCCACGTTTTTGTTGCTGTAGTACAAGCGCAGAGCGTCATTACATTGCGCGTTTGCTTGTTCCTGCGTCACAAAATGTGACTCTAGAAGTTCGATCTCGAAATCTTGTAACATGTCTCCATCGCCAATCTTGGTCACTAATGTGGAGAAGACAGCGTCGCTCTGGCGGATGACTTACGTTAACGGAAAGTATTCGAGGTTGTGCCATGCTAACACATGCGTATTGTGGTTGGCCCCGGGCGATTTAGGCCTCTTGTAGACCTCCGAGGCTCGAACGGGAGGTAGCTGCCTCATGTCTCCACAGAGTAAAGGCGGCTTTTGCGAGCGATCATTCCCGCCTCTTCTTGAATCGCTGTTCTCTCTGTTCAGGTGTTTCTTCTGCACGCCGTTTCCTCCTGGCTTCATTACGCCTTGCTCGACTAGCAGCACGGCTGGCACACTCCTTTTCAAGCCGCCGTTGCCGTTCTTCGCTTTCTAGTAGACGTTGCCGTCGCTTAGTAGCATTCTGACGTTCTTCACTGGTGAATGAACACGTGGATACAGAGTCAGCTACACTGTTCAGAGCATCCATCATGCTCCAGTCTGGATTATCGTCAGATGAGCAGGATTCACGAGAAGATCGACGTGCCCGCCTAGGTGCATCTTGAGCACGCCGTCGAGCGAGACGCTCTTCACGCTGTTCATCTGTCTCCGTAGCTCGCCGTTGCTTCCTAGTAGCAGCGAGGCGACACTTCTCTTGCGGAGGCATGGCGAATGACTTCGCAGACGGTGAACGCGAGTATTAAGGCGAAAGCCTTTAATGGCTCACGCTCGCGGTGTCCATCCATGCTCGCGGTGTCCGCCCATGCTCGCGGTGTCCTTCCTTGCGCTGGAATCGTGCCAAGTGTGGCCTCTCCTCCGCGCAGCCGCGCAAACTCCTCCATGATTTCCTGTCCTCTAAATCATTTTAAACCTTTGAAGGTTTTTGCCGTATATGTACGGCGGCGGTTTTCTGTCCCGCAAGGTCTTTGCCGTACGGGTACGGTTTCGATCTTCCGTTTGAAATTTTGCGCCAAAAGACCAATGCGTGCTCACTGGGGGGTGCTGCCACCTCTTAGGACTTACAAGAAGTGTTTGAATTTTGTGCTGCCTTCTTACGGAGATAAGCAGAACTTATGTCTAGCTTTAGCGCGGCGGCACAGACTGCGGCAACACCCCTTTTGTAGTTTTATGCGAAGCATATTACTAGAGCTACACTACAGCCCGTCGAGCGCGGCGGTGGAGCTACCATTGACCTTGAGCGTGACCACGTGACAACATGACGTCACAGCAGAGGAGAGATGGGCTGCCGGCTCGCGCGGTCGGCCGCGGCGGTGGAGCTACCATTGACCTTGAGCGTGACCACGTGACACCACGTGACAACATGACGTCACAGCAGAGGAGAGATGGGCTGCCGGCTCACGCGGTCGGCCGCGGCGATGGAGGCCCCACATCAGAGGCGCGGCGGCTGACCACGTGACAACATGACGTCACAGCAGAGAAGAGATGGGCTGCCGGCAATTTTCGCGCTGTCGCTTGCGTGGGAGGCGCCACCGACCTCGGCTTAATGAAACCGGAGATAGAAGAAGCAGACGAGAAAATGGATACGGAGGTGGTTAGACCCACTTCGATAAAGCGAAAGGCGCCCGAGACCGACCCCCTTGTGACGCTGGAGAGGAAGCTAACGAGTAAATTTGGAAGCAACATTGATAGGCTGGAAACGCAGATGCAGGAAGTGAATGTAAGGTTAAACGCTCTAGGGGACATTAAGGGTTCAATGGACAAGATCCTAGCGGCATTAAACGACCTCACTGAGAGGGTGGCGAATACGGAGAGTGTAGTTTTTTCCAACAATGGACAGGAATCAAAGTAAGAAAGAGAACGCCACCATTTGGCAATGGAATTGCCGAGGGTACCGACGGAAGCGAGCGCTATTACAGCACCACGTGCAACGTGTAGAAGACAAACCAATTGCTATAGCGCTGCAGGAAACTGGGGGAAATCAGGTAAAACTGGCCGGATACCAAAGTTTCTATAGCGATAGGGGTGAAAAATGCAGGGTGGCCACGCTGGTGAAAAGGAATATAGCAACCCTAGAGCACGAAGTGAGTACGGGGGACATAGAAGCGGTAATGCTAGAAATGATTACGGGACGCAAGAGAGCAAAAAGCATATTTCTGCTTAACATCTACAGCAACCCGAAGCAGAAGAAATTGAAATTCGGAACGATATTTAGAAAAGCCATCAAACTGGCCGGCCAGAGCCCGTTGGTGATCGTGGGGGACTTTAACGCGGCACACCAGGAATGGGGGTACGCGAGGCAAGATCCGAAGGGCAGACATCTCCTTGAGGAGTCCCAAAATCTCGGACTTACCTTGCATACCGACCCATGTGCGCCCACTAGAGTAGGTAGCAGTGTAAGTAGAGACACCGCGCCGGACCTCACCTTCAGTAAAAATGCAGGCAGGGTAGAATGGGCAAACACCAGAGAAAATCTGGGTAGTGACCACTTCATCGTAGCTACGAAGCTGGGAGAAGGAATCAAGCTACGGAAACTCAAACAGGCGAGAATAGTGGAATGGGACAAATTCCGGGAGATTCGCAGAAGCCACAAAGCTAAGGAAATTGGAGACATAGGAGACTGGACAAAACAGCTGAGGGAAGATGCCAGGCACGCGGAAGCAGTAGCTGAAGGGGAAGATGCACCGGAGATAATGGATAGCAAACTAATGAGCATGTGGAAGGAGAAGGAAAGGCTCGAGAAGAGACTCAAGTCTCAAAAATGGAACCGAAATTTAAGGCGTTCGTTAGCCAGACACACCAAGGAAATGGAAACGTATGCTATTAAACTAAACGAGCAAAATTGGTACGCCAGGTGCGACGAAATGGAAAGGGGCATGAGCCTAGCAAAGACGTGGAATATATTGCGGCATCTCCTCGACCCGGGAAAATCTAAACAGGCAGCGAGCGCTAACCAAGTGAAAGCGAGACACGCTTTCCAGGGGACGGACAAACAGCTGATGGACAGGCTCAGGGACATTTACATAGGGGACGCGACAGTAGTACGACAGGCAGAATATGGAGGAGCCGAAAATGAAGATCTAGACGCGGACATTACGGTAGCGGAGATCAGAGCAGCTATCGCTGAGCTAAAAATCGCTCGGTCCCTGGCCCGGATAAAATATCCAATGTCATGCTCAGGAATCTAGACAACGACTCGATAGATGCAATTGCGCGGTACATGAACAAAGTATGGACAGAAGGTAAATTGCCAGAGGAATGGAAGCAGGCAGAGGTTGTTCTCATCCCCAAGCCGGGAAAAGAACCAAAATTGGAAAACCTAAGACCGATCTCGCTAACGTCTTGCGTGGGGAAACTCATGGAGCACGTAGTGCAAGCGAGGTTAACGAGATACATGGAAGATGGAAACCTATGGCCGCACGAGATGGTGGGCTTTAGACCTAAGCTCAGCACGCAGGATGTAATGCTCAGACTCAAACATGACATTGTAGACAAGAAAGGATTAGATGCCAAGGTGATCCTAGGTCTTGACCTCACGAAGGCCTTCGACAACGTCCGACACGAGGCGGTGCTCAGAGGTCTGGAGGAGGTAAACGTGGGCAAGAGAACATACGACTACATCAAGGACTTTCTCCAAGGGAGGAAGGCGGTGATTAAATTCCACGACGCAGAGTCCCCCGCCATAAGGCTGGGCAGCAAAGGTACCCCGCAAGGCGCCGTGCTGTCCCCCTTCTTATTCAACATAGCGATGAGAGGTCTCCCGGCCATGCTGAACAAGATCCCTGATCTAAAATTCAGCATGTACGCGGACGACATAAACATGTGGATGAATAACGGAAGCGACGCGGAAATTGAGTGGAGTCTTCAAAGGGCAGCAGACGTAGTGGTGAAGTACGCGGCCGAAAGAGGCCTGGCGTGCTCACCGCAGAAGTCGGAGCTCTTCGTGTACAATAGCAACAGCAGGAACAAGAGAGACGTAGAAATTAAAGTGGTGGTGGGAGGCCTGGAGGTGCCCAGGGTCGAGGAAATGAGGATCCTAGGCATGTTTATCAACAAGAAAGGCAACAACACCAATACCATAAAGAAATTAGCCACATATGCAGACCAATTGGTAGGCATATTCAGGAGGGTAGCGGTAAAAGGGCGAGGACTAAAAGAAAGGAATCTCCTGAGAATGTCGCAGGCGTACGTAATAAGTCGGATCTGCTACGCGACGCCGTACCTAAACATGAACAAGGCAGAAATAGAGAAGGTAGATAGAATATTGAGGAAATGCGCCAAGCGAGCTCTGGGACTTCCGATATCTACGTCGACGGAGCGGCTTGAAAAAATGGGGGTACACAACAGATGGGTTGAGCTGGCAGAGGGGGTGAGAATATCCCAATTAGAACGGCTCGGCCAGTCTGAAACGGGCAGGACAATACTCGAATGGGTAGGAATCCGGCCAGAAAGTAGCACGCACAAGATGGTAAACATCCCGGCAGGAATCAGGGCCAAGATATGCGTCCCACCTATGCCGCGGAACATGCACCCCGTGTATAACAAGGAAAGGCGAGAACATAGGGCTAAGGCCTACGAGAGGAAGATGAAGGAGCGACCGGCAGACCAGGTGGCGTACGTAGACGCGGCGTGCGGACAGCACGGGGCGGCTGTATCCGCTGTGGTCGACGGGGCAGGAGTACCAACGGTAGCGGCTTCGAGCCGCACGAGAGATGCCAATGCGGCGGAAGAGTTGGCGATAGCGCTCGCTTGCGTCGGTACCAAGGCCACGACGATTTTAAGTGACAGCAAAACTGCAGTAAGAAACTTCGCGAAAGGAAGAATCTCGGAAGAGGCCAAACACGTCCTCGAGGCGAGGCCGATAGAACGTAACATAGAGATAATATGGATCCCAGCGCATGAGTCTATTGCAGGAAATGAGGCTGCACACGAGCTTGCCCGAGCTCTCTATCACCGGGCGGCCGCAGAGCAGCCCTCCCGCATAGACATGAAAGATAGCCTAATTTCATACCACGAGATCACGGAACATTATAAGCTGAGCAGGAGGGTCTATCCGCCGCCCGACCGTTCCCTCGCAAAAGAGGAGGCAATTGCGTGGAGAAGATTGCAAGGGGGAATCATATAAGCCCCTTCTGGGTATACGTAACAATCTCCAAAGAGGAGAAAGACCAATATTGTATAACGTGCGGGGAGAGGGGCACTCTCGACCATGTCATAATGTCATATGGGAATGTGCTGGAAGCCCAGGCGCCGAGCAAAATATAGAAGATAGAGAAGCCTGGGAGACCTTGCTGCGGAGCGAGGACCCCGCTAAGCAGCAACAAGCCATCCGCCTGGCGGCTGAGGCCGTGAAGAGACAATGTGTCTTCACCAGACCTTAGTCTGCGAGGCTCCTAAGTAGGGCTCCCTTAGGCCTGCGTGCCGGGGAGTCCAAAAAGGAGTCTCATTTCGGTGGAAATAAACATTTTGATGATGATGATGATGGGCTGCCGGCTCGCGCGGTCGGCCGCGGCGGTGGAGGCTCCACATCAGAGGCGCTGCAGCTGACCACGTGACGCTACAGCAGCGGTATAAAGCTTTTTCTCTTTCCTCTCATCTCTTACCTCTCCTCTATCTGCACGTTGGCAGCGGTGGTGGCTTGGCTAGAGCCAGTAGCAGGCCCGTGCAATTTCCTTTTCATCCTTCTCTCAGTCACAACAACAACAACAACAACGGGCACTTACGAGGCGGCCAGGTGTTGGGATGCCGCCTATAGAAGCAGGGCTGATTTGAACGAGAAGCGAAAGCTTCAGCGTGCCACAGAGACCGATGAAGAGCGGGATGAACGTCAACCAAGGAAAGCCATGTATTACCAAGCCTAGCCATCAATATGCTTCGCATCTGATTAGGCTTAACCTTAGCTAAGCCTCAGCCATTTTTTTGGTTCGCCGCGTGATCGCAACGGTGTGCCGCCGCGGTGGCTCAGTGGTTATGGTGCTCGGCTGCTGACCCGAAAGACGCGGGTTCGATTCCGGCCGCGGCGGTCGAATTTCTTTGGAGGAGAAATTCTAGAGGCCCGTGTATTGTGCGATGTCAGTGCACGTTAAAGAACCCCAGGCGGTCGAAATTTCCGGAGCCCTTCACTACGGCGTCTCTCATAGCCTTAGTCGCTTTGGGACGTTATACCCCATAAAACCAAACCAATCGCAACGGAGTCGCGCGAAATTTGAGTTTTCTTTTTGTCAGCACTATCTTGCAGGGGCTGCCGAAGTTGATTTCTATCTTTATTGGCGCTGCTCTTAGCTAGCTTATCACCGTTGCTCGCGAGGTATTCTCGCTATCTGCGGCAAAGCGCCTACGCGATTTCGATTCCGCCGCGGGATCGCAACGGAGTCGCGCGAAACGTGTTTTCTCTTTGTGGGCACTGTTTTGCAGAGGCGGCGAAAGTTGATTTCTATCTTTATTGGTGCTGCTCTTAGCTTGCTTATCACCGTTACTATTCTATTCTATTGAACATTTTCCAGTTGTGAGTGATGCTGTCACCAAAGTACTGTTCCTAATTTTTTTACTATTTATTCTCGATTATATACATTTTGTAGATTCAAGATCCGCAATAAAGTAATTTGACCACCTGGGAAAGTTTTCTTCAAAATAATTCGACCCTCTAAGGGTTAAGGCGAAAGCCCTTTAATGGCTCATGCTCGCGGTGTCCGTCCTCGCGCTGGAATCGTGCAAACTGTGGTATCTCTCTCCTCCACGCAGCGGCGCAATCGCCTGCGTAATTTCCTTTCCTCTAATTCCTTTTCTTCACTACGGGCCCTCTTTCTGTTCCTTCTTTCACTCCCACTTCCTCCCTTCTTCAGCAAATGGATGACGGGTGTCCACTGAGAGATGCGAGACAGTTACTGCTCAATTTCCTTTCCTCAAATAGAATTTTCATTTTCTTCATTACGGCTCCTCATTGTCTTTCTTCTTTCACTCCCACTGCCTCCCTTCTTGTACGGTGCGGTTCAGGTGTCCACCGCGACGGTTGCTACGTCATAGGTCATTCTAAAGGTCAAACGTGGCTACCGGCCGCCGCTACGCGAAAGGCCGTTCATGAGCGTAGAAGTCCGGTGAGGCAGAAGCCTTAAGCGCGGTGTTGCTGCTTGTGTCACTGATGTGTGGTGAAGATGTTAAGCTTCGCCTCTAAGAGTGGAATGCGACAGCGTCTTGCAACGCTGCCAGGGAGTCCAAGAACGCCATCGCCCGTTCGGCTGTACGCATTTCTCGTCGGTAAATTGGTTTTTGAGGAAAGGAAATGTATCTGTCTCGCATATCTCGGTGGACACCTGAATTTCGCCGTAAGGGAAGGGAGGAAGATGGGAGTGAACGAAGGCACCGTATTAACTAGACGCGCCTTTGTTTAATCCAAACCATCGAGCTGGCATGGCGCAGTGGTTAGCATGTTCGTCTCGCACTCCGAAGACCGGGGTTCGATTCCCCAACCCGACCAATTTCCTACTCGGTTTTATTTATTTATCTGGTCAGACTAGAAACGTTAATTAGGCTCATTGGTTAATTAATTAAACTCAGTCCAACTTGGAGCATCAGTATACCATCCCTTTAATTGGTTGCATGGTTACTAGCCAAAGTACAATTGGCCCAGGTTGAAATTCGCCCACTGTGATGTCACGACCATTTCGACCAATTGAAAAATTCAGGAGGGCACTTTGTTGACCTAAAGTGCGGTGAGGCGAAAGCCTTAAGCGCGGTGTTGCTGCTTGTGTTTCTGGATGGATGGATGGAAACAACTTTATTACACCAAAAAAAAAATCTTCCAGGGTGGTCCCCTACTGGTCCAGGAGTCCACGGGCTTGCGCTTCACGTAAAGCCCGATCCACCAGCCATTTCTGGCCGGCGGGCTGAGCGGTCCGTAAAGCAGCCTCCCAGGAAGAATGAGTGGGATTGGGGATGGGGGGTACTGCCTTTGGGTAAGGACATTCCCAAAGGTAGTGGTCCGCCTCGTTTGAGCGCGGAGTGATCGGACGCGTGGTGCATCGGCTCCGTCGATTTCTCGGCTGGAACCGCGGTAACCTGATGTAACGCCTATCAAACCTGTGCGACTGCTACCGTGAAGTCAGCAGGATCCTGGAGAACCCGATCACACCCAGGTACGCTGAATTTTCGGCCATTTCGAGCAACCCTCCGCATCACCACGTAGCGGTCGAGCTAAGCCTAACGGCTCCGGCTCCTCCGCCGCTGGCTGCGGAGACGCCTGCCGGCCAACCTCTCAACATGGCTCTACCTGAACAACGCGGATACGACCCCACGACTCTGTCGTGGTCATCTGTCCCTGTAAGCCAGCCAGAGGACGGCCCATCCACCATTTCGGCGCAGCAAGCTGCCCTTTTCCAAGTCGTTGAGAGCCGGCGCCGCCGCCGGCAGAACGCACGAGGAGCGGCAACACCCAAGACTCCTCTCAACAATTCAACAACGGGAGACGCTCGCGCTCCGTCTTCTACACCTCCACAGAAGACTTCTTCACCAGTCTCGAAGTGGACTCCCAAGCCAACGGTCAGGATGGACCCTGACGACTACGTGGTCGTGCTGCAGCCACGCAGTACGGTCTCCCTCAAGACGGCCTTCCAGCAAGGTGAGCTCGGCGCTGCCATTTCGCAACTCATCGGTAGGCAGCACATGAACACCATCACCATTTCACCAAATTGGGAACAGAACATCATCGTCTGTGGCACGCAGAACCCAGAAGTGGTTAAAAAGCTCCTCACGGACATTCAACTTAACACCAGCAGAGGATCGCTCGCATTCCACGGCCACCTCAAGCTCACCGGTGATGTGTGTCGCGGTGTGATATCTGTTCACAACTTAGAAACCAGTGAGTCACTAAAAGATAATGTGCAGTGGCGCGGTGGTGAACTAGTTCATGTGCGCAAGCTGGGACAATCAAACGTAGCTGTGCTGACTTTCGAGGGACGCACTGTTCCGCGTTACGTCCACTATAACGCAGAACTGACTCCCGTCAAGGAGTACAAAAAAACAGTGCTAGCGTGCTACCGTTGCGGCACACTGGGGCACCGGGTGGACAACTGTCCCACCCCGATCAAGGAAAGATGCGGCCTTTGTGGCCAAAACGTGGGGCTTGGTACTGAGGGCATGGCCCCCCACGTCTGCAATCCTATCTGTTTAATCTGCGGGGGCCCGCACCTCACCAGCTCCCGCGAATGCACCGCGAAATTCATCAAGTTGCCGCAGCCAGGGCCCAGGACGCCACCCAAGGGAGCCAATGCCGGCGCTACACGGGGAGGGCGGCAGCGAAACAACCAGAAGACGCCACGGCGTGGCGTGATGCCTCCCCCTGGCAAGACAACAACAGTAACGCCACCACCCGGAGCAGCGGAGTTCCCAGCTCTCAGCGCTTCATCTGGCGGCGCCGCCTGCAACCAACCCAAGGTAGGCAGCTGGGCGAGGGTCGCCTCCTCTCCTTCCCCTCCTCCCTCCTCCCCCACCAGCACCGCCGAGACACAGGAACTCAAGCGCGAGCTCGCCCTCTTGCGAGCTCAAAACGAAAAACTAGCCAGCGAGCTTAACTCGCTCAAATCCCAATTCCATACTCCGCCCGCGTCGAGCGACGAGGCAGAAAACATAACAGACAGGGAGATCCCTCCTCCTGTGGAGAGTCGCGCCGCGGCCCTGGAGACCCGGTGACCGCAATTGAAACACAATTGGCTGACATCCCCAAAATTATCCATGACACCATCGCGCGTCAGGTGGTGAGTGTCATCGCACAGGTGACACAAGCCGTAACGCACATTATCCAAAAATGGATAAAAGATAATCCGCGCGTCCTTAAACGCGTAGGACCCATCAGGGACGCTAACCGCCCCTCAAAATTCAATAGAGCTATTCCCGATGAGCTTGACTTTTCGGAAGACTCCTGCACGTCTGCGCCGGGCACTAGCGGACTGGGGAGTCTTAACAACGTGACCCCACCCTCCGCCTCCGACCATGGCCCCCAACCCTAAGTCGCGAGCAAGAACAACTCAGCCGCTTACACTAACGCAGTGGAACTGCCGAGGTCTCAAGGACCACAAGAAGCGGACTCATCTCCGCCTCTATCTTGAGAACCTTGAGTTCCTCGTCGCCGTGGTTGCCCTTCAGGAACCCGGCGCCGGTGCCAAACTAACAAACTACACTACATTTCAACACAACCCGCAGACATGTATACTTGTTCACAAGCGATACACTGCGCAGGAGGTCACACTTCCCACAACACCGTCTTTCCCATACACGATGGTTTCAGTGCTGCCCCTAAAGCGGTCTGACCCACCTGTACACATTCTAAATATTTACTGCCCACCGAAACTTAACAACGTCACGTTCAATGAAATTTTCACTCAAGCTATGCAGGTGGCGGGTAGGGATCCCCTCCTAATCGTCGGCGATTTCAACGCCCCGAGCAGGCTATGGGGATACCCCCGGGAGGACAGGCGTGGGAGGAAGCTTGCGGAACTTCTTTCCACACTTGGACTCACCCTGCACACTGAACCCGCCAACCCAACACGTGTCGGCAATTCCATTCAACGAGATACTTGCCCGGACCTCACATTTACACGCAACATACGACATGCCGACTGGCTGAATACAGAGGACACTCTAGGTAGTGATCACTGTATAATCAACACAACCATTTACATGCGTCCCCTGAAACGCCCACTAAAACAAGCTCGTATCCCTGACTGTACGACTTTCCGCACCTCTCTACCTATTGTAGACCCCCTCCAGTCGGGATACGGCGCCTGGTCCAGATCGCTCACTTCTACACTCACACAACACGAACAGCAGATACAGCTTACAGAAACACAAACAGACGTGGACAACCACCTTCTCCACCTTTGGGAGGCCCGTCGCAGCCTCACGAAGCGATGGAAGAAACAGAAACATAACAGACGCCTAAAGAACCGCATCCTCGAACTCACACAACAGGCAGCGGAATATGCTACTCAGCTAGCCGACACTAACTGGGTGGACCGGTGCAACGCGGCTGCTCGCCAGATGTCTGGCCGCAACACGTGGCGCCTGTTCCGCGCTCTCATCGATCCAATACAAACACGCACGGAAACCCAACGCCAATTACATAGGGCCTTGCACAACTTTACAGGAACGACAAAACAACTAGCGCACACGCTCAGGGATCGCTACCTGTGCACCACTAAGGACCCCCGGCAGGCGGCGTACTCGTATGCAGGCGAAGAGAACACGGAGCTGGACAAGCCGTTCCAGCTCCACGACCTCCGGGCGGCCTTGAGCAAAATGAAGCGGGGCACTGCACCGGGCGCGACAAGGTTACGGTCAAGCTCTTGGCCAACCTTCCCGACGCAGCCTACGCCGCGCTCCTCAAATACATCAATAGCATTTGGGACGGAGAGACTCCTCTCCCTCTCGATTGGAAATCGGCTCTCGTGACCTTTATTCCGAAAGCCGGCAAACCTATTGATGTGGAGAACCTTCGCCCCATCTCCCTCACGTCTTGTGTCGGCAAGCTGATGGAGACGATGGTGCGCGACAGACTCTCCGATTTTCTAGAAACACAGCACACTTTCGCGGACACCATGTTCGGTTTTCGCCCTCACAAGTCTGCACAGGATATACTTCTGCAGCTTCACCACGACATCTTAGATCCTGTCGAATGTCCCCACAACGACAAGGTGGTCCTGGCCTTGGATCTTAAAGGCGCATTCGACAACGTCAAACACGAAGTAATCTTGGACCACCTCAGTAACACCAACTGTGGCCACAAAACATTCAACTACATAAAACAATTTCTTACAGACCGTCAAGCCTACATACGCATACAAGATGCGGAACACGGGCCATACACCATCGGCTCGAGGGGAACACCTCAAGGCGCGGTCCTGTCTCCCCTGCTCTTCAATTTGGCAATGCTTCATCTTCCCTCCAAATTGTCCTCTTTGCCCGGGATACATCACGCTCTTTATGCGGATGACATTACAATCTGGGCCACGCAAGGTAACCTGGGCCACATGGAATCCTGCCTGCAAGCAGCGGCGACCCTAGTCGACGACTACGCGGCCTACTGCGGACTCCAGTGCGCCCCGTCTAAATCAGAATTTGTGCACATACGTCCCTCCCCTCGGGACACAACACCGCTTTGCATCAGTCTCCCCTCGGGACCGATCCGGGAGTCCAAGGAGATCCGCGTCCTTGGTCTCTTCATACACCACCAACGCAGAGTCGACACCACCCTAGCCAAACTTCGCACGGTGGGAGACCAGGTGGGCCGCATGGTCCGCCGGGTCTCCAACAAGCGGGGCGGATTACGAAGCAAGGATGCACTGCGGCTTGCCCATGCTTTCGTAACGAGTAGAATCCTCTACTCAACCCCCTACTTGCACCTGCGCAAACATGATGAAGACCAACTGGAGGTCATCCACCGGAAAGTCATCAAGCGGGCTCTCGACCTCCCGGTCACCACGTCCAACCAGCGACTTCTGGCCTTGGGCGTGGTGAACACATTTCGGGAGCTTCGAGAGGCCCACTTAGTCAACCAATACACGTACGCGTCTTGCACAGACCACGTCCGGTCGCCGCCTCTTGGACCGGCTACACATCAAACATGACTACCATATTGAGGAAAGGGAGAGAGTGCCAGCACCCTGGAGACGCGCCCTCCGGGTCCGACCCCTTCCCCGCAACATGTCCAGAGAAGACCATAGCGGTCGTCGCCAGGCGCGCGCGGAAGCGTTGGCGCGATAATATGGTAACCAACAACATGTGTATTACGTGGACGTTGCCGGCCCACACCACGGGGTGTGGTACACGGCCGCAGTCGTACACAACACAAACACAGTCAACGGGCTCACTTTCAAAGCCTACAGCGCAACACACGCGGAGGAGATTGCCATTGCTCTTGCTCTCACTACTCCCAAGTCGAAACACATCATCACCGACTCGCGAGGGGCCTGTCGGAACTACGAGTTGGGCTGGGCTCCCCCGCTTGCCTGGCGCATACTGGAATATAGCTGTCGATCTGAAGATCCAACTCCACGCAACCAGATTTGGGCCCCCGGTCACCAGGGACTCCAGGGAAACGAACAGGCCGATCAGGCCGCCCGCGCACTCTCTCCCCGGGCTATCTCCCTGTCCTTGGAAGGGTACTCCCAATCAGACAATCTTGCCATTACATTCAAACAAATCACCGATTACTACAAGGAGGAGCACCGGCGCTACCCGGCCCCTTGTAAGGGTCTGGATCGCGCTGACGAGCGCCTCCTCATCAAAATTCTTACTAACACTGTACTGTGCCCGGCGGTGCTTAAACATTTCAATACATCCTTTGATGGCGCGTGCCAGTTCTGTGGGGAGGTGGCTGACACCTTCCACATGGTTTGGGCGTGTCAGTCAAACCCATCTATCCCCCCCAACCCCAACCCCACCAGAGAGGACTGGGAGGCGGCCCTGCTCGGCTGTCAGGACCTAAAGACCCAAAAGGCCTTGGTTCACCGGACGCGGGCGGCGTTGCTTGCCAATGGGGCCCCGGAATAGGGGCTCCACCTAGTATTGTTAGGGGAAAGGGCCAATAGGGCCTACCCCAATCACCTCTCTGTAAATATTTATTGCATTATAAATGTTTTTCACCACCACCTCTCGTGGCTGGGGCCCGAGCTGCCGCGGAATCGAAGGGGTCCCGGACTAGGGACCCCTCCTAAAATTTGCAAAGGACTAAAATTTGCATTGGGTATGGGGGATACTGATTTTGGGGAAGGACATTCCCAAAGGTAGTGGAAAAGTGTGGATCTGGGCATGCCACAGGTGGTACAATCAGGAGGAAAGGTGAGGTGAAAGCATGAGAGACGGTGGGGGGAAATAAAACAGCCTGTCTGTAATTGTCACCATGTGGCGCTGGATGAGGGCGACAAGGTACTGTGGGGTGGTGGCAGTGTCATGCGGCTGAGTTTGTAGAATGTTGTAATTTGATGATATGTATACCGGACCGATGTAGCCTCTTTCGCAGGGATGGATGGATGGAAACAACTTTATTACACACAAAAAAAAATCTTCCAGGGTGGTCCCCTACTGGTCCAGGAGTCCACGGGCTTGCGCTTCACGTAAATCCCGATCCACCAGCCATTTCTGGCCGGCGGGCTGAGCGGTCCGTAAAGAAGCCTCCCAGGAAGAATGAGTGGGATTGGGGATGAGGGGTACTGCCTTTGGGGAAGGACATTCCCAAAGGTAGTGGAAAAGTGTGGATCTGGGCACGCCACAGGTGGTACAATCGGGAGGAAAGGTGGAGTGAAAGCATGAGAGACGGTGTTGGGTGCCTGATCATCCGGGGTCCGGGAGGAGAGTTCTCGGGCCAGCGCATGAACGCGCTCATTACCGGGGATCGAGGCATGCCCAGGGACCCACGACAGAGTAACCGTTCGGTCGAGAGAGGTGACTGTGGCAAGAATACGATGTGTTGCCGGCGTCGCCACGCCCTTTAGGTAGTGGCGGTACGCGCGGCCTGGGAATCTGCAAATTTCGGTTACGTTTTTGTCTCTGATGTGTGGTTAAGATGTTAAGCTTCGCCTCTAACAGTGAAACGTGACAGCGTCTTGCAACGCTGCCAGGGAGCCCACAGAACGCCATCGCCCGTTCGGTTCTACGCCTTGCTCGTCGGGTAAATTGGTTTTTGAGGAAAGGAAATGTATGCCTCGCATCGCTGCACACCTGAACCTCGCCGTAACGGGAAGGGAGGAAGATGGGAGTGAACGAAGACACCGTATTCATTAGGCGCGCCTTTGTTCATTCCAAACCATCGAGCTGGCATGGCGGAGTGGTTAGCATGTTCGTCTCGCACTCCGGAGACCGGGGTTCGATTCCCCAACTCGACCAATTTCCTACTCGGTTTTATTTATTTATCTGGTAAGACTGGAAAGGTTAATTAGGCTAATTGGTAAATGAACTAATTAATTAAACTCAGTCCAACTTACTCGGAGCATCAGTATACCATCCCTTTAATTGGTTGCATGGTTACTAGCCAAAGTACAATTGGCCCAGGTTGAAATTCGCCCACTGTGATGTCACGACCATTTCGACCAATTGAAAAATTCAGGAGGGCACTTTGTTGACCTAAAGTGCGGTGAGGCGAAAGCCTTAAGCGCGGTGTTGCTGCTTGTGTGTCTGGATGGATGGATGGATGGATGGACAACTCCTGCTTACAACGATGAGGCATTATAGGCTTCCTCCTTAAAAGCGTGACATTTCTGTCGACACCTCCTGCTTGCAACAATGAGGCATTAAAGGCTTCCGCCATAATACCTCGCAGTTTATAAATTCATTTGTCACATGAGAAGTTTAGTTGCTCTCGATCAAAGAGTATTTCTCCGCATAGACGGTGGATCCGATGAACGCTAAACACCCCAGTGGAGGATAAAATTCCAGCGATGACATCACTTGTTGACCTCAATGTGGTGGCAGCATTCCTGACTACACCGGCGCCAAATTTTTGAGCAACAGTTCCTCGTATAGAGTTCCGAGTGGTGTTATAGCATTTCTGTTTGCATATAACTTACATGTTTCAGTCAAGTTCGAGGCTAGCTTGCGACACGACTTCGGAGCTTTGTCATATGCTCCTTCAGTTGCATGCTTTGTGAGTCTAAATCGCGGCTATGGCCGCTTATCTGTTTTTTCAGCCAGCGTGTCCGCTTCGGCGGACGCGGTTGTTGCTGTGACGCGCGTCTTTTCTTTTTCTCTTTCCACTGATATTTTAACTCTCCTCTATCTGCACGTGGCAGCGGTGGTGGCTCGGCTGGAGCCAGTTGGCAGGCCCGTGCATTTGGACTGGAATACATTTATTCCGTCAAAAATGCAGATGCAGACGGTCCACGCTAGATGGCCACCAAACCATGGCTGGCGGCGACCTGAGCGGCCCACTCGGTGGCCAAGGCTTGAATGCCCGGGTCCGAGCTGACCAGCACGGCTTCCCATCGCTCAACAGAAGGAATTCGTACTAGATCCTCCGGTGGAGGTTCTTCTTTACACTGCCATAGTATGTGGTCATACGTGGCTGTTTCGCCACAGAACCTGCACTCGGGGATATAGTTATCCGGGCACATTTTGATAATAGATAGGGGGTAAGAAATGACCTCGTTTAGAGTCTCCTACAGGTGGTCTCTTGTGCCTTATCCAACGTTTTGTCAGGTGGTGGAAATTTGTGTCTTTCCAATTTGTAATGAGTTGTAATATCATGAAAAGACCCCAGCGCCTCCTTGGAGTAATGCATGGATACGGACGACCCACCGACTCGGTTGACGAAACCTCGAGCCATGTTGTGGGCAGCCTCGTTTCCCGGATTCCCCGAGTGAGCCGGTACCCATATCACCTCAATTTTTTTGTAAGGTTCCCTGGTCAGTTTCAGTATTCGCTGTGCCGCATTCGAGATTATGCCCCCCGCGAAACTATGGACGGCCAATTTGGAATCCGAGAAGATCGTTTCCGCGTCAGCGCTAGCTATGCCTAGCGCCACAGCCGCCTCTTCCGCTGTTTCCGAAGATTTTGTAACTACCGACCCCGAGGCCCGCAGCCGCCAGCGCGCGTCCACCACCGCCAGTGCGAACGCTCTGCTTGATGTGTATTGTGCCGCGTCTACACAGGTAGCTCCTGCGTCCGTATCGTATTTTTTGTGCGCAGCGAGTGCCCTAGCTTTCCGCCTTCCTTCGTGGTGGGAAGGGTGCATATTCTTTGGTAGTGGTTTGATCCTCAGTCCCTTCCTAATGAGTTTGGGTATCTGTATTTTCGTGTCCGCGGGTGGAGGTTCCACGCTTATGCCTCCTCCAGAGTGTTATGTATTCCTAATCCCAAGAGTCATTCTGTCGACGTGAAGTTCGGCAGTCCCAAGGCTGCCTTGTACGCTTGCCTAAATATCGCCTCGGCTTTGCCTTTCTCCGTGGCATCTAGCTTAAGATATGGTAGTGCATACACCATCCTGCTCAGAACAAATGCCTGCACTATCCTACAGAGGTCTCTTTCTTTGACTCCCCTTTTGCGGTTGGCGATCCTTCTGATTAACCTAATTGACATATTAACTGATGTTTTCAGCTTTTTCAGGATTTCTTTGTTTTTCCTGTTGGCTTGTAGATACAGCCCCAAGATCCTTATTGACTGCACTTCCTTAATGAGAAGTCCCCCCCCCCCCCGCACACGTTATTAAGCGGGGGTGGGAGCGCTTGTCGCATGGCACCGGGACCTCTGGGTTTGTCTCTGATGACCAGTAGCTCCGATTTTGAGTGTGAGCATGTTAGACCTGCCTGACCTGCAAGCTTCCCGATAATATCTACCACGCGTTGCAACGTTTCCTCTATCTGGCCGTCGCTCCCGCTGGTGGTCCAGAGGGTGATGTCATCTGCGTAGAATGTGTGTCGCAGCCCGTGTATGGCTTCTAGTCTGGGCTGAAGTTTTATAAGAGACAGATTGAAGAGAAACGGGGACAGTACCGATCCTTGCGGCGTCCCTCTGCCCCCTAGCCGAAAAGGCAATGACTCTATCTCGCCTGCCGTTATTATCGCGGACCTATGGCTGAGAAATGAGTGGATGTATCGGAAGGTTTTTTCTCGAGTGTTAATGTCTGATAGGTTCTGCAGAATGGCGTCGTGTGCCACGTTATCGAAGGCTTTGTTGAGGTCCAGGCCGAGTACTGCTTTGGTGGATAGACCTCCCAGGGTCTATCACGTCTGCCTTCAACTGCAGCATGACATCCTGCTTGGATAAATTCCCTCTGAAGCCTAGCATGGTTGGGGGCATGATCTCGTTGTCATCCGTGTACTCCTGCAGTCTTTTTAGGATTATACGCTCCATGAGCTTGCCTACGCAGGAGGTGAGCGAGATGGGGCGCAGATTGGCTATGTCTAGTTTCTTCCCTGGTTTCGGAATAGAAGTAATGTTTGCATGTCTCCAGGCTTGCGGGATTTTGCCCTCGTCCCAGTACTTATTCATGAGGCCCGTGATTGCCGTGACCGATTTTGCGTCTAAGTTCCTTAACGCTTTGTTTGTGACCCCGTCCGGGCCTGGCGAAGACGTGGTACGTAGCTGTCCCATGGCGAAGGGAACCTCTGCCTCCGCGATTTCTGCATCTAGATCTGGATTTGGGAGCCCTGTGTATTCTGGAAGTTCAGAGCAAGGCGCCTTGCTGAGATATCTGTCCTGTAGTTCTAGCAAGAAATCCTCCGTGGTGCCTTCGTATTTGTGGATCAGTCGAGCGAGCTGACTTCTCTGCGTCGTTTTTTTTTTGTGTCGGATCAAGTAGATGTCTGAGCATTTGCCAAGTCTTTTTGCATCCTAGCTGTCCATTCATGCGGTGACATATGTGAGCTCACTGCTTGTCCTGAAGCTCCAGGGTGTAGGCTTTTATATGTCTTTCTAGTTTCGCTATACGTTTCCTTAGCGGTCTTAGGTGTTTGTGTTTCCTCAGTTTGTTTTGCAGGCTGCGGTGTGCTTCCCACATATGGAGCAGCCACAAAGTCTGAGATTTGGCCCTCCTCTTCTATCGGCACCTCCACTGTGGTTTTCGTATGATTCTATCCAATCATCGAGATTCGTGATTTCTGTTTCGGCTGTCTGCTCTCTTAAGTCCCTGAATTTATCCCAATCCGTGATCTTTGTCTTCTTCTTTGCTTTTTTGTGCTTAGCCGTTTTGAAGGTCGTGGCTAAAATGTAATGATCACTACATAGTGTGTATCCCGTGTTGAGCCATTCGGCTCCCAGTATGCTCCTAGCGAGGGTTAGGTCCGGTGACGTGTCTACACTGACACTATTGCCTAGCCTCGTGCATTCCTGCGGGTTGTTTAATACAGAAAGGCCCAGGTTTTGGGTCGCTTTTTGATCCTAACATAGATGGGCGCGGCCCGCACTGTGGAGAGATCTGTGACATCGTTCACATGGTGTGGGCATGTACTCAGAATCCTCACCTTCCCCCTTCCCCCACCCCCACCCGAGAGGCATGGGAGACTGCCCCCCTCAAATGCTCTACACTGGAGTCCCAAAGGGTTCTAGTAAAGCGGGCGCGAGACGGGGCCTCGTCGTGCGGTGTCCCGGACTAAGGATACCGACCATGCAGCGGTGTTTTCTCACCCCCAAACTCTCTGAGTATTAAAAGTTTTTCACCACCACCACCGCCGCGGCGGCTTGGAGAGACCACCATTTCTCTTAGGGCGCGGTTTAGGTGTCCACCGAGATGTCTAGATGTGAGCGTTACTGCACCCTTTCCTTTTCTAAAAAAAATCGTTTAAGACTGTGACGCACCGGTTCTTTGTGTCGTAGTATGTCGTAACCGAAAATTTCTGATGTGCTGAAAGGACAAACGCAGCAGCAGCATTTCTCCACTGAAGCAGACATCAGTGCCCTCGTACGTTTTTTTTTTTTTTTTGAAGCGAAAAGCTTCACTACGAGGGTCGGAGCCGAGCTTCGCGTATGCCGTATGCCGCGACCGAGTGACGTCACGCGCAGCGTTCAGCGCAGCCGCGCGCTACTGCGCATGTGCGCCGCCTTCTCACCGTCGCTACTACTGCGCGCACTCCTCTCCTCGCCCACCGTTCGACCTTTCGTTGCAGCCGCGTGTTGTTCGCGTTGAGGTTGCAGCCGGCAACCCTCCTCTCCGCTTTCCTGCGGGCGAGGCCGATTTCCGTCTCCTCCTCCGCCTCCGTGCAGGCAGTGTGTGGACGGCCGTCAAACCAAGCATAACTGAAGCTTTTCGCTTGTATATCCAGGCTTAACCAGAGCTAAGCCACTGCCTATTTTTAGAGCGCAGCTCTTTGGCGTCCGTTCCTGGGTTTCGCGTCGTCGTCGGCGTCGGCGTCGTAACCAGCTCCGCCCCCAATGTCACGCTTTTCAATTGGTCGAAATGCTCGTGACGTCACAGTGCGCGAATTTCAAATGGGGCCAATTTTACTTTGGCTAGTAACCATGCAACCAATCAAAGGGATCGTATAGTGATGCTGCAACTAAGTTGGACTGAGTTTAGTTAATTGCTTAATTAATCAGTTACCCTAATTAATATAGAAGAGAATGAAGAGGTCAGAAGAAAAGAAAAGAAAGACGCGCGCCGCAGCGACAACAGCGTCCGCGGAAGGAGACGCTGCTGAAAAAAACAGATAAGTACGAAGCCGCGTTCCCTCCACCACCACGCACTTCCCCACTCAGTAAGACGTTGCTCGTTTCATATACGTTGTGTCGAACATCCTAGACAGTTCCAACAATTGACAGGTTAATGACAGAACACGATGGATAGAAATACAATAATATAAATATGAAATAGCCTAATTAACCTTTCTAGTTAGACCGCATAAATCAATAAAACCGAGAACGAAATTGGTCGAGTTGGGGAATCGAACCAGGGTCTCCGGAGTGCGATACGAGCACGCTAGCCACTCCGTAATGCCAGCTGAATGGTTTGGAATGAACAAAGGCGCGTCTAGCTAATACGGCGTCTACGTTCACTCCCATCTTCTCCCTTTCCCTTACGGCGAGGTGCAGGTGTCCACCCAGATATGCGAGAGAGATACATTTCCTTTCCTCAAAAAATAAATTTACCGTCCAGCAAGGCGTACAGCCGAATTGGCGATGGCGTTCTGTGGACTCCCTGGCAGCGTTGCAAGACGCTGTCGCGTTCCACTCTTACAGGCGAAGCTTAACATGTTAACCACACATCAGTAACACACGCAGACAGCCAATGGACGCGTCATTCGCTGGCAGCACTTGATTCATCATTCACAACCACATTCTTAACGTACGCTCCCTTGCCGCACATGCCAAGGACGTACACCACGATCACATTCTGCGCCATTCCTCTGTACTTTGCTTTGCTGAAACCTGGATGGATCCCGAAGAGCCTCTCGAAATCATAGATTTCCTATACTGCTGTGGTGCTCGCAGAGACCACAACAGAGCGGCGGGAGTCGCTATCTACTTGCGCACAGGTCTCTCTGCATACCAGTCGAAATGTTTGGCACGTCACATGAAGTTGGCGAACTGTGCGCCGCAAAGTTGCCCAACGGCTTGCTGGTAGTACCTGCCTACTTCGCCCCTACCGCACTCACGAAAGACGTCGTGCACTTCCTGCAACTCGCATTAACCGTCCATCGATCCACACCGATGTTAGTAGTGGGGGACTTTAATGTTGACACAAAGACAAACAGCAATTTCCTAACACTTATGCGGGAGAACATCCCGTTCCTCTCGCTCGTAACGCGTCCCACGGCTGTGACAACCTCGCGAGGCACTTGTATAGATCTCGTCTTTGAGAATCAAGCATTGGTGTACCAAGTCGAACATATATCAGTCTATTTCTCCGACCACAAAGCTTCCTTCATGACTGTCAAGAACTGTTAGTGGAGTCTTTGTTAAAGGAATGCGTGTGAAAAATAAAAAAAAAATTCTGTGATAGCGCATACATGTGTTGCTCGATTTCTTTGCCTCAATCTATCGAAAAGGTGAAACAGCTTATTTGCTGCGCTCAAATTTCGCATTAGGAAGTAACGTAATCGTCGGTCATTTTTTATAAGGAGGACAATTTAACCCAACGGCATAATAGAAAATAAATTCCTCCCAGTTACGTTTCATTGGCGCTGCATCTTTTTGGGCGTAGTCATTACCGCACCCCAGCGAGCGCCTGTATTTTCGCTTTTCCTCTTTATGTAATGACTATTTTTTTCTTAGTATCCTGCGGCTCCTACATTCTCGCCTTTCCTTGCTTATTTCCGTAGCGTGCGACAAAGAATGTTCGGATTCTTCTAAAACACACGAATTTATATTTTTATTAAGAAAGCAATACTACGCTAGGTTTTGAGCCTTCAGCGTGGCGCGGCGGTAGCCTCATTAAACCAATAAATTTTTGGGTGCGGGACCTTGTGGAATTTACGGTGGTGTAGTAAAATTGTTTTTCAGACCACAGCGAGCACTTTCACATAGGTCATCAGAAACACCTTTAATTGACCGTTATTCTACTCCACTCAAAGCATCTTTCCCATAGACCACAGCTTGAAGCCCCGAAGTACCAGGTACCACAGTAGCTTCTTTTTTTTTTCATGCTCCTGATATTGAAGAGGCTATGTAACGCCTCGAGATGCACCCACAACCATCTACGTACTGCCATCTTAACTACGACCGCTCGATAAACGCATTCCTCATCGAAGTCGTTCACCTCGCATTAGTCGAAATCGTGTGCAAAAGTGACGGTAGGGTAATTCCTTTCGAGGGCACAGAACAACTTTTTTCATCGGTCAGTGATCCAGAGGGATGGCCTTCAAAGCCTGGATTGTAAAAATAAAAAGAAAGCAATACAAGAAAATACTTCCTCCAAACCTAGGAATTTAAATGTCATATGAAGATTTTGAGAAAAGAAAACACTGAGCAACAAAATAAAGTTTAGGG
Source organism: Amblyomma mixtum (assembly GCF_055824585.1). Taxonomy (NCBI): domain Eukaryota; kingdom Metazoa; phylum Arthropoda; class Arachnida; order Ixodida; family Ixodidae; genus Amblyomma; species Amblyomma mixtum. The sequence goes on along the minus strand of NC_143012.1, from coordinate 195,681,817 downwards.
CAGATTGAATGGGAGCATCGGGAGCGATCTGTTATTAGCACCGCCTTCGGCATCAAACAGGGCGCGAGTTTTGAAATTACAGACGGCGTGCAGTGAGATTGGTCGGCGGCAGCATGAGAAACGCAAAAGGCGCCCGTGTGCAGTGCAATCTCAATGTGAACGTCCCCAAGTGGTCGAAATTCAATTTCAAGTTGATTCAATTCTTCACTCGCCAGAGAACTGGACGGTCTTCAGGACCGGAGCCCTCCACTACGGCACACCCGCCGCGGTGGCGCAGTGGTTAAAGGGTCCCTGAAAAGGGTGTTTGAGGTTGGCTATAAAATGCTTGCATTATGTAGAGTACAGGCAACCGAGTGCTCATACCGTGTAGAAGACCTCAGAAGCGAGCCGGTAATTTACATAAGAACTCCCACTTCCGTGCTTCGGGGCGACCAGCGGTGCCGAGCTTTCGCCCGAAACCGCGCGCATAGCGTCATGTGGCGCTCTTTACGTCACAGCGGAATGGCATCATTGGTTCACCGCGCCAGCGCAACGCCTCCCAAACTGGCCAGCGCCGTCGACGTCAAACCAGTTTAGGAGACGTTGGCTCCTCCCCCTGGGGAATTCCCACGCGCATCGGCGGTTAAGGCCGATTAACACGACGGACCGTTCGCCCGCGGCCCGCGCTCTACGTGTGCATACGTCAGCACTTTGAGAGGCACGCTGGATGCATGGATGGATGGCGGCCGACAGCGCGCCCCTCAAAGTGCTGGCGTATGCACACGTAGTGCGCGGGCCGCGGGCGAACGGTCCGTCGTGTGAATCGCGGAGGGGCCCTGCGGACCGACATTTCAGCGTGCAAAAAGTGACGAGAGGAAAGGGAAAGGCGCAAAGACGCGGGAATTCAAATTTTGACTACAAATAACAGCTTCTCCAAAACGCATCAAAAATTTTTGCTGGAGGATATTTGTGACGCTGAGTCCTTTAGCATCCTAGGCATATCGCATCTTTGTTGAGACCCCCTTTCACAGCCCCTTTAAGGCGCTCGTCTACCGAACCGGCCGGAGTACCCGAGTTCGAACCCGACCGCGGCGGCCGCGTTTTGATGGAGGCAAGACGCAAGAGGCGCCCGTGCGCTGTGCGATGTCAGTGCATGTTAAAGATCCCCAGGTGGTCAAAATTATTATTGCGTAGTGAGACAGAGAGTGCGATTTCCTCTTCAAAAACCAATTTACCAATTTATTTACTACGGCACCTCTTCGCTCTTTTAACTCCCTTCTCACGCCTTGCCTGAAGGCATGGCTGAGATGCCCACCCAGACAGATTCTGGGCATTTCCTCTTCTCAAAACCAGTTTTGATAAACAGCGAAGAGCACGACAACAACCCTCAATTATTTGCTGCACACAAAGTTAGCACTATTCGCATTGTAAATGAGATGTTCATTATGTCATGTGGTGAGCGCAGTAATTTTTTTTTAAACATGTCAATTGCCAAAACTGCGTGTTCTTCCGCAAAATCATGAGAGCTAATTTCATAATTTTATTTTAGGTTTCCTTTGTTACCTGCAGCTTCACAAAAATGTTACAGGACTGCAAAATACTCGCGGTGTCTGTTCGAGAAACCTTGATTATTAAAATCTAGTAAAAAATTTTCGCCACCATAGGCCCAAAGTGACACAAAATAGCTTTTGGGCATACTTTTCCGTCGGCCACGCTGTTCTTTCTTCGTAAAAATTAAAACAATCGAGAAAGAAGAAACAATCTAGGCAAAAGCGACTGTTGGCACCAAACACGCCCTCTACACTGATGACATTGCAATGTGGACGAACAGCGGCAGCGAAGGAGAAATACCACACTGAGTGCACGAGGCCACAAGCACAGTACAAGCGTATGCTGACGAATGCGGCTTAACATGCGCCCCAACAAATTTAATGCCAATAGTCGCTGTCATCCAATTAATTCCAATCAGCGCGTCAACGGAATTTAAAGGATGCCGAAGCTAGTAATCTACAACACGCTGGATTAAATAATTGAAGTTCACCTAACATCGCAAAAAAGCCGCCTATAGCCAACAGTAGGACGGACAGACAGGCGTTATACAGACTCAACCTGCCATACATAAGCACACCACGAGACCTACATTAAGGGAGCCTCTGCCAGGGTACAAAATTTATCCAGAGGGGAAGCCACGTGCGGCGCAGGGAACCAAAACATCAAATTACACAGACTACAAGCGCTGCACCTTAAATGCACCAAAGCAGGTTTCATAGTTTTTTAGAAATTGGTTTGGTTTGGTTTATGGGGTTTAACGTCCCAAAGCGACTAAGGCTATGAGAGACGCCGTAGTGGAGGGCTCCGGAAATTTCTACCATCTGGGGTTCTTTAACGTGCACTGACATCGCACAGTACACGGGCCTCGAATTTCTCCTCCAAAGAAATTCAGCCGCCGCGGCCGGGATCGAACCCGCGTCTTTCGGGACAGCAGCCGAGCATCATAGCCACTGAGCCACCGCGGCGGCCAGTTTTTTAGAAATGAATTCAGAGTATTCTGCATGATTACCCTGTCTGACAAACTTGGTAGCTGTTTACTGGTCCTTCGGTCATCAAGCGCATGGCAGGCATATAACGCCACTCTTTTGTTTTAATATTCTGTCTGGACCTTCTTCACTGGCTCACGGCCTGTACCACGCACCCGGAAACGCCCGGATCGGCCATCTGATGCGGATGTGATGAGAACAAAGTCAGCGTTCGTCCTGCGTGTACTCCTTTCCTCGTCTTTTTTTCTTTTTTTGCGCTGGAAAAATGCATTCTAAGCATTTGGAAGTTGGCCCCTCTCCACACATTACAAAGTACCCCTCAGAATTTGGATCTCCCGCCCCAGAAAATTAATTAATTTGGATTAGCGGATGAATTAGGATGGATTAGTGCGGATCAGTGGCCGGGTTAAGGTGGATTAGCGTGGGTTATTGGATGGTTTAAAGTGCTACAGTGGGGACAGCTATGATAATCCAATGGAAGGTACTGGAACATTGTACTTCTGAGATTTTCCAATTTGGCGGTGCTGATGGCGTCAAGACCTTCTCGACCAATGAGAGAATTTCGTTACAGGGAAACCCGGTGGTTTTAAGACGGCAACATTACTGCTAATCGCATTAATAGAATAAAATCAGAAAAATCGCTATGTTACACCGCCACACGTCGAAATTCTGTGACAGCTATAGTACTGTGTAGTACCGGCAGCAGAAATTTACGGGATGTGGGTATGCAGAAGAACATTGAATTTGGCGTCTTCACGCAAGGCAACCGCCTGAAATGTCTCATTGTATAACAGAATTTTATTCCTCGCCCGCTGGCAACAATACCAGTCCACTATATAGTCCGATACAAGTCAAGAAAGCAGCGGCTTTTCCCTTTCAAGGGATCCCTTTCCAGCCAATAGCCCCGGCCAGCATGGGCGTCCGGAAGGGGGGGCAAGGGGGGGGCGGCTGCACCCCCCTGGAAAATCACTCACTCGAACCGTGAGTGATGGCCGCACGCCAGGGGCGGTGGTGCGCTCAGCCAAAAGGGTAAAAGCAGCCCCGCTTCCACGCTTTGGGTCACATCTGCGAAATGCCGCGTCCGGGCGGGCGTCGTTCCGCCGTTTTCAAACCACGCCATCGTTAGCTCTACTAAAAGGCGACCTGTTGCAGACATACAGCGGCACTGGCGAGCATGTGTTTGAGCCTTCTTAACGATCGGTGTCTGTTTCTTTGATCTCTAGAGAGATAGCGGCACGGAGGCAGACAGTGCACAGAGCATCTTGTTTTCGCCTTCGTCGCTCGCTATAATCAGGATACGTTCGTACGCCGGCCACCGATGAATTCTTCAGGAGGGAAGGACAAATCAGCCGTATCCACCCCCGCTTTGTCGGGCTGCTCAGGGTCAAGCGGGCGGTGGGTTGGCGCCGCAGCCGCCGCTCGCTGTCTCCTCCGATCCACGGGAGAGCGCAGTTCGGTAGAAGCGCCGCTTTCAGAATCTTCGGCAAAGGGGATTAGCTGCTTTTGTTCACGGCGACGCAGTCTCCAGAGGCGCCCCCATACCAGCGTTTCTTGCGTCTTCTCTGAAAACCAGCGCCTTTGGTCAACGCAGACCGATGGCGCCTGCCTGGCTCGCCTGTAACCTCTGGCTGGGTCTCAAATCACAACAGCGCCCATGTACTGTGCGTGTCAGTGCACGGTAAAAAGACCCAGACCCAGGTGGTCGACATTATCCGGAACTCTGTACTACTCCGTCCCTCATAGCCTGATGCGTTTTGGGGCTCTGAACCCCATAAAAACACGACAACAAATTTTCCGACCGGAGTGGCGAGTGTTCCTTCCCCTCGGAAGTCGCGCGGCGTTCCTTTCACCCCCCAAAGTGCGCATCCGGGGATATTGCGGCAAGTAAGCCCTTGCACGTGTGCGCGCCTCTGTGTTTGTGCTTCGGTGTTTTTAGTGGCCGGTTGTCAACGAAGGTCAGAACAACCAAGACAGCGGACGAGAAAACGACGAGCGGCGAGCAGTGTGTGTGCGGTCGCTCGACTGTGCGGATGCGCGAGCAAGATGGAGCGAGGTGTATGAAGCGGCGAGCGTGCATTTATCTTGTAAAGAAGTTTTTGTTGTATATATAGTTGTCTTTTGTTTTCAACGTACGCGTTCAACCGTTTTTCCATTCAATGTGTATGATGAGTATGCACCGAGAGCGTGTAGTGAAGCACAGAAATGAATTTATCACCCGTGTAATTACACAATTCGCCCAGAAAAATCCGAGGCGCCTACAGTTGCTGTTCAAGGAAGACTGACTGAGTGACTGTAGTTGCGTGTTTGTGAACATATTGTGCTGTGTGCTGGTCATCAATCCGGGTGAGTCGAGAACCCGTATGCAGCAAGACTGAGCGCTCTTCTCCACGAAGTGATAGAATCTTTTTGTATTTTTTATTAATTTTAATTGTTTTTTTGTTGATAAACTTTAATGTATCTCTCCTAGCCGCGCTTTAATTTGCTGTTTGTAATTTTTCTTTCATGTGCGTATTTTACTTATTTTTTTTTATTTATATATAAATAAATAAATTTACTCCGCAAATAGTGCCTTTTTGCTACGAATATAGCCCCCCCCCCCTCCGGCGCCAACAACCAATGGGGCCCCCCCCTGCAAAAAATTCTGCGGACGCCCTTGCCGGCCAGGTGACTATGCAGGAAGCGGCAGATTCGGTTGGTTGGTTTATGGGGTTTAACGTCCCAAAGCGACTCAGTCTATGAGAGACGCCGTAGTGAAGGGCTCCGGAAATTTCGACCACCTGGGGTTCTTTAACGTGCACTGACATCGCACAGTACACGGGCCTCTAGAATTTTCCTCCAAAGAAATTCAGCCGCCGCGGCCGGGATCGAACCCATGTCTTTTGGGTGAGTAGCCGCGAATTAAAGGGGATAGTCCTCCTCCTGCAATGTGGGGGCAGTCCCCGCCCTGCATTGTCACGCCACTCCCAGCATTGTCATGCAACTCACGCTAACAGGTTCATGAAAGTGTGCCGACGCTATTGGCTGGACGGGGGTCCTTTGAAGGGGAAAAACCGCTTTTTTCCCTTGTATCCGATAATAAGTCGCTAGGCATCTGCAATTTTTTTTCGAGAACACGCGGCCCGTAAACTTTTGCTGTCTTTAACATATCTAGAAAATGAACAGTGGATGTGTCCCGTTGCTAAATTAGTTAACAGACACCTTTAGCATACCGCGTACCGGGATACACGGTATGGTACCGGAGTACCGGGAGCCCGCGTGCAGCCAATGTGCATGCGCAAATCGTCTTGACAGCGCCAGATGGCGCCACGTACCCGGCAGCTGGCAGCTGCGTGCCAGCAGCATCGGGACCAATCAGCGCGCGCTCAGCGGTGGTGGGCGGGCTCCCGGTACTCCGGTAACGGTAACGCTAACACGGTACACGGTATGCTAAAGGTGTCAATTAGCTTTCTGTAGCCCACAAATTAACATTTTTTTCTCAAAGGAATGGCGAGCAGCGCCTGAAATAATATATGCTGTCAATTTTTACTTGTGCGTCCAGAACGCTTGCCTTTCAGCTATTTTCCTGCCAAGAAGCGTCCGAGGATCAACGCGTATGTGAATTGGGTTCTCCGAGATGGCTTAAACTAGATGAACGTGCTCTCTTTTACACAAGGGCGAACCTGTTTTAAAGCATGCACCGATGCAAGAAATGGGCAGGAGCCTAAAAAAGAATTGGAGGGGACACTCAAGTTCTGCCTTGAGGGTATGACGTGATAGCGTTCGTCGGCAGATCGTTCTCGACAAACCCGATGCCACGAACGCCAGCATAGCTTCCGCGCCGAACGAACGGACTGCAAGCTTCGTGGTGAACCTTTATTCCTACGACCCACTGCGCCCGAACGAGATGAGCGGGCAGCGCTGCCGTCGCGCGTTATCTGTTAGTGCCGTACATTGCGAGAAGGAGAAGGGAGTGCTTCATACACCGCTTGGACACAAGGACCTCATCATCGTTCACTGCTCCATTTCATTAGATCAGCGAACCTTTACTCATTTATTTAGGCATCCTCATTTATCATTACATGCCGATTTATGCCGAGGCAATCAACATCGCATTAAAAAAAAAAAAGAAAGAAGGGAGTCGTTTTAATGAGTGCCGCCTGATGGCGCTACGTGCGCGCCAAGCGAAGAGCAAAAGTAGCGGAAACGTACTTTGCTACTCGCTAACTGCGACTTCTGTAATTTCCATGCTCATTATTACTAATACACACCACAGTACATTCTCTAAATCACCCTTCTAAGACAGCATCATATTCACTAGACACGTCTTTGTTCATTCCAAACCATCGAGCTAGCGTGCCGGAGTACTGTAAGAATGTAGAGAGTGAGAGCACGATAGACGCTATGGCTGCGCAGTTCAAGCCGCATTATAATGTGCGTGCTAGTCATGCAGTGACATCAGCAGGCTGTGTCCTGTTAATTAAGAACTGTCTAGGTATCAAGGAACAAGCAGTGGTGTGTTGCACGAGGGGAAATTAAGGTTTGTTCTCTGTGACCTGTTGTACAGGGAAGAAAATTTGAGAGTTATCTGTGTGTATGCTCCTACAAAACCACATGAACATCTTGTTTTTCCAGGAATTGTGTGCGTACATCAAATAGACTTGTCATTCTTTTGGGGGCTCTCAGTTGTGTTCTCACTGCAGATGACCGATTAGGCCCAGTGGTTACCAAAAGCGAAAGTGCTGTTTTCTTGAAAGAAAACACTGAAAAGTATTCACTTCAAGACGTAGCCCAGATTGCAATGGGAGGAATGAGACATCATTATACACATTTCCATGCTAAGCTAGATACAGCTTACTTTTCCCTTGAACTAGCGCTGACCTCTCCTGGAAAACGCATATAACTAACATCATTTCTTCAGCTAACAAATCCCTTGGTTTTCTAAAACGTCATCTACACGATGCGCCCATGCATGTTAGGTTATTAGCTTACGAAACACTTGTGAAATCGAAATTAGAATACGCATCACCCATTTGGCATCCACATCAAGCTTATCTAACCAACGCATTAGAAATTTTGCAAAACCGCACAGTCAGATTTATTCATTCTTCATATCATTACAGCACGAGTGTTACATATCTGAAATCGCTTTCAGGCATACAGCCACTCGAGCTGCGCCGCCGCACAGCCAGTCTTTTATTATTTCACAAGTTCTTTTACAGCCATCTACGAACTGCACCCTACATGGTCCCTCCGGCACGCATATCTCACCGCACTCTCCATCAACTCCAGATCAGCCGTCCACGTGCACGCACAGTCACCTTCGCAGCTTCATTTTTTTCACGCTCCGCCGCGGACTGGAATGGCCTTCCCGCTGACATTGCAACAATAACCTGTCCCGCGAACTTCGCACGCAGAGCTAACACCTTTTTGTCATCATCATAATGCATGATTACTTTGTCGCACCAAACGTTGTACCCACCCCTTATGTAATGCCCCTGAAAAGGGGTCTTTAAGGAAATAAAATTGATTGATTGATTGATTGATTGATTGATTGATTTGCGATAACTATACATCGTCAAACCAGTTACATTTAGTGATTCCTGTTGTGTCATACTTACCATGGGAAAGAACACAACACCTCAAGCGAAATTCTGCTGGGACTTGTGGAAGCTCAATGCAAAATTATTAAAAGATGACACATCTCTTTTAGAAACAAAAAAAGTGTCAGAAAAAGTTTGGGTTGAGTCATGAGAAAAGTTGGGCAGAGAAGTAAGAGGAATTCAAAGTTGATGTCAAAATGAGGGCTATCAAAAGGTCTGTAGAAATTAAACACGCTGAAAAAGCTGAACAAAAGAACCTAAAACAGATGTTGAAAGAATTAATTATAGAGGAAAAAAGAGCTCCGGGACTACACACTGATCTTATCAGTGAAGTTAAAGCCAAGCTTGAGGTTATCGATGTGACAAGATTTTAGGGAGCTGCAATCGGTGCACGAACAGATCGCTTACTGGCAGATGATATGCCCAGTAGGCGGAATTTGACAACAGAAAAAAAATACGCTAGAAGGAAAGATATCGTAGAAACTGAAAACAAAGGCATTCTGACGGACGATCCGAAGGCGATAAGGAAGGCTTTCAGTTAGCATTACCGTGATTTGTTCACTTCCAAATCGGCTGATGTACAGGCGTTTCAGGATGGAATTTTAAGTCTATTACCCCGACTGACCAGTGAAGACACTGTCTGCTTCCGACTTATCAACGGCGGCACTGGAATACGCTATTGATGAGCTCCATTTGGGGAAATCGCCAGGCCCCGGGATAACAGCGGAATTTTATAAGGCTTTGAAACGCAAACTTCTCTCATTTTACAGCGCATTTATGAAGAGCCATTTAGAATGGGTATTTTACCACCGTCGTTTTTCCCGTGCACATAGAGTGCTTATACTGAAAACTGACAATCCGGCTACGTTTAAGCAAGTTACTGGTTAGCGGCTGATAACGCTTACTGATGTTGATTATAAAATTTTTAGGAAAGTATTAGCTAAACATTTACATTCAGTTATGGACATCTTGGTTGCTCCTCACCAGACGTGTGGAATTCGAGGGCGGACCACCTTCACAAATGTTCATGTCACGCGGAGTATACTGGAATGCTCTGGCGCTGACTTTAGGCAAGTCGCAATGTTGCAAATTGATTTAGAGAAGGTCTTTGACCGTGTATGTCATGACATTCTTTTTAAAATCCTCGAACATGTCTGTGTCGAAGAAGTTATTTTAAAAGAGGTTAAAATGGCTTATAGTAACTGTACCACGAATCTGGTTGTTAACTGAGAGCTCACAGATAGAACTGCCGTTAGAGCATCTGATTGTCACCGCTACTTTTCGCTCTGTACCTAGAGCCACTTTGCCGGAATGTAATAAATAACAGCTGTATTCGTGGTTTTGAACTGGAAGCATGTGAAATTGAAGTACTATTGTCTTATGCCGATGATGTGGCAATTTTATGTAGCGACCACAGCAGAATAGAGCATGCGATGTTGGTTGTTCGCAGGGATGTAATCAATGGCGTTGTTAATCTGAACAAATGTGCGGGCCTTTGGCATGGGAACTGGGCATCAGTGCCTTTGTTTCATGCAAGTGTAAAATGGTCACATGTCCCTTCCAAATACCTAGGTGTTCCTCTTGACAAGTATCGAGATAATGATGACTTTTGGAAGGAGAAAATTCAAGAACTCTCCACGCATACACAGAAATGGTCGGGAAAGGAACTGTCTACGTTTGCACGTGCAAACATATGCAATGTATACCTACTTCAATACTGTACAGCTAGCACTTAAGCCACCCTGTATCAAGAGCTGAAGTGAGAACGAATTATAAAGTACCGATTATATCACAGTTTTTTCATGTCGCACAATATATTACTGAATGTTGATGTCAACGCCATTCTTTAGTTGGTGAAACCGAAACAGCACAGCATATGCACAACAGAATAAATTCAATTATAAATTACTTAATGGTCATAGACAAATACCACGCAGCGATCGATCCATGTATTCTGTGTCACAGGTCATTACAAACAAGACAGCACGCAACCGAAATTTGGTACCACACATGTACTCCCTGCATGGTGAATGCAAGCCCGCTAAGTATCAAGTGGAAGCAGTTCTTTCACTTTGAATTAAACGCCCGTGATTAAGACGTTTTTTTGACAGCTATAGCTGTTGTAGGACTGTGGACCGGTTTATGCTGACCGCCTCTGCACTTCGTGTTCGCGATCACGTGGCCATCAAAGGCTGCTCGTTGAAAGCACAGACAGACAACAACACAGATGTTACTAGGGAACGTAGGTGACTAACATGAAGATGGGTTGCCCAGGGAGCCGCTTGAGGTACGTGTCTGTGAAGCACGTTATAAGCGTCGCTGACAAAATGATCCTGGAATGTGATCTCCTGTTACCACCAAAGAGAGATGCCAGCGACAACACGACACTTAGACGTAATGCCATGGCAGCCTCCAAAAGAGCTATAGTAGGATACAACTTAAAAAAAAACTGCAGTTGGTAATTGATTCCCACTCAGTGATGCCACGGCTGCTGATTTATCAGTAGATCTACTGATTTTTAAAATTTTCTGCTGATTCAGTGATAAAGCACTTGAATCTACTGATTTTCTGGCTTTTCTACTGAAACAAAAGCAAAAGCTGCTACTTTTTTTTAGTCTCCGGCAAAGCCTTGCAATCTTTGGATACCGAATGGCGATATTTAAGAAACGCTGATATCCCTACAAGCGAAGATACCTCGTTGCACGAGTTCTGGGCAGTCGTGTTTTCTTAAAAACATTATGATGGAAGCGCCGCTTTTCCTGCATTGACCGAGTTTGTGACGGCTATACTGTGCTTACCGCATTCCAGTGCAGCAGTTGAGCGGGCATTTTCTGCTGTAAACAACCTGAAGACAAAGCTGCGGAACAAGCTTAGCACGGAGACTATCTGTGGCTTTCTGCACACGAAACGCCTGATGACGTCTTCAGCATGTCACAGCTTCAACATTGACAGGCCACTGATAAGGAGAATGGACGACTGGCACAAGGATAGGCATGAGTGTATTTAATGCGGCTTTGCTGGCACAGCCACTTGTGGAATTTCACAGCATTCGGGTTGCAGCAGTGGCGGCGGCAAGACAACAGGGCGTATCCTGAAAAATTTCTTCGATCGTTTCAGAGCCGCTTCACCGTGGAAAATTCTTACTCGCTAAAGCCGACACCAGGACGACCAACGTAAAGCCTGCTGCTGACCTTGCTATCCTGCTTGTCACGTGGCCCGGTTATCATCAAGGCAGCTACAAAAGGACCGCCACCGATCATCGCCGTCACATTCGGGTTGCAGCAGTGGCGGCGGCAAGACAACAGGGCGTATCCTGAAAAATTTCTTCGATCGTTTCAGGTTGGTTACAGCACCTTTGCGTTACGCACGCTTCTGTCCCTTATTGTCACCGCCACTGCTATGCTCCCACTTGTAGCTTAAATGCTGTAATTCCGTTCTGCTAGTGCATTGTATTAGTACTGTTTTGTGATGTCTTCAGATGACGAGATTGCCTGCGCATCATGCAGCCTCCAGATTGTTGATGAATTTATGACATGCGCAGAGTGTTGTGAAAAATTTCACTTGGGAAAGTGCTGCGGTGTAAGTGCAAAATCTTTTAAGCAGATGAAGAAAGTGACGCAGAAAGCCCTAAAATGTGCAAGCTGCAAAGACACTGCGACAAGTAGTGATTTATCCAAACAGCCCAGTGATCTGACAGACCAGTTAACCCAGATAAACAGAAAGCTGTCCCAAATACAGGTGCTGGAGTCTAAGCTCAACAAACTGCTCAGCTTACAGGACACTGTAAAGAGTATTGAGACATCGGTTCAGCATCTGTCTGATACATATGATAATCTGAATGTCAAGCTCGAAAAGCAGGATAAAGACATCAACGACTTGCGCCAACGGGTGGAAACACTTGAGCAGTCATCGGATACAGCAGACATTCGCGCAATGAAACAAGAAATGAATGATTTAGAGCAGCGTATGCGTCAACACAACATTGAAATCCATGGACTAAAACCTTCCGACAACGAAAACCTGATGGATGAGCTTAATAAGATTGCTACCAAACTCGACCTGCCACAGCTAACCGACGATGACATTGAGGCACTGCATCGCTTGCCACATAAAGAAGGGAAAATTCCGGCAGTCCTGGTCAGGTTTGCAACAAAAAACATGAAATCCAAATGGTTCGGAAAACGGAGACGTGAAAGACGCAGTATCGGGAATTTGGTTTCTGGAGAACCTTACCGCGACAAATCGGCGACTGCACTGGCTGACGAAAAACAAGGCGAAAGAACAGAGCTATCAGTTTGTTTGGGTGACCGAGGGCAAGATATTCGCGCGGAAGCAAACCGGCACACGCGCCTTAAGGATCTCAGCCGAAGATGACCTTGACAAGATAGCATAATCTTTTGATAGGACTTTTTTGTTGTTTATTTTTTTTTAATGCTAAGATGGCTTATCATACTACCACGTCATTCAATAATTTAATGCGCACAGACAACCACTTCAAAGCGCAATGTCTTTCGTTATTTCATTTAAATGCCAGGAGCTTAAGAAACAAACAAAATGATGTCGAGGCATATCTATCTGTGCTGCAGTACCCATTTGATCTTATGGCCTTTTCCGAAACATGGTTTGCTGATGATTCTGATGCCATCTGCTTTCAGAGTTATAGGCACATCTCTGTATATCGTGAAAACAAAAGAGGTGGGGGCGTTTCCATATATGTGCGAGACCAACACCGTTTTGATGTACTCTCAAACTACACGTATATCTGTGAAGACTTTGAATCGGTAGCAATCACGATGTACAATGTTGTTGTCATTGCCATTTACCGACCACCCCAAGGCGCTCCTCAAGCGTTGTTTAAGTTTTTAGACTCTCTTTTTGAATTTGCAAATAATTCAAAAAGGCACGCGGTAATTGTGGGGGACTTTAATATTGACTTGCTTTCAAATTTACCAGCGAAGACCCAGTTATTAGAATGTATGCTAGCAAATGGTTGTGAGAATATAATTGATGCGCCCACAAGAGTAACCCTAAGTTCTAGTACACTAATTGATCTATGTTTTAGTACCTTTTCAACGAATGCTACTAGATCTGGTGTTTTAAGCTCTGGCATTAGTGACCACTTACCAATATTTGCGGCTTTTCCAATACGACAGAGTGTTGTACATGAAACTGTTCATATACGGTTCATAAACGCGCAGAAGGTTGAAGCCTTTATGTCTGTGGTTGAGAAGGAGAAGTGGGAAGATATATACGATATTATGGATCCTTCTAAAGCCTACGATGTATTTATTACTAGACTGAAAAAATGCTATAATGATGCATTTCCTTATAAACCTGTGATTAAGCACAAAAAGGCTCGAAAAGAATGGGTGACTGGCGAACTTTACAAGCGTATTAAACACAAGGATAGATTATTTAACTTGTTTTTGCGTACACGTGATACAGTACTACTACAGGAATTTAAACAAATCAGAAACAAACTGAGCAGTGACCTAAAGAAGGCGAGATCAGAATTCTATGCTCGTAAATTTGAAGCTTGCAAACATGACTGCAGTAAAATATGGAAAACATTTCGCGAACTAACCGCCAGCAACGCGACTGGCATACCAGCTGAATTGATTCTTAATGGAAAGGCTTATAAAGGTGCAGCGCTTGCGGATGCATTTAATAACCACTTCTTAGACGCGGGGGCATCGACTTCCACTTTTCATGTTTCTTCACAACTCAGCTGTGAACGGTATATTAAGCAAACAATCAGCGACTCTTTATTCTTCCAACCCACGTCAGAGGATGAGATTATTTCTATTATTAATTCCTTAAACAACAGTTCGGCAGCTGGCGAAGATGAAATAAGAGTGATACCAATCAAAGCAGTTGCTGAATTTATAGCAGGACCTTTAACACACATCTGCAATCGTATGTTCGAGACCGGTTGTTTTCCAGAAAAAATGAAAATCGCTTGGGTTGCTGTAATTCACAAAAAAGGACCATATAATAATCTAAGTAATTATAGGCCTATTTCAGTTCTTCCGCTTTTTTCGAAAGTCGCAGAACGTGTTATATATGTCCGTTTGACTAGCTTTCTTTCGTCACTGCATGTAATTACGAACTGTCAATATGGGTTCCAAAAAGCCAAGTCGACTGAATCCGCATTACTACGAGTTAAAAATAGAATTCTTAGCAATATAGAGAGCAAGCTTTTTACTGTAGGAATTTTTTTAGACTTTAGAAAAGCATTTGATTCTATTAAACACAACATTTTATTACGAAAACTTGAGTTATATGGCATAAGAGGTATTGCACACCAATTAATGTGTAGTTATCTTCAGTCGAGACTGCAGTATACATCAGTGCACGGTGTTTCATCCGCAATGAGTGTTATAAAATATGGAGTTCCACAGGGATCTATACTAGGGCCTTTACTTTTCATTATTTACATTAATGATATAGTAAACATTCCTTTAACCAATGATATAATTTTATATGCCGATGATACTAACGTTTTCTTTCATGGTGAAAATCTTAAACAACTTGAAATTATTTCTAATACTTGGCTACTGGAACTTAGCACATGGCTTTTCCTAAATGAACTTGAATTAAATACAAATAAAACGAAGTTTATGTTGTTTTGTGCAAAAAATAAGCCCATATCCCATGTTATGCGACTGTCGTTTCGAACTTCTGAGATTGAACAGGTTGAAAATCTTTCGTTTTTAGGAGTTACTTTTGACAGGAAGCTTAGTTGGTCATATCATGTTAATAATGTCCGCATCAAGGTTGCAAAATCAGTTGGCATTCTATACAGGCTTCGTAATCTGTTGCCCGTTTGGCTCAAGAAGCGACTGTATTTTTCTCTTGTTCAATCTCATATAAATTATTGCCTGTTGGTATGGGGAACTGCCACAAAAACTGATCGCGAAAGACTATGTGTGCTCATTCGGAAAGCTGCACGTTTATTTCAGCCAGCAAATGGACAAGCTAGTGCTTCTGAGCTTATGATCCGCCACAATCTACCGTCTTTCATGTATTCATATCACCTGAAACTGAGTCTGTATATATATAAAGAGATGACAACAAATTCTGCGGCGTTTTGTAGTCAGTACCTTGATAGAGATACCGGTTATTCATTGCGCCATACTACCTTACTGACAGAAAGGCCAAGAACAAATTATGGTACTCAAATTATCGAACATCAAATTTCAAAGTTCTGCAATTCCTATCCAGATATAATAGCTACTGCAAAAAATGTTACATATGTACATCAGTTTAGGCAAAGAGGACGTGCCTTATTATGTCATTGATGTTCTGGTTTGTCTTTTAGTTGTTTTTATTAAATATTCCTATGTTTCTTCGTGTCGCTATTAAGCAAAGTGCCATTTA
Organism: Amblyomma mixtum; assembly: GCF_055824585.1. Classification (NCBI taxonomy): domain Eukaryota; kingdom Metazoa; phylum Arthropoda; class Arachnida; order Ixodida; family Ixodidae; genus Amblyomma; species Amblyomma mixtum. The sequence goes on along the minus strand of NC_143012.1, from coordinate 195,666,342 downwards.
TTTCTCGCAGCTTGTGCATATGTATATTGCATGTAGAATTATATAATCATCTGATCTGATCGTGATTAGGATGTATGATTATGGCGATATGTTATGTACTACTGCCTCTGCTGCGCCCGGCGAGGCCAAGACCTAGTCAGGAGACCAATAGTCTCCTTTTGTCTTGCCTCGTGGGCAATACTTGTATTGCCTAAAAAAAATGAATAAATAAAATATACATGGCCATTTTGAAGTTGCCTGTTCATGCGCAATAAAGTTTATTTGCGTAAGCTATAAGGGACTCATGTTTTCTTATTTCTGGATCGTCATCATCGTGATCAACCTATATTTATGTCCACTGCAGCACGGAGGCCTCTCCCAGCGATCTCCCAATCACCCCTGTCTGGAAGATTCTATAATCTAAAGATTTCAGGTACTAACTACCATCTGACGCCTTTGAATATGCCATCAGAGGGCTTCACTGTTTTTCACTTCGTGCTTGACAATGGCTCTCTGGATCCCCGGGTTTTTCAAAAGTATCGCCAAGAATCTCGTGGCCAATTTTTGTACTATTTCTTAGAAGCTACAATACAACAGCAGAGTACTAATATAAGCGCTGTATTCGTGGGCTCATAAACTGAGTACAAAAATTGAAATTAGAAATCTACTGATTTTTCCCGAAAAAATTTACTACTATTTTTTTATGTGTCGTGGCAACACTGTTCCCACTGTGCTATCACTGCGCCGGTTGTACACTTTAGAGGCCTCGTTATACAAACGAAACTTCCATTCGCTTAACCCCGTGGCCAGTCATGGCTCCTGAACATCGATGACTGTTCTCGACAGTGTTTTGAACAAGTCCATCTTACGTGCAAAGCAATCAGAAAATTGCGCGCCACTATGCGAGTTCGATACCGCTGAAAATGCGGCCACCTTAGTTAAATATCTGTGGCTCGAAGCTTCCGTTGGAGCCGACTTGCATGACGCATCGACCACTATGTGTGTAAATACGGGATAGTGTGCCTTTGTCACTATATAAATTCGATTATAACATGAGGAGCGATTTTTCACTTCTATTATTGGTAAAAAAATCTCGTTTCATTCCAGTAAATACATTATATACTCTCACGGGTGGAATGAGAAGATGTCATATACAGCCTCCGCAAAGTGAAAATGATTAGTAATGTAATAACAATACTACTGTGAACAGCACAGAACTCAAGGGGTTGTAGATGTGATCCACTACTGGTCCGATTGTGAGCTCAGTCAACTGTGACACCTCCCAAGTAAAAAGTGACATTGCAACACTTGGTACAGCTTATAAACATTGGAGGGCAGAGACAGTCCCAATGATTTCTCCAACGAAATATTTCTTGCTCTACAGTGCTAAATGTGAAAGTGAAAAAAAGAAACAGGAGAGCAGAGCAAAGCAATGTCTCACTGAATGCACTACCCATTAGAACTGTTCTTCATTTCACGTATTTTTATTTTTTTTTCCACTACAGCTTTACAAGCATTATTTAAGCTCAATTCATTGCCACAATCAACAAAAAGTTTCCTGAAACATGCAGAAAACTTGCAGAAAGTGAATGCTTGCAAGGTTCACCGGAAAAAAAGTGCTGAAACGTGGCCCCTGTCTGAACTTTGCTTCTGTCAAATGTGCGGCAGTGCTTGTGCTACGTTGAAAAGCTTACTGGCTAAACTACGCTAAGGCATAGTTAAAACACTCGGCGAGAGCAGTCATGTCCATTTCTTTCTTCACGATAGTGCCCCTCCGTTTTCTCTCCCTTTTCCACTTCTTTCTCTTGCTTGTTTCTTCCTCTTCTTCTCTATTGGCCGCTTGGATCGGTGGCCAAAACTGCAACAGGCTTCAGTCACAAGATGGCTGAGGGTGAGCTCCTAATAACAGCTCTCGCCGTAAAAAAAAAAAAGTCAAGCAGCAGTGATGAAAGCAGTCTAACCAAGGTGTCCATCACGTCCCACTGTGCCTGCTAGCCATTTGCTTGAAGAAGTCGACGTATTCCTTTTTGCATTGGCTGCTTGTTGGCAGGGAGTGGCCACCCGGATGGTAGAGCACACTTGGGGACACGAAGAAGGGAAGGAGCTCTATAGCTCGCTCTGGAAGAGAAGACAAAGTAAATGGGGTATGTGGTTATATTTTCCTGACAGGAAACGAAATCTCAAAATGGAATTCAAAACAAGGTATTTATTTAGATATCGAAAGCAAGTACAAGCCAATAGAAAAGAGAAAAAACAAGTACATTTGATTGAATTAATGTCAAAATAGTCCCCTGAAATTTTCACGCAAAAGTACAGCACAGCTGTTCGGGGTTGTCAAACTCCCATTCAGCCGATATACTGAACAGTGCGACATGCCCCTGCAAGTAGCGCTTCTCCTAGCAGTGCTCTCGTAATCACTTTTTGCACACTGACTCATGTCGGCACCACAGCCTTGGACACCTGCTGGTAGCGTTAGCTATGTGCATACATCCTAAAACTGTATAATGAGGAGCATGTGGGGTCTGATCGAGGATAGCCTCTGGTCTGGCGTAATTACTTTCACCGCTACACTGCTGTCATACGGAGAAGCCAGCATTCCAAGCAGCAGTTGTCGTGTGGTGAAGCCAACCCAGCTGACCAAAGGCTTGCAGTGGCTCGTGCATGGCCTGCTGACTGAAGGGATTGCAGAAATCCACCGTACCTCAATTTTAACAAGATATTATTGAGTTCATAGTGTGCCGGTAACAGGATTAGATCTGTTATGAAAAGCGATAGCTAGTTCCAGGGACTGTCCGCTGTGGCTTCAATGCGAGCGCTAATCCTAGTGATAACAGCGAGCAACACGTTTCCGTCATATCTGGAGGCTATGTTCACTGGCGAGTGGAACGCTGGTGCAAAAATCACGCCAATAGCGTGGCTGCATCGTACTCAAGCTTCTAGGTTACACATGAGCTTATTTACTGCCATGTTTTATATATCAAACAAACGATACGCCCAACTTTTTCGCGATCCCCTTAGAGTTCGATATATCTGAGATTGACTGTAATAGTTGAAAAATGAAATTTACTCCTCGTATTAGTTGATACGACATGTAGGTAGACCTCTTAACTCCACAAATTGGAAAATAAAAAAAAAAGCTGGAGTATTGTCACGTTGTAGTGACGGCAGTCCAGCAGTCAGGAAGACAGCAACAAGACTTGGAAACGAAGCTCTTTATTTGGGCTGACTTGCACCCGAAAAAGAACTGAATCACTCTGCAGCGGCGTAAACAACAAATGTGCTCATCAGTCGTCGAACTACGAATGCCCGCCGCTCGCTGCATCGGTCAATTTAAAGCCGGCAAGAAAACTTCGAGATAACCGGTCAAGATCATCTACAGTAATCTGGAAAAACCATAGGTGCAGCTCTTCATGGCTCTGATCAATCGAGATTAGTCCGGTCGCTTCTCGTGTCACGAACAAAAATGATAACGGCCGACCCGTTCCTGCGGCCTTGAGGGCGAACGAACGAACACTACAATGATACGTGGCAATATTGTGTATGTCAAGAAATCAAAGCTCTCAGCTGGCAACATGCAATTCAGCCAACTGGCACAGTGCACAATATAATGAAACTATGGCAGTGGCGCCAGAACATCATGAAAGACCTGGAAAGGTGTCTTGCTGTTTTTCTTGGTATTTGAAGAACTTTCCTGCGACAATGGATTCACATGCAGCCGCTCAATTTTTCAATGCCTCCGCATGTAAGGTGGCAGCTCATTTAAATACTCCTCAGGATGTTATCGACATTCAAGAGGCATGACATGTCACGTGGCTGAGTGACTGGGAGCAGTTTAATTTTTATGACAAGGCTTCTAACTGTGCAAGGTTGGCGTGGTGCTTGGGCGGTCGGGCTCCGTGCATATCTTATCAGCCATATTGAGACAGCACACCTCTCTTGAACAAAAAGGGGTACGTGAAACCTTTGTATAGTCACGGTGGTTATAATTTCTGTTGTTGTGAAGGCTCAAAGGCGGTCAGAATGCATTTTTTTACGTAGTAGTCTAACTATGTTGTTTTCAATCCTTCCTTTTTTTGCATTTGTAACCCTGTTTGTGCCTTGCTATTGCAGTGATCCACATGTTGGTTGACCCTGGGTTTGGGAAATGCAGTTTTGAAGAAGCAAGTAGACCTATATGTGGGTAAATACAGTAGTAAAAGAACTAATTAATTGTAAAAATAGTAGTATATGGTGCTGCAGTGAAAAACTAGGAGGAAGTAATAAGAATAATAATAACAGCAAGAACTGCTTAAACAGAAAATGTTTCAATTCATTCAGAAACTTCTGCAGAATTTTCAACTCACGCAATTTGCAGAATGGCATTTATGTCACCATTCTGCTAACTGTGTTCAATTTTTATCTGCCTCCATGTCAAAATAAAAAAAGGTAAATTATAAGGATAGAGAAGCTAAATACAGTGCTCAAAGCGCAGAAATATGGTGATGTGTATGATAATAAACTAATGGCACTCCACCTGCGAAACTGCAATGTGCAACTAAAGTAGCGTTGTGCAAATATTCTACATTTTCTAACACCAAACCAAATATGCTCCTATTTGATTTGCTGAATGAATCAAATAGTCGTGCATGTTCAAAATTATGCGCAGCGAAATGAATCTATTCTCCAGTTTTCAAGTAGTTTTCGAATAAGTGGCTCGAAGCTCGAATGAGGCACGTAGATTTTTTGACTGTTGCAAAAAAAAAAAAATGGATAGTACTTGTATACTTCTGTGATAATGCAACAACAGTGACCCTGACCCACCACAGTGGCTGAGTGGCTTTAGTATTTGGCTGCTGAGACCAGCATTGCGATTTCAATCCTGGCCATGGCAGCTGTACTTCAGGGTGTTTCACCTAAGACTTTCTGCAATTTTTAAAAATAAGCTATTTGAATTAGATGTGCGCTTTTTCTGGCATAGCATTGTCAGTGGTGTAGTACATCATAATGCAGCTAAGACGAGCTAACTAGCAGGCTTGTTAACCAATATTTAATAGTTAACTTTTAAACTATTACCGTTGGGCTCCTTAATTATTGAGAGGCATGTAGCCCACAGTAAGTAATGTCCATATTCGTTTTTAGAATTTCGAGAATGCGATTATCCTCGACGCTGTGGCCCAACAAATTTTGGCTATCTCGACGAGTTACGTTCACTGGAGAGGTTGCTTTGCCTGCAAGCTTCTCAAAACGCATGTATTTTGGCGCGATGTAGGCGAAATTTGTTGGGCCACAGCGCCGAGGATAACCGCGTTCTCGAAATTCTAAAAACGGATATGGACATTACTTACGGTGGGCTACATGCCTATCAATAATTAAGGAGCCCAATGGTAATAGTTTAAAAGTTAACTATTAAATATTGGTTAACAAGCCTGCTAGTAAGCATGTCTTAGCTGCATTATGATGTACTACACCACTGACAATGATATGCCAGAAAAAGCACACATCTAATTCAAATAGCTTATTTTTAAAAATTGCAGAAAATCTTAGGTGAAACACCCTGTATATAGCCCGTTGTAATGTCAGTGCACGTCAAGGAATCCGAGGTAGCCTCAATTGATCTGCAGCCCTCCACAAAGGTATCCTCATAGCCTGAGCCGCTTTGTGACATTACAAACCCACAATACACAATCGAATAATTGGCACAAAGTTCAAATAGGGCACACTGATGGTTTTTTCGACAACTGTTTCCAAAACCGGTCCCCTCCAAAGCGGCACAACAAGCTGCCGTGATTGGTCTGTGTGGGAGGGAGGATTCAATGGCACAATACAATCCATTTGTGCGGTGGCATTCATAATTCTCACAAATATGGCCTTCACAACCGGGCAAAGTGAGAGGATTCAGCCTTGCTTAGCATGCTTGATGTCGGAGGCCATAGCTCAAACTTTCATTCTTTTCATCAAAGGTGATTTGGCACTAGTTTGTTCGCTGTTGTCACGAGTAGCAAAAGGTAATTTTCCTACACATACGGCATGACGGTCATAGAGCTAATATACTGCGGCTTTGGCAGGCCTATCATGTATTGTTGCTGTGGTAATCTTGCGTTAATAAAGTTTATTATTATTATTATTATTATTATTATTATTATTATTATTATTATTATTATACTGACATGCTGTATGTCGCCTAGTTGAGGCGCCATGTTGCACCTTTCGATAGGCACAGCTTTAACTCCATGACTCACATTGCCACCTCTAGCACACTGCTGTTTCGCATGAATATTTGTTTCCTATGACTGTTTGCCGAAGTAGCGAATCATCACACAAATATTTGATTCTTATTTGATTTGGTCCTTTCACTATTCAATTCGGATTTGATTCAGTTTTTAACTACATTATTCGTACAACCCGGTAATGAAGCTAGGCTATTCACACTCAATTTGGTTCCTAATAAGTACCATTCGTACACCTTTAAACAAAAGCAATCTATAAAAACGCAAGGTACAGAGGATGATGATGATCATGATGTATTTTTATGGCACAAGGATAGCTTTGGCCACAAAGTGCCATGGCACAAGAGGTCAAAGACCCGTTTCCCAAGCATTTCACCCCAGACAAACCGAACACCAGGCCAGTAGAAGGATTGTAGCCATTGTATCACCAGTGAGTACATCCTATAGCACTGGGGATCAAAGCCCTCAACTCAGGTGGGTGAAATTATTCCAGAGCCGTCCACTACGGCGCATCTTTCCGTTTCTTTCTTCACTCACATTATTCCAGAGCCATCCACTACGGCACATCTTTCCGTTTCTTTCTTCACTCCCACCTCCCTCCCTTCCCTCATGGCACAGTTGAGGTGTCCACCAAGAAGTGAGACAGTTACTACATGTTTCATTTCCTGATAACCAATCCTTTTCTTCCGCACTTCCTGCACTTGAGGCAAATGCTTGAACCTGTAGGCCGACACTGCAGTCACAAGCTAAAGCAGAATATATGAGACAGAAGTAACACACCTTTCGGGATGATGGTGTCGTTGTCACCGATGATGTGCAGGGTGGGTACGTCTATCGAGCCCTCTTTTGCGAAGAGGTGATCTTGGGGGCAGGTGCGGCTTTGAAAACCGGACACCAGGACGCCAAACTTAAAGCTGCACTCCAGCTCTGCATTAGTACAAGGAAGAAAAAGATTATCAACTAGCCAACTGAATCACTAAGCAAAACATACAAAAGTACATCAAACATACATCAGTGAGTCAATGTATACTGGACCAATAAGAGTTGGAAGCAGCGCTTTGAGTTCATGCAGAGGAAAGCCAATGGCAGTAATTCATTTGCATGCAGTCTGCTAAAGGGGCCAGAAATGCAAAAGTTCAGTGAATGAAGCCAGACTGAGTATTGTCCGGGGATAGCAGATACAGATGCCTGCAGAAGACGAAAAAGGATTTTGGAGTAGGCGATTAAGCAACACAAACTCTAGGGACACATTTCTGCACAATGCAAGATGACGCAGAGGGGTGACTGGCCAAGGCTTGTCCATTATTTAGTAAGAAATGCAACTGGCACAAAAATATAATTTGGCATATCCAAAAGCAGAAACACTCTTGACTCAGAGTGTTTGACAATGTGCCGGTTTCAGAACGCAACTTACAGCCCAGAGTGCCAAAATCACATAAGACAGGCTTCTCCATGTTATGTAGGTAACTGACACAAGTTAGGTTAAGGTCGCAAGCTTTTTTTTGTCAAGCTGCAATCCAAGCAGGTTCTTCTCAACATCCCACACAGTCATTTACAAAACTCAGCCACACAAAACTAAGTCATATGAGCCAAATTCCTAATCTTTGAAGGTTAACCAATGACCAAGGAAACAACATGATGTACAACAGAAGTGTTCATCCTGTCGTTTCTTCAGACCAAGTCCATGTTAGTTCACACTACACATTATTTCTTTCTATCCGAAATGCCAACCCTTCTGTTTCAAATCAAAAAAATCTGTGAGCAATGTGCACCTTCTCATACAGGGCTGCAATCAGTTGGACACTTACTATATCACATAGTAGCTGTATACTGAAATTTAATTCACACTGATAGGACTAAAAACCAATAATCATGGCATTTTATAAGAATTAACTAGTTGAGAATACTTCAGCATCTTCACGAAGTTCTGAATCTGTTTTGGACCTCTGGGTGTGTCAGCCTTCCCTGCCGGTATGAAGGGTTGCAAAATACAGATGATTAAGATTACACATCACAAAGCTGAGATCACGAAGGCCTGGAAAAACCATACTCTTGAGACACTGCAGCGAGAGGATCATGGCTGTCATGCAAGCACCCTGGCTGAAGCCCAGGATTCCATCACAAGGGCCCTGCATGAAAAGGACAGTATTCATCTTTGTGTAAGCTCAGGACAGCTTCCATCGTTTGAATCTTTCATTCTGAAAGCAGAAAAAAGAGACGTATAAGTGCAACTCGCTACCACAACACTTCTGGCCCCGTTTTTGCATTAAACGAATGCTGGACACAGTGTTCAGCCAATTCATAACCCTGCATTGAGGTCAGACATGAAGCAGTTCCTAGCGATACAAAGCAGAATTAGCAACCGCTAACTTCATAATGCACTTATGTCTCTTTCTAGCAAATATACCTGCCTGCCAGATCAACAGCAGATGGAGAGGCAGAGAAAGCCTTTTAATGAGCAACTTAGTGTTAGCAGGTGCTACGATCAATAACAAAGATTTCTGACAGCAAAAGATGCAACTCAGAAGCCAACACCCTATAGGCAGCACTGTACATTACAATAATGTAGTAAAATTGTTGTGTAAATTAAAGTAGCGTTAAAAGTTGTATAAGAATGTTATGCTATTGTTAAACATTAACAAATAATGTTTATGCTGTGCGATGAACTTTACTGTAACGTTAAGACGACATTATGCTGATGCTGTATTCGAGATGCTACTTTACTGCTCATAACTACAAAAGAGCACTACAAATCATAATGTTCAAACCATCACTATATAACCATACAAATACTAATGCTATAATGTTCAAATGATAACCATAATATGTATGCACAACTCCAAAATTTAATATAAGGAAACTTCGTGTGTGTACCATTTACTACTATCACTTATGGCACCTTTATGGCTGGTAATAGAAACTTGAGGTAATGCTATGCTAGAAGATGTGTATCACTTGCATGTATTAGTTGTGCTGTATTGTAACGCGTGCCGCCCTAGTTGATGTTGTTCCATGCACATTGCAAGGTGTTGATTGAAGTTGTGGTGGATCATAATTGGCAGGTCTAGCCTTGCAGAGTTACTTAATCATTTTAGTGAAAGTTGCATATATATTACTTAAATGTTTAGTTAAGGTCAGGGAAAGGCTATTCCAACGTTTATTTGTAATGCTTCTAAAACATTACAAAAAAAGGACATTAAGAAGATTGTATTAATGTGTGACCAAAATAAAAAAGTAGCATTGTTGTAACATTGTTGTAACATGGAGAAAGATATCGTTATTAAAAAGCTGGGATCTCAGCCGGCATGTTTAAAACAGCTGCAGTGATAATGAGTTAATGGGTGAGCATTACAGAAGAGAAAGAACACAGAAGAAGAGCGCCAAGAAGTGAAAGAGGAAAAATGTACAGACAGTAAGGACACGGTGGTTACAAAAGTTGAAAGTAAATCTTCCAGGTACTCATACAGATGCCACAGTGTTTAAAGGAAACCAACAAAACGAAGGCAACAAAACCAAAAGCGCAACTTGCTTTGCAGCGTCTTCTGGATTTTACATTAGTGGAGAGAACAAAATATGAGAAAGCTTCATGGTTTACGAGGAAGCAAAAAAAACTGTAGGGACTACGCTCTCGTGTAAAACTGATGACACATCAATGCTGTTTGAGTTTGGTTCGACTAAGTTAACAGTGATTACACTCGTCATTTCTATCTCTTGTTGTCTATAGTACACCCGCCCCCCTCCCCAAGACCAACAAACACTCAGTCATCAGTACGTACAAGTGTTTATTTCAGTAACACCCACAGACGCCTGACGCCCCCTGTCGGAGCAGACGACAACTAATAAAATAGTTGTCATCCGCTCCGACAGAGGGCGTCAGGTGTTCATGGGTGACCTCATTACTGCGAACATAGCCACCGCTGTGCATGACTAACAAAACAACCTCCAGCTTAATTGGAATCGCTGTTAATAAAAAGATCCCAGGCTTCTTTGTCATCAGCTCAGGGAACAGATTTATTGCATCACCACCATACATACGGCCTCCTCACCTCCGTTTTGCATGCCTGCTCGATGGCCTTGACCGACTCCTCGAGCTCTCGGTCGCTACCCGAGATCCACCAGCCACGTCCTCCTAGTCCACAGGGCACACAATTTACACGGATCACTGTGTGCATAGGTCTCTCGCTGACAGAGAAAGCAACGTAAGGTGACTGTGAGCGTGTTGCAAACATAAATTTTTCAGTCACAAAATACTATCCAGCAGAGGAATATACGTCCAGATTTTCAGATTTTGGCAAGGAACATGCCTATATACTGCTCATGAAAAATTCTGACACTACTCAGCACAGATTACTCAGACTAGTCATTGGTGATGCTGAAAACTGCCAAATTGATTTTTGAGGAAAGGAAATGGTGCAGTATCTGTCTCACATATCTCGATGGACACCTGAACAACACCATAAGGGAAGGGAGGAAGGTGGGAGTGAAAGAAAAGAGAGAAAGAGGTGCTGTAGTGGAGGTCTCAGGAATAATTTCGACCTCCTGGGGTCTTTAATGTGCACTGACATCGCACAGTACATGTGTGCCTTTTGCGTTTCTCCGTCAAAACGCGGCCACTGCGGTCGGGTTTCAACCTAGGAATGGCTCAGTAGCTGAGCGTCCTAACCACTGAGTGATGCTGCTACAAGCTTTTATGATGCATGCAGCTTGTGCCCAGGGGTTGAAAGGTTCAATTATTTCGTCAGCTGCATCCCATTCACGTGCTCATTTGTCCACTGCCTTATACTAGTGTGTTGTGCATGAGCGACCCTTTCAGCCATGATTTCTGTACTGAATGAAGTACCCAGTTTGCAGTGAGAACTCAAATCCTGCTCATTTCACTAACAGACGTGAAAGATCGGAGGCAGTTGTTTTGGTGCTCTTGATCTATACTAAGCCATAATACTGTGCTGTCAGAAAATGTGCAGCTCAATAAGTGGAGGTGCGCTCTGCCTGGCACAGTTAAAATAGTTTGCCAACACTCCTTCCACGTCACTCACTTGTTATTGTCCTTTTTCATGCACCATTTATGTCACAGCTTAAACATACTCTTTTGTCAGTCGCAGTGACCAATTTTATGAATACCCAGTCACGGTGCTTTTCAAGTGGGCCAGCAAGACTAACAGACCTGTTCATTTCATTTGCACACCAAATATCACATTACTTCGTAATACAATGATTATCTTTGTGCATCAAGGATTTCGTGTTGCAGCATCGTGTGGTGTTCACTCAGCCTGGCAACAAAAAACAGGCACTTGGTTCATAATGCGAGTGCAGATTCCAATGAGAAAACTCCACAGCATGGAGGTAAGCTTTGTGCAGTTCTCACCTACAATCTCCCATTCAGAGTGGACATCCTTCTCTATGATATGAGGTGCGTCGATGAATACTGAAAGAACAAGCAGAGAAACAATGCCCCACTGAGAAGGAGTGCAGTGCACATGACAAGACACTTCAATGAAGGGGACGTGCAGCAGCATTGCATGCTTTGCTTGTGAACAGAGCAAATCTGTAGCAATGAAGACCCTTTACAACAGCTTGACAAACACCGTAACGTGTAAAAATGGGAAAAGTCACCTGCATCTGGACACCGAGTGTAATGGCTGCATTCAGAAGCTGGCAGCGTAATCCGTATGCTCATATTCCATGTGTGCTGCCCAGTATGACCGGAAATTCGGTTAGCCTTCAACCAACAACCACTCGTTAATTTGGTCTTAATTATTTCTGAGTGACACGTGCTAAGAGATCTTTCTTTAAAAAAAAAATGGGCATTGTGACGCACCAAACTTGGATTCATCCCCCTTGACAAATGATGCAATGCACAAGATTTTGCAAACTTGCTATGCAAATAAAGTTTCTTTGCTAATCTGGGAAATCTTCATGACAGAAAGGAAATAAACTATAACTACAATTAGATTAAAACTGCATTCTATACAAACTTATCTGCTGAATGATACAAAATTCATTGATCTGTCTTTGGCAGAGAAGAAAATATTATTACTTGACATTCAATAAAACGCAGAACAAATAAGGTTTTGTCCGAAGTTTAAAAAAGCATATTTGTTTATTTTTATAGTCTGTCCTGGTATTCTTCACAATATTAGTATTAATAAGCATTATGTTGTATAGTACTGCTGGAAGATACAGCCCAGTCTGCCCGGCTCAACACACCTTTCAGCTATGAACAAACCTGTTTTCTGCAACACGTAAGAAACATCAGCCAGCAATTTTCTTTTAGAGTAGAATTTAAGAGTGAAATAATTTAACAATATAATAAGCCAAACCTCCATAACTGGCACAATTTTTTATAGCACTGTTGTGACATACAGCCAAAGCTTCAGTTTGCATAATACATGGGCGGACACATACATTTCTGTTGCGCAAAACATAGGGCAATGCACACACGAAGACAAGCTGTAAGGTTTTTAACACCTTGAATAGGTGCCTCATGATGCAATACTTGTGGTGGCGGAAAGCCTGTAGCACCAAATTCCTGACCACATATACTTTATGCTCACGTAGCCACTTCTGTTAGTAGCAACAGGTGTGTTGTGCTCCGACTACAGTAACAAAACAACATGTTTTTAATGTTGATCCACGCTCATTTAGTGAATAATACCTTGACAGAATACACAAATAACAAAAAAAATTGCATTGCCATTCGAAAATCGTTGCAGTTTTTTTTCACGTATGAGTGAATGTTATATCACCTAGTGGATAAGTTTACAGAGAACACAATGTAAACTAGGTATGATTACGGTCCATTTATTTTCTGAGGTAAAGATCACCAAAGTTAGCAAAAAAAAAAACCTCCTGTGCGCCAAGCTCACAAAATTTCAGAAAAAACGAAATGCAAGCCAACAAGATTAACTGCACGCATTCCAAAATAATTATAAATTACAGGGATGTCCTCGCAAGATATTTATAATGCTCCTGCAAGTTATTCATAACCACAAAATTTGACAAATACAAAAAATATGGCTAAAAAGGGTCTCTTTAGAGGTGCTGCATCTACTGCACTTGCAATATTAAGCAATCCGTTTTTAATTGTGAACATGCATGTAGCATACAACATAAAAATCATCACAATAAAAAAATAGAAAAACTGTTTTTCTTTTTATTCGCCACTCAAAGTACTTGTTTTTCTGTGCTTTCCTGTAGTGTGCACTATAATGTTTTGTCTGTGGAAAATATGTTGGTGGATTTTACAGTAGTAGATAAGTTTGTATAGAATTATGCATTAAATCTTTATGAACAGCTTAATTTACAAAAAGCTTCCAAAGTTTGCAAAAAAGATTTTTGGGCACCAAGTTTCAGACGTTCGGAAAAAAAGAATTGTTAGATACCATTGAAATAAGCGCGTGCATGCTACGGCTGTCATAAATCTCCTTTATAGATTTCCAAGCATCTTGTGATGTACATCAAGTTATTCACAACCAACGGTACAAAAACTGCAGTTCAGAACTGCACAGGAGTCCACTTCTGTGTATTAAGAACTTTTTGTGCGTTGAAATATTTTTTCTCAACGAAAAAAATTTCAGATCTCTTCCTTCCAGTAATTGGGCAGTGACATATAGAAATAGTGATCTTACCTCAAACTGCCCAACATCAATCAAGGAAGAACGTGGCAAATAAAATAGAAAATATGGTCAAAATTTTCAATTTGTCAACATACTTTTTTTTCCCCTCGAGTCTTCATCGGTCTCGTGACAAAAAATTATAGCGAAGCGTGCAGTATAGCTTTATAAAACGATGCAAAAGTGTATACAGCTTGTTCGGTTGAAAAGCTGTCAGTGTTGTAGTAGCTACCCGCCACGGTGGCTCAGTGGTAAGGCGCTCGTCTAACGAACTGGAGTACCCGGGTTCGAACCCGACCACGGCGGCCGCGTTTCGATGGAGGCGAAACGCAAGAGGCGCCCGCGTGCTGTGCGATGTCAGTGCACGTTAAAGATCCCCAGGTAGTCGAAATTATTATTCCGGAGACCTACACTACCGTAGCTCTTTTTCTCTCTCTCTTCTTTCACTCCCACCTTCCTCCCTTCCCTTGTGGCGCGGTTCAGGTGTCCGCCGAGATATGTGAGACAGATACTGCGCCATTTCCTTTCCTCAAAAACCGATTGACCAATTTATGTAGTAGCAGTAGTTGTAGTTGTTGGCATCGCGCATCGGAAATATCGGGGGCTGCATAAAAATCAGAGGGCACGCACACTCAATGAATGAGAAAGCCAGGAATCGAATGAGGGCCTTTGGCATTCAAGACGAGGATGCTTCCATTTTGCCACGACGGCTCGATGCTTGAACATGAATAAAGGCACATCTAGTGAATGCACAGGTTTCTTAGAAATGTATCTTTAACATCTGTAGTGAAGTGTACACGAGTTAATTATGACCATGTAAATTGCAGATGTCGGAATTAAGCGATGTGGGGACGCCTTCGTCCCCTGCGTTTGCTTTCCCGCAGCGCACTAGTTCCCTGTGGTTAGCTCCCCCGCAAAGCACTCCTCTCGGTTCGGTTACTTTTAACTAACAGGGGAGGGCGCTCGCGTCGCAGCGACACCAGCCCCACGAATGGCGTTTTGCTGCGCGCGCGCGGGGGATAGCCAGCTCTCTTCTCCCTGGGACCGGGAAGTGAGCGGACGTTTCGCTCGCAGCTTTGCTCTTCGTCGGCGCCGGCGGACGACCTCGTGTGGAAACATGTTCCCCTCAGCTCGTCCCGTCCGGCCTCGGAGCTTATCCCTTTGCCCTAGCGTGGGCGAACGTTCGCTCGTAGCCGTGCTGGTGAGTCGGACATCCTCGATTCCTCAGTGCATTTTGTTGCTAGCTGGCGTTATTGTTGTTATAGCAATAAATGCGTTGTTTGTGTCAGCCAGTGTGTCGTTCTTTTGTTCCCGCAGAGCAAGGCCCGCCGTGGTCGGCGTGTGCTCGGTAGCACTCGCGACCACGGGGTGGGGTCAGGGCGGTTTTGAACTATGTCAGCCGCGGTTAAACGGGGAGAACGGATTTATCTCCCCAATTTAAACCCCACAGCGAGTACCACGTGTTTCCGGTAAATTTCCTCCGTGCTTGGCGAGCAGTCATAGCGCCATCATGTGGCACCCAAAGCAACCTTTCTGTGTCGGAGTAGTGTCGTTTGTTTCTGAACAGGTGTGATGGTTGAGAGGTCTCTCCGAACAATTTGCCCAACGGACAAAGTGTCACGCCGTACGGGCGATGGAATTCCGTGGACTCCCTGGCAGTGCTGCAACATACTGTCGCATTCCACGCCTAAAGGCGAAGCTTAAAGGGTCAGTCTACTGAATTTTATCGACCATATTTTCTTTGCGGCAACCGATAGCTCTTTACTCAAATTACCGTTTAGCCAGCTGTGGTGCCAAGGAGTGCGGTAGAACATTTTAAAATAGAATTTATTAATGTGGGAACACATCTGTATGAGATGGTAGTCTCATCTGGCAACCATCTGGATTTCCGCCAAGCGGCGTCAAACATGGCAGCGCCCGTGGAAGCCGGACCTCTCGCTTCTGACTGAATTCTCGTTGTTGCTGCCTTTTTCAGTGCGTTCACTGGCCATAAATGGGGCGCCTGTCTTTCGCTTCGTCTCATTTCGCCTATAAGAAAACATATAAGAGATAAATTTGCTTTATTTTAATAATTAGAGTGACGATTCTGCCGCTCCTAGGCTTAAGTGGAGAGTCGGTTTGTTTACAGCAATGGTTCCCGTCCTGACGACCAGATGGCGCCACTATAGGCTGAGTTTATTTTTGTGTCTCTGCTAGCATACGCTGAACTAAAAGTGGAAATGTGCCTGCGTTTTGCGTACGTGTAACTATAAATATTCATGTGATTTACAGAAAAAGCGAGCGGTACGCCTTCTACAGTTTACTAGAACAAAACGTGCGTTTCTCTGACATTGGGGCATACAAATGGTACATAGTATATTCACTTATGCTTCTACAAAAAAAGACTACCACTTTCTTGAACAAAATGAACGTTTGAGGTCGCCACCATGCTTCTTTACGCGACTTTTAACGCCGAAATAAAATATAAATTCCTGCCTAAACCGGGCGCAGACCCCTCGTTATTGATGTTATAGGGTGCCAGCTACCAGAATATGCCATTATTTATACACTCATCTCGGCGAGTAGACTGACCCTTTAAGCGTCCTCCGATTTAGTGAATCCTACTTGTGATGGTCCCAGCATTGCGAATTTCATGGGTTTCTGACAGCGAAGCTCCCCCATCTTAGTATTACCATGTACAGAGGAGATCAGAAAATCAAGATTTCCATTAGTTGCTGTGCCGTGTTTCTCTGACCAAAAGCAAAGACATACGAGGCGATAAATGAGGCAGAAGAGGACATAAGCTTTAGAGTAGATTTTCTCAGCGTTCATTTTTTTATGCATTTGCTATCACTCATCCCTTTGGTATATCATAACGAATGAGAGTAGAATGGTTGTTCTTTGCACATGAACCCTAAGACAATGGGGAATGCAAAGTCGGTCAAATGTTTAGGGGAATCCCCCTAGGTGGAGTAGATTTGTAATAAGGGAGTAATTACTCATTGGCATCCACCCAAGAACAGCCATATGGCTACAAAGGAAAGCTATACAGCTTATTTATGAGTTATAAGTTATTTTTGCAAAACACGAATGACAGTAGAATGATTGCGTCTTTCCACATGAATCCTAAGACGTTGGAGAACGCGATAGGGCTTTTAAAGTTATTTTTGTAAAACACGTTTTCATGTAAATATCCACACTGGAGTTAACTGGACATCTAAAAAAAGGACTAATGGCTTTATTACACAGAATAGGGCTTTTGTAAACATGCTGCCTTAAAAATCTGTCCACTTTCTTCTTAGCTACTTAATGCCTAAGGGATGACTTTACAAGGGTGTTAATTGTAATTGCTCACGATGTATACCAGCTAGCTTCAAATAAAATAAGGTTCGGAAATCAAGATAAAAATTTACATATTTGCACAAAATTTGGTTAAATTTTGTACATAACTAACAAAAGTTTTAATCACAGCATCTCCTCTGACATGCAGCCGGCGGACTAGAATTCTGCTGGGATCGAATATTAGAAACTACGAGAAAAATTATGCAAACCAAGTCATACTGCTTGCAGCATGACCATATAAATGCATTAAGTCCTTGAAATAGCAACACAGGCTTAGATAAAAAAAATATATAGGTACAGGTCACGTGGTTTAATCAGACACGACACACAGAACTCACATGAAGACGTTAACCTTTAAGCTGCAATAGATGCAGCCTAAGGAAGCAAGTCCTTGCCCACTAAATTTAGCTAATGCCCTTTGTGTGTGTACAAAATGTTAATGCTACAACAATAAAATGGAAATAAAGGCAGCTCTTACCCAAATCCAACAAGGACTTTGTTGCTCTCCAAAAGTCTCCAATTTTGGACCTGAATGATGCAGCATCCTGCCTGAAATGGAAGGTGAGCTTCACAGGTGAACCTGCCGGCAATTCTAGGAGGAGAGGGCTGAGAGGAGTGGCAGTCTTATTTGGCCAATGCATTCCTTCAACTTTCTTCATCAGAAAAAATGGTGGCCAATGTGATCTTTCTACGAAAAATACAATGAGGGCAAGCTTTCATTCAAAGCTTTGTTACTGATATTCTGTTTCTCATGAAAAGCCAACTGGGCTATCCTCTCAGCCTCTCTGTGGGCCAAAGTGTGGTAGTTATAAAGAACATGATTTGATTTTTGGAGTTCAACGTCCCAAAGCGACTCAGGCTATGAGGGACGCCGTAGTGAAGGGCTCCGGAAGTTTCAAACACCTGGAGTTCTTCAACGTGTACTGACATCGCACAGTACACGGGCCTCTAGAATTCTGCTTCCATCGAAATTCGACCACCGCGGCTGGGATCGAACCTGCGTCTTTCGGGTCAGCAGCCGAGCGCCATAACCACTGAGCCACCGCAGCGGGTCAGTTATAAAGAACAACTTAAAAAAAATAAAATTGGCTGTTGCAATTCATAATACAACATTGTTCACAAAAAAAAAACACGGTTTAAAAAGGATGAAGAAACTAATGCACCCTCATAGGTGGCAAGGAATTGACAAGTGACCTGCATCGATCTATACCGTTTCAGGGTTGTGCTAATGAACAGACATTCAGAGGGCCCAAGTGTAAGACGTGGCACAGGGCAATGATGCAAGGATCTATAAACCGGCTAAACTAGCCCAGTTTGAAACAATTCTACTCTGCTAATTGGCGCACCCACCATTGTGACTCAGGGGCTACAGCATTCAGCTACCGAGTCCACAGTCGTGGGATCAAATCCCAGTCGTAGTGGCTGCACTTTCATGGAGGCAAAATGAAAAATTGCCTGTGTGCTGTGCGATGCAGGTTAAAGAGCCCCAAAGGTTGAAATTAGCCTGAAGCCTTCTACTATGGTGTACTCATAGCCCATGAGCAGCTTCGCATGGGGCTTGATATCGTACATTCCATACCAACTAGCACGGTTTGAAAAGCTGTTACCATGTTTTTATACAATCTCTGTAGCTGTGTAGACCACTTTAGTAATAAGCTCTGCTAAACACATGCCTGGGCCTTGAGCTTAACCATTTTAGTAAGCGATTTAGTTTCAAGGAAAGATGATGCAAAGTACTTGTGTGTTACTATATTTGAGGGCCAAGTTTAGGATGAACCTAGAAGCCTCAGGTGCTGTGACGTCCTCTGTTAATAGTCTTGTTAATAGTCAAATTGAAGTGTTGAAAACACACAGCATAAAACTTGAACTTTTTATAATCTTATACAGAGCATGCTGTTAAAAAAAATCAGGTTCACGGTAAAGTTGGTACAGAGAGAGAGAACAATTTTGTCTGCGTGACATAAGGAATTGCAAGCTTTATTGATTGACTCCATTGAAAGCACAGCTGAGCTTAATTAGAGAGTCATTACTCCCTTTCTTTAAACTTTTAATTTTTGTCTGTTTTCTATTACAAATAACTTTTCTGATATAATTCGTCGCTCATGAAATCTCAATCTTTGGTCTAAAACCGCTTTCTAAGAAACTATCACAAAACAGCTCTCACAGAATGAGTATTAGTAACTAAAACTTGCTTTTGAGAAACCACATACAGATTTAGGCAAGCGCAACCCATTTCATGGCTAGGTATGAGGTGAATGACACCACAATTTTTATGCAACAGTGTGAGGTATGCCGGCAGCACTCACTCACCCATAGCCATGTAGACAAAGAACCTAAAGGGAAAAAAATAAGAACATGTATTGCACAGAAACAATGCAAGATGGAAATATGCTGCAGATGTATTACACCTGGTCTTGTATTGATATTAACCACTTCCTTCAATTTATGTTTCTGCTATGCACCATCAAATTATTTCTCTGGCAGAGAACAGACACTTATTTCATCATCATTTTCATCAGCCTGACTACGCCCACTGCAGGGCAAAGGCCTCTCCCATGTCTCTCCAATTAACCCTGTCCTTCGCCACTTGCGGCCACCGTATCCCTGCAAACTTCTTAATCTCATCCGCCCACCTAACTTTTTGCCGCCCCCTGCTACGCTTGCCTTCTCTTGGAATCCACTCTGTTACCCTTAAGGACCAGCGGTTATCTTGCCTTCGAATTACATGCCCTGCCCAAGCCCACTTCTTCCTCTTGATTTCAACTAGGGTATCATTCACGCGCGTTTGTTCTCTCACCCACTCCCGATCACTTAGCATAACACCTATCATTTTCTTCTCATAGCTCGCTGCGTTGTCCTTAACTTCAGCTGAACCCTCTTTGTTAGCCTTCACGTTTCTGCCCCATAAGTGAGTACCGGTAAGATACAGCTGTTGTATATTTTTCTCTTGAGGGATATTGGTAAACTGCCATTCATGATCTGAGAGAACCTGCCTTATGCGCTCTGCCCCATTCTTATTCTTCTAGTTATGTCCCTCTCATGATCCGGATCAGCTGTCACTACATGCCCTAAATAGACATATTCTCTTACTACTTCCAGCACACGCTTATTTCAGTTTGTCACCAAATGTCCACGAGTTTGTGTCATGGTGCCTGTTTTAAAAATTATGCCCTCAAAATTACATTCACAGATGTATCCAACTTAAACATTTTTATTTTGTACAGTTTCAAAGTGAGTGCTCAACTGTGATAATATGCTAAGCTTTCTGCCGGAACATCACAGCAAATTGATCTTTATGAACTTCTTTCAAGAGATGTTGCTGTGATCACCTTTACTGATAATGCTGCAAGATAGACAATGAACTGGCATAGCTTGGGGCCGTGTGTGACATGTCTCAGTAGGCAAGTGGTGCAAAGATTGCGAACCACGATGTGAGGTTGGGAAAGTAGGAGAACGGTGGCTAGAGAAGAAAACAGCTTCTTTGTAACAACCGGTTCCTCACAGAAAAACGAGGGAGGTCCTACGGCCTCAAAGTGAATGACGGCTTTGGCAGCATTTAGCCTGCTTTTAGAAGGCTGGCTAGATCAGCAAATAGCAGTTGTGACCTGAATACCCTGGATACTAACAGCAACATACAGAATCCGAGAGTTTAGAGGAATGTGACTATCCTGCTCAAAAATGAGTTACTGATGTGCCGATAGATGCAGAGCAAAAATTAGTGGCCTGTTGTTGCCCTCCTGTACAAATTAATCCCCACAAAGGAAGAATCAACTACAGCTGCATCAGTGCACGTGTGACAAAGCATAAGCCTTAATTGAGTGCCCACCTTGAATGAAATATTTATTCACTTAACATGCTCAGCAGTGGAAGCTCTAGTAGAGATGTCCAAAAGTGGTGCAGGATAGATGACTGACATCTCTTACAACCTCCTGATCGAAGATGATCCCATTGCACCTTTGTCAAACGCTGAATTTGGATCAATAACTGAAGTACACTTGCAAAACTGCTCTCTCCATCTGCGATGCAACATGGCAGCAGGCTCAACCTGTCTTGGCAGCTGCATGGCAGTTGCCTTCAGTTCCCAGCAAGTTAGGTCGAATACGTGAGGAAATCCCAATGGTTGGCAACTGATGATCATCTAATGATGCAATGAGATCGAAGGCCGAAGCGCCGCGGTGACGGCGGTACACTTAACAGGCAACAAGTTGCGGCGAGTGCTCTACATGGTGACGTCACCAGAACCAAAAAGTGTCGGGCATATCATGCACGCGCTATATCCAATAATGCCATAACAATTGATATCTGCGAAACACCGCGAAAAGGTACAAATGCCTCTCGGCATTTTCAGTGCAGCATATGGCAAATGTTTTGTTTTCAAAGAATATGATTTATGAAGTTGTGTACATAAAAGTTAAGTTGGAGCCCATCAGCACTAATTACTCCCCCAACATTTCCGTTACAGTTAGAAATCATTGTGATCGTGGAGCTACGAGCAGAGTCCCTCTAAAGGTTTAAAAAAAAAATGCAAAAAAAAATACGGTTCGGCGTTGCAATGCGGATTTCTTCCCTAGAATAGACCTCATCAGCGCACGTGTATCCGATCCGACGGACGCACGAAACATGCGGCATACCGACGAGGCTCTAATCGGGAGGAGGAGGGCGGTAGAAGAGCGCTCGACACAAGCAAAGCCGAATAACAAGCGAAACTGGAAGATATTCGGGAGAAGAAAGGCGGAGGGGGAGCGCGGCACAAGCAAAACCGATTCATAAGCGAAAGTGAGCGATATCGCCCATCAGGCCACGCCCCTTTGACGTCACGTTTAATTGTTGACACCAGGAAGAAGTCTATTAGCAAAATTATCGTTTCAAGCAGGTCACTCATTCAAAGCCAATCTATAGCGTTCCACAGGCAAATTTCATTCAAAGTTGCGCATCAAGAGGAGAGTCTGTGGGCTGCTGACAATGAGCCTGCGTAGGAAGTTCCTCGATTGTTACCACTTGTAAGAAAGCGGAAAGCCGCTTAACAACGAGGCGTTCAAATGTCACCGCACGACGCGACGTCCGAGTCCTTTCTTTCCCCACATCGAAACCCGATAACCGCCAGCAGTCACCAACTACCTATTGTTTGCTAAGAAACTCACCCGCAACTTCGAGACGGGACAGCTGTCGCAGGCGTCCGCCATGACGGTTGTCATAGCAACCATCACGGCGTTGTCGTCGGCACAACTGTCAACGTTGGTTCCAGTTTCAGTTTCGGATAACAGCGAGTTATTGCCAATTTTTCATTATTTCCGACCTTAATAGCGGTTATCTGTGACGTCCACGCGAGAATAGAACATTCAAATTGGTTTTCTTAGCGCTACAATTACTGGGCTCACCGTCCAGAGGTGCCAAATCTCACCAATGACGATATGGACCTGCGCAGGCATGTGCGCATGCTTCGAAGCCTGGTATGTGTAGAAATCAAAAACGGAAAATGCTTCTGTTTGTCCCAATAATGTTTATCATGTCACTGAATTTAAACATCATAAGAATACCTTCAAAAATGACTTTTCAAAGCCTAGCTTGAGCCGCAAATGAATGGCGGCTCCGCAATCAACATCGTCTGCGGCATTAAATATGGCGCACTTTTTGAAAGACCAGAATTAGCGCCATCGGTTAGACAAGTGAGAAGATATTTATTATAAACTGAAGTTGGAGGAAGGCACCTAAGGAATGGAGCCCTTCGGGTCCCATTTGCAGCACCACTGGCCGCAGCTCTCCGACTGGCCCGGGCGATCACGTAGCCGTGAAAGATGGCGGCTGTCCAGTCGGTCGAAAAAGAGGTGGGATAGCGGAGTTAGCCACCATAGCGGAGTATTGATGGAGGACTGGAGCATGCCCGTGTGAAATGGTAGTGGGTGAGATGTGCGCCGGAAAAAGGGCAGTTTTCAGGGTAGCATGTGGGATAAAAGTTGAGCCTAAGCGCACGGTGGGGGGAACAAGGCGCCAGAAGGCCGCGCTTCTTCTCGACAGAGATTTTTGTAAGGAGGCATATGTTCTGCGGGATAATCGGTAACGTTGAAGTATGTGTGAATAGGTGAGTAAGATGGCATCCGCCTCTTCTGGGTTTGGGTGGCCTTCCACTGGCGCCCGCAGTCCTCTGGCTGTTGCATGAACGCGCTCGATCATTGCCAAGGAGACATGCCCATGGTCCAGACGAGGCGGGCTTGCAGGATGCGATTGGTGCGATGAAAGATTCGATATGTGACAGGAGAGACGCGACCCTGTGCGTAGTTCCATCACGCCATTTGAGAGTCAGCGATGATGGGGCTTTGTTCGCATGGCCAGGGCTAGGTATAATGACCGTTTCACTATTCCAGTCAGCCACCACCGCCGTCGTATAGCATTGCGTAAGGCGTGTGGCGGCGTCCGAGTTTAGGGTTTGTTTTAACGCCATAGCGTTAAGTGTCCTGTTCAATGAAAAACCCGGCGACGTCGTCGGCGGCGTGAGCGAAAAATTTGCAAAGATGCAGTGTAGAAGGTAGGTGAACCACCTAGATCACGTGACCTTGTGACGTCATCACCAGCCCGCCGGACTGTGAGCTAACTGCACACCGTGGCAGGTTGCAGTTACGCTAATGCGTGGTTGCAGGAGGATTGTTCGGGTCTCACAAGCCCCACTGTCGCAGCACCTGCCATTGCAGGGCAGTGGGACATCGCTCAACCGCTGTCTGTGCCAAGAGAGGTATGTGGACTTCCAGCGATCTGTGAATGAACAGTTCCACATTATATGGACATTAACCCACTAAACGCTGCCCCTAAGACTGCGCCCGTTCCTGGCTTTCGCGTCGTAGTCGTCGGCGTAACTGCTTGTCCAAGTAGCAAACGAAACTCCATCTGGAGTTTCGTCGTGCCGCGCTCCTCGAGGAGTCTCGCCACGGAAGTCACCGACGAAGAGTCTATATCTGAATCTAGTTGCTCTACTGCTTCTGAACAGTTTAACTCTAATGCGAAAGCCAAGCAAGCTAGGAAGAATGCAAGAAAGGGGTTACAACGTGCCCAAGAGATGGAAGAAGGACGACTGCGGAAATTACGAGAAGCCGAAGTAGCTAAACGAGCTGTATCGAGTTCAGAAGCTGGGATTAGACAAGCTAAATGGAATAAAGCCAAGCGGAAAAAACATGCCCAGGAAACAGAGGAACAACGAGAAGAACATTTGCGAAAACGATGAGAATCAGAAGCAGCTAAGCAACCTAAGCTTTTGCAAACAACCAGGTTTAACCAGAGCTAAACCATACCATTTTTTTTTTTTTGCCATTGATGCGGCGCAAAGATTTTTGGCTTGCCTTGCATCTATCCTCAATCAAGAGGGCAGGCACTGGAGGATGGCACTGGAGGATGGAGTCAAGAGGATGGAGCTAATATACTGGTCAATGGTTGTTGTCAGGTTTTGAGACGGCAGCTCGATCCTGCGAGCGGCCATATGGCTCACTGTTTACTTTGCTTACCGGACAGAAACCACGGCCTGGTGGTTACTAAATCACATACGTAGTTAAGGTCATCATTTTTTCTGAAAATGCGCCCCACCTAGCTAACCCTGATTTCTTGGTTCCACGCAAAGTTAGCAATATTTTATTTATGTTACGTGAAGCGCGAAGAAACTGCAATATAATTGCTGATACGCAGCTTCAATTCACTACTGCTTAAGCCAGCCTGCTTCATGAGCTTGAATGACAACAGATATGCCTCACAGGACCTAAACACTTAATTCTTGCATGTCACAGACATATCGTTCGGTTGATGACACCAAAATAGCATTAACAAGAAATCAAATTATAAATTATTGCTGGTCGTGAGCAAATACCACATGGTGATTCATGTATTCCTATGTGTAAAGCATAATTTGAAAGAAGAAAGTGAACAAGCAAAAATTTGGTGTCTACACTTCCTTTTACCTGGTAGCAACGGCACCCAAAGAGCTTGGCTACACTTCCATGACGTCCGCCACGCACTTTCCGATGCCACTTTCTGCGGACACGCTACCAGCGGAGCCTGAAGTGTTCAGATACGTGTCTTTGATGCCCTCTGTAACAAATTCACTTGTAGCAACAAGCGGAGATGTCTTACCATTTTTGGCCATTGGCAGCTCTTGCTTGAGGCTTCCGTAACAGAGCGCTGTTCTGTACCCCTTTTCGAAGGGGTGTCTATTGCAGAAGTTTTGAGAGTCACTGAAGTGCAAACCCAGGACAATATAACATGAGACGAGAAAGCATACCTAGCGTAGAGTAAGAGCTGATGCAGTTCCATCGGCTCTTGTGCTAACTCCGCCGGTTGCTAGGGGCAATCGATGAGGAGGACAATGCTGTTTTTTGTGCGTTTGCTCCTGCACTGTAGAATCCAGATGAGACGCGAGTTTTGAAGATGAAGAAACAAGTTTAAATTTTTGCGCAGTCAAAGATAACGCCACTTGGTCACGGTGCTGAAAAGATACCTAAATTAAAAAAATAGTTTTTTGGGGGTGCTTCCCATTAGATTTCAGTAATTAAACTTTGAGACAACATAGAAAATGAGTCATACGAGTGGGTATTGTGATTTTTAAAAAGAATTTGTAGCCATGTTTTGTGATTTGAACGTTGTGACCCTTTAAAAACACTTGCTGTAACTGGCACCATCTCCATGCTCCAGCCAGCGCTGGATTTATGAACTTTTGCAAGGTGTGGATGGAGGGCAAGGGCATGCACATGTATTTGTATATTTCTTGAACTTTCTTAGCTGAAAATAAAGAAAATGGTGGCCGTCGCCATTTTTCACTGAAAAATGCTGATGTCTGCTGCATGTTGTGGTTTGCAGTGCATGACGTGAAAGTGCAAAAAAAAAAAGATGAGAAATAGAAGGAGAACAAAGCAACGTCTAACTCCAGCGTTAGCCATCGACCCTGCATCTTATATTCAATTACCTTTATTTCTAGTAGTATTGCTCTACAAATGTTTCTACAGTGCAATTCATTACCATCCCAAAGAAATGGATTTTAAAATATACAGAAATGAAAAAAGGGCTCCGATGTTTGCAAGGTTCACCAGGAAAAACTTGCCAAAACACAACAGACCTGGTCTGACTTTCCTTGTTTTTTGTTTCTGCCAAGTGTCTGGCAATGCTTTGTTAAGAACCTAACCAAGCAGTCCGTCATGTGCCATTGAGCGTGCTGACCATCTGCTTGAAGAAGTCAATGTAATCCGTTTTGCACTGGCCGCTTGTTGGTAGGAAGTGGCCACCCGGGTGGTAGAGCACACTCGGGGACACGAAGAAGGGAAGGATTTCTATCGCTTGAGCTGTAAGGGAAGGCAGAGTGAGTGGGGTGGGCCTACGTTCGCCAGACAAGGAGTGAAATCTAAAAAGAAAATGCAAACCATGGCACATTTACTTAGACATTGCAAGCGAGCTGGAGGTAACTGTAATGGTTGTCACAGCTGTCAGGTAACTGTCAATAAATACTGTCATGGTTGTCCTTTTGTGTTGTGTTGCATTTCAGCTGATGCTTGCGTTTACACGTAGCAAGTGACCCCATGCGTATTCAGTTATGTACCGCTGCATTTTGTATAATTAGTTTTTTATTTATTTCTGTATCCACCCTGCCAAGGTCTTGAAAACAAGACTGCAGTATAAATAAATAAATAAAACACCAAGGTTTGGTTTCGTTTGGTTTATGGGGTTTAACGTCCCAAAGCGACTAAGGCTATGAGAGACGCCCTAGTGGAGGGCTCCGGAAATTTCGACCACCTGGGGTTCTTTAACGTGCACTGACATCGCACAGTACACGGGCCTCTAGAATTTCTCCCCCAAAGAAATTCAGCCGCCGCGGCCGGGATCGAACCCGCGTCTTTCGGGTCAGCAGCCGAGCACAATAACCCCTGAGCCACCGTGGCGGAATAGAAAGTAATAGTAAAAACAGGAACTGTAATAGAACCAAAGAAGGTAGTAGCGAAAAAATGTTAAAAAAGAAGATGCTTCAAGGCATTCTGGAACCTTGCAGTGTTTTCAGTTCACGCAATGTTTTGTTTGACATTTACACCACCACTCTCCAAACAGCATTTCATCTTTAATTTTCCGCAATGCTCAATTCATGAAAAAGCGCAAAAATATGGTGACATATGCAGTAATATAAGCTGCTGCCACTCTACCTACGCCATTTCAAAGTGCTACAAAAGCAACCAGTGAAAACATGAGCTGCAATAGAGTACACAAAACAGAAGTGGCATACCTTTTGGGATGATGTTGTCGGTTTCTCCCACAACGTGCAGGGTGGGAACATCTATCATGCCTTCTTTTGCAAAGAGGTGATCATGTGCACTGGACCGGCTACGGAATCCCGCCACTAGGACGCCGAACTTGAAGCTACACTCCACCTCTGCAAAAAATCCACGATGCAGTAAGATTTGCGACCAAATGCCCGGCTAAAGAGAGCAAGCAACACAAATCAAGGTAACAAGTGACCCACATTCATTAAAGGTGCACTGAAGAGGAATCTGAACTCGTCTTTTTGCTGCAGGAACTCGATCTACACGTTCCTAGCATTCTTAGAAACTGCGACTTACTGCCCTGTGTGGCCAATTTCCTCAATTAAATCGAATTAACGTCCGGCTCCCGCCTTTTTTTTTTTAATTCTGCCTCGTACGGTGGGCGGAGTCGACCAACGCGTGGAGCGCCTTTCACCCAGTCCCGCGGCGGCTTGCCGCTCTGCCATCGGCGGAGTAATACGTAGTAGTCCGTAGTAGCAAATAGTCCGCGCGTATTTTTATTTCTTCAGGCTTATTTTGCGGCTATATTATCTGCGAATGAAACTATTTATTCATGGAAACCTAAAAAACAAAATAAAGCGAGAGCAAAGCCTCCACAAGACTGGGTGAAAGGCGCTCCACGCGTTGGTCGACTCCACCCACCGTACGAGGCAGAATTTAAAAAAAAAGGCGGGAGCCGGACGGTAATTCGTTTTAATTGGGGAAATCGGCCAAACAGGGCAATAAGTCACTGTTTCTAAGAATGCTAGGAACGTGTGGATCCAGTTCCCGTGGCAAAAAGACATGTTCAGAATCCTCTTCAGTGCACCTTTAATTAGGCAACAAAAAATACTGGAACAAAGAGCTAGAAGCACGACTTTAGTGTCACACTTTGGCCACCACACAACGCACAATTCAAACACATGCGGTTCCCACGCCGACTAAAGCCCCTCAATACGCTGACCTACACCTAGTGTCCTCCTGTGTTTATTACTGAAACTACAAAGTATACACTAGCACCCTCTCGTGGCACTGTCCACAACTAGGTCAGTTGTAGCTTCACTGCAACACACTCCTAACAAGGCTTATTCATTGAACAGGCCGGGGTGTTCACATTGTGTTTGCAGTATGTGAGTGTGAAGAGCTGTTACTTGTGCAGTGTTGCATTGTACACTTGCAACAAAACACAGCAGCAGCAGCAGCACAGTTTAGTACAGCGATAATGAAGCTAGGCAAAAACTACAATTACTAGGGTCTGATAATGGCATGTAATGGAAAATTATTCGTTATTACATGGCCCACTGCTTCCACTAGTGTTTGTTATTTGCACTACACTCAGTGTTATGAGCTACAAGAGGATGTACAGAAGCCAACTTGTCCTATGGGCAGTTCTTCATGAACATGAGACTGAATGTGAAAGGGACTGTGAGCGGGTAAATAGAGTTGAATCCAGCGCTGCTGAGTGTTGTCCTGGGGACAGCCCATACCTGCTTATACACAACGACAACTACTCTGTGGTAAGTAACAGAGTAATACAAACTCCATTTACCAGTGACATTGCACAATGCAGTACTTCTACACAATGGGAGATGGCACAGACAGCAGATTGGCTGAGGCTTGCAAATTATTTGCAATAACTAACAACTCAGCGTATCTGAAGGCAAACAATTCTGTCCCCAAACGAGTAACTCCCGGAGTCCCAAGCAGTCACTAAGAGAACTAAACCACTGATGTTGCAAGCAAGATTCCTGGCCTCCACAAAATTTTACTTGGCCCTGATGGCTGAATCTGCTCAACCCACGCTCAAGGCGGGGTGGTATTTGCATGCAATCTATCTTCTACAGCAGATTTACTTTTTGGCTAGCAGCCAGCAAGCCAGTATCTTGTCATGTAGCACAGCCCTTTGCCACTACCTTCCTCAATAACCCCCTTAATTATGCTGTCATAACCAAAAAACTTGCTATTGCACCTGTAGGTATGAAGGGTGACACAGGGGACAGGGGAAAAAAAAATATCGTTTTGCACAGATCAAATGTGAAAACAGGAAAGGCCCAGCTATTTGGCTACACTGCAGACAAAGTAGTGATCAAGAGTTGAGTTGATGTCCCTGTGATGTCCTGTGCTTGTTCCGCACAATAACTGTGATGCTCTACCACCCGCGAAATTTACGAAAAATGCCCTGCTGGAGGTACAGAGGGAAAATTTCAGCGGAACTGATGAAAAACTGTTTTAAGAATCAAGCAGGTCCAAGCAGTAACGGCATTCTCAAAAGCACACTGGCCAATTTTCGGAGCTCAAGACAGTAGCTATGCATCGGACGTAAACGGAATTGCATTCAACACCAGTAATGCATGAACACACACTTGCGTGTGACTGACAGTACAAGATTTTTCAAAACTCTAGAAGCACTTATCACGAACAAAGTGCGTGTTGTTACAGTCGTCAAGCGTGACAGTACACACTGAGGACGCAAAGTAGTTTCGGTGGAATGCTGCTGATTACAGCACGGTATGCGGCTGACAGTGAGTGGCTGCAAGGCAGTCTTCGAGACGAAAGGTTATTCAAACAAGCTGGCTAGAACGTACATGAAGAGACTGCTGAGATGTTTTTTATCGCGAAACCAGAAGTCAAGTGCAAAAGTATACTCGGTGTATCAGTGCAAGATAAAGGCTTATCTTTCTTAGAGAGCCTCGTGCAGGAAGTGGCCTTAACTGAACCCTACGCTTGCTTCCTCTGCTGCCCTGCTGGTCTCCAAGAGACAGCCACGAGCTTGGGCACGTAGCCGTCGGCAACTGTTCATAAAACATCTGGCTGACAACTGCCCCTCTGCTGTATTCCTGGCTTTGCCTTAGTTAAGCTGATGACTTTAAAGGGCAACTGCAGCACTTTTTTGAGACTCTCGCAATATTCAAGGATTCAAATCTATGTAGGCTGTAGATAACGCATGCCAAATGTTTTTGTACTAGCATTTAAAATAGTGACGTAATCGACGGTTGAATTTTGCGCTTCTCCTCAATGCACCGGAGGAGTGCGGGGAAACTCAGCGTGACATCACGGAAAGTATGATTTCAATTTACGCTGTCGTCAGCCACACCCTGCCCTGACTCGTTAGAGGCTGCCAAACAACTCTCAGCAGGGTTCGCCTTCGGTGGCGTTGGTTTTTTTCCTTCAAAGCAGACGTTTGTGCCTTGAAAATGTACCGATACCCTCGATGAAGTCATCATGCGCCCCCAACTTGGCGTTGTGCGCTGTGGAAAAGCTTGAAGGACGTCTGGATTTTAATCGGCGATTACTTCACTATTTCAAGTGCTAGCCCAAAAAGACTTAGCATGCCTTACCTACAAGTTTCACACATTCGACCCTCTTAAGCGCATTGATTTCTAAACCCTATGCAGCTTCCCTTTAAGGATGGAATGAAACCATTGGTCATGCCACATAGTTGGTAGCATGAATTTCTTTGTGCTCTGCTTTCTTCTGTTTCAACTCTCACAGCACTTTTGTAACAATCAATAACTAGTTAAGAATGCTTCAGCTGTTGTGTGATGCTTTAAACTCCTCATGTTGCTTATGGCTGTGTCAGCCATAAGCACATGATGCAAGAAAATTGCAGTAAAGATTATTAGGATTACAGATTACGATATTTACTCACAAAACAAACTACAGAAGCAGATTTAAGGGAGGGTGTCGACTGCACCTTTTACACTGCAATATTTTTACACTCGTCTCTGACAGCAGACTCCCTTTAAAGGAGTCATGACATCATTTTTCAGACTCAAGCTCTTTATGGCATGTTGTTCACTATCCACCTCGGAACAAATGGACAAAATATGAGCTTATTTGGTGCAGCGAGTAACTTGTAACTGAATTTGTAGCTGCTTCAAAATGGCCGTCGCTACCAGGGGAAGGACTTAGAGCCTACATTTCAAATTAAAATTTCTAGCTCAAATGTGCGCATAAAGCCCTAATTCTTTTTTTATTATGCATAAAAACACAAAAGCACGATTTGTTGGCAGGCCATGTCACGACCCCTTTAATACTAATCTTTTTGACAAAAAACTGCATTCATTATGCAAAATAAATCTGGTGCAAAGGTGCGACCACAAATGGCTGAAAAAAAGACCGTACTCTTGAGGGACTGCAACGAAAGGATCATGGCAGTCATGGCAGCACCCTGGCTGAAGCCCAGGATTCCGTCAAAAGGACCCTGCACGAAAAACAAGAGGCTTCAATTCCACATGCACTCAGGGCAGCTTCAGCCATTCGAACATTTCATTTTGCACGCATAAGATGAGCCTCTGTAAGAAGTGGCTGGGTACAACTTATGAGCATGACACTTTTGGTTGTGCTTTTGCGTCCACTGGATGCCAGACACAAGAAGCATTCAGTAAACTTATATCCCCGTATGTATACTAGACATCACAGAGCAGCTGCTTGCAATAAGCCCAGAATTAACGACCGCTAACTTCATAACATACTGATGGCTCTCTCTGGCAACCAGACCTGCCCGACCCATCAGCGCAAACTATTCTTGCTAGCAAAAGAGTGCAGTCCAAAAGGCAATACACTGCTAGTGAAAGAGATTTGGTTTTGATTTTGTGGGGTTCTAACGTCCCAAAGCGACTCAGGCTATGAGAGACGCCATAGTGAAGGGCTCCAGAAATTTCGACCACCTGGGGTTCTTTAACGTGCACTGACATCGCACAGTACACGGGCCTCTAGAATTTCTCCTCCAAAGAAATTCTAGCCGCCGCGGCCGGGATCAAACCCGCGTCTTTCTGGTCAGCAGCCGAGCACCATAACCACTGAGCCACCGCGGCGGCTAGTGAAAGAGAAAGAAAGAGATGTTTATTTAAATGTAAATTTAAGTTGGTGTGTTTAAAACTGCCTGCTTGCTACAATGCTAACGAGAGGTCATTAAGGAAGAGAAAGGTCTTAGAAAGAACAGGGCCAAGAAATGAAAGATGAAAAACGTGTACGGAGTAACAACCTGGTAATCACAAAATTTAGATGCAAACTTTACAGATTCTGATGAAAAGGTGACAATGTTCCAAGGAGATCAACAGTTTTGAAAGCAAGCAAACAAGAAGTTCAAAGCCTCAGTAAAGAATAGAATAAAAAATTCAGTGTGTTTGCAGCATCTTCAGTGACAGTATGATCAGTGAGGCTTAACGTGTGATCAAAGCTGCATACGGGCTGTTAGAGAAGCTGTAGTGGAGGGCTCCGGGTTAAAAATCGTCCAACTTGGTTTCTTTAACCCTTTAAGGCGCCATTTTTTGTTTTGGCTTAAAATCAGTTATTTTTTTACCTAAGTAGTATATTCAGGCCTCAAGAAAGGAAATTTGTTAGCTTTCAAACGTGAAAGACCAGCAGGTAAGTTTTTACAGCAATGTGGAGAATTCTATACAAAGTGTCAGATTTGTTAGAAATAGTAACATCGAAATGTTCTCGTGTGTCAGGTAAACACCCTAGGGATCGTGGAATCGTTTTGTGTATTGAAGATTCACATTACGCTCAAAACTAAGCAAAAACAATCGATGTTTTCACTTGCGGAAAAATCTGCCTCAACAAAAACGGCGGACAAAGTGCTACCTAGCTCACTCTTATGTGAAATATTATTTACTGCATTCGCTACATGGTACAAAAAAGCAACTTATTTGCAACAAGAAGGGTGCTCAATTTGACTGAAATAATGAAATCACTGTTAAGTGCTTCAGTTTCTCAGAAGAAGCTGTAAGTCTGCTGCTTACACAATTGTGTACAAAGCGCCTGAAAAGGTTAATGCGCACCAACATTGCACAGCACATGGGCGTTTTTGTGTTTTTCCTCTACTGAAACGAGGCCACTGTGGCCAGCATTTGATCCTGCGTACTTCGACTCAGTAGCCGGATGCCATAGCCACTGAACCACTGCGGTGGACCACGGCTACTTCTACGTTGAGGACATAAGTCGGGAAGTAGGAAGAAGTTTTGTCTGAAACTCAGGCAAGGTTTCTGTCTTTTCCCTCCACGCCAGTGAGAGCAAAAACAAAGCAAAAACAAAGACTTCATGCTTTTCATCATTCGTCTCCCACTCCAAAAGAGCACCCAACCCAGGTATGCATCTACCAGGCCAGTCTAAATGTGGGAAGAGAATGAGAAATGGCCTAGTTGGTTCTTTGAGTTCATTTCCCATCAAAGCAAGGACAATGAAGACAAAATGTGACACGACAGTACAAGCACAAACTTGCAACTGTTTACTTCACAAGGAAGAAAGATCCAGAAGAAAACAAAGAAAAGCCTATTCCTTGTGCTGCGTATGACAACATATTTCCAGTGCTAAGAGCACAACTTGTACACTAATGCATCTGCCAAGTGTTATTCAGCATGAGAAGAAGTGCATGTTTTTTTTAAGAAACCTGGTTGTGCCGTTTTTTAAGAATGTTTTTAAGCTGGTCTTAGAAAAAAATTTTTGTTAATGAAGTCACAATAATGGAATCTGCAAGAAACATGTATTTTTGCATTGCATGCTGATTTAAAATATGTAATTTAATTTTATGTAAAACAACTACTTGTGCACTCATATAGTATCTTATGCAACTTTTTGCCAAGAGCATTCAATAAATTCTGCTGCAGGAAACCTGCTAGGACACATGCCATCGGCTTGTCTTGATATCAAAGTACGCAATAAGGGCAAAATTATTATCCTGCCTATCACAGAAGTTGAGTTACAGGGTTCTTAATTTGTCACTTCACAAACGGGAAGAAACTGATGATTTCAAAATCCTATAACTCACCTTCTATAAAAGGCAGGATGATAATTTCACCCTTACTGCATAGCTTGATGTCAAGAGAAACCAATGGCATGCAGTCTAACAAGTTTCCTGCAGTAGAATTTCTTTCAAACCCTCGGCAAAAGTTACCTAACATATCACATAAGTGCGCAAGTATTTGTTGTACACCAAAATTAAATTACATTTTTGCAAATTACAATATTTGCATGCAAAAAGCATGCAAACATGCATGTTCCCTGAAGATTTCATGGTTGTGACTCCATTAATAAAAATTTATTTCTAAGACCCTCTTCCCCCTTTAAGTAGATGGCCAGCAGTAAATGTGGCACAAAACATAAGGGATATGCAAGGCCTGTTGCAGAGTCATGCATATACGTGGAGTCACATAGGTTGAAGAAATGATATAAAAGTGCGTTTTCAGAGCTGTTAAATCTGGAAGGAATGTGCAAAAGGGTTGATGTGGCGAAAAGCAGCATGGTGTAAGCACTACAAGAGAACTCGCGGGGTCAGACAAAAATTTCTTGGTTGCCAGGAATGATAATGAGCAATGTCCCTCTTCAACGTGTGCAAGCCTAGGCTGAAAACATGAACGCACAAGCACGTTGCCTCCACGCATGAGGAATCTAGCCACGCACTGCGGCAGGTGCGCACGCGGTCCCAGGTTGCATGGCACGTCAATCCTAGAGTAGTCACGCGACAAAAACAGCTTGACATGTAAGGCAGGCCTCTCGCATCATGACACGGGCCACGGACTCGTGTCATATGTATGCATTCCATCACTCACACCAAGAGAAAAAAAAAACAGAAGCATTCAGAAAACTTGCATGTGCTTGACACATCATGCAGAATAACACAAGGCAAATGAGTTGGCATGAAAATAAACCAAGAATGTATGTGTCATGTGTGGTGGAGAGAACACATTTTTTCTTCTTTTTTTGTTAGGGATCTTTCTCGTTTGTGAAATAAACAGTTGGAAGTTTGGGTTCTAACTGCTGCCAACTTTTGCCTTGACAGTGCTTGTTGTCCATAAAACTCAGTACGAAGGAATAAAGATTAACGCAGCAGCTTTTTGTTAGAAAATAAAGTGCCACCAATGATGCCAACATCGTTTGCCTAACAGCTACTGCTGTAACAAACAAAAATACATGTTTTTCACTCACGTTTGGGGAACAGTCATTTGATACATGCTAACTTGGTGTTCTTTGTCATACCGCTAGTCCACGCACTTTTCTGCTCTTTTTCTTTTTACTTCCATTGCATCGAAATCAAAATCCAATGGCGCAGTACTGGCAGACTCACTTGTTGCAATCATTACATTCCTGCTAGCGAAATACACAGAGGTAATTTTGATACAGCAGAGATGCTATATGGTTTATATGGTGCAGTTGTTTCGATGGGCAGCTTTCGCAATGGCCCAACAGTGATGACAAGGGATGATGCAATCATCATCATCAGCAGCCTGACTACGCCCACTACAGGGCAAAGGCCTCTCCCATGTCTCTCCAATTAACTCTGTCCTTCGTCAGTTGCGACCACCGTATCCCTGCAAACTTGTTGATCTCATTCGCCCACCTAACTTTCTGCTGACCCCTGCTACGTTTGCCTTATCTTGGTATCCACTCCGTTACACTTACGGACCAGCGGTTATCTTGCCTTAGGATGATGCAATATCCTCAAATAAAGCTTTAGTTCAAAATGTGAACACCTCGTCGTGCAAGAAGCTATTCGCACTGCTCCAGAGGAAACGACCGGACTGTTCATTGTATCAGACAGAACTGGCATGGTTTCCTCCGAGATTCAGCTCCACAGTTTGGGAAACTCCACAAGGTCCTTTGGCAGAGGTTTGCGTCACACAACTGCTATGAAAGCAGTTGCAAAGGCCTCCTCACCTGCAGTTTGCATGCCTGCTCGATGACCCTGACGGACTCCTCGAAACCTCGGCATGTGTCCGTGTACTCCCGGGCACTGAATGACTTCTCACTCGAAAACCACCAGCCGCGGCCACCTGGTGCACAGGGCGTGCAGTTCACTCTGATCAGTGTGCACGCATCTTTTTTGACAGGACCGTAAGCGTACTTGTTGCTGCATAGGCTGCCAAACTATGTTAGGGTAACGAGCCAATCCCACAGCACCTAAACAAATACTGAAACGCAAGCAAATTATGCTGCATTCTGTTAGGAAAGAATAACTAACACATGAAACCCAAAATGTTGAACGTTATAAAATTAGCATTGTTAGGCTGGCAGTTCTTTTTGGTCAAAGAATGTACATAACAAGGCAGTAGTCACTCATTAGCATCTACCCCAGCATAGCCATATGTCTACAAAGGAAAGCTATACAACTTCCACAGAAACTTCGCAGTTGAAGGAAGATTCCATTAGAAGGCACCGATTTGTCTGCGCAACAAGGTGGCACAGGTGAGCCATTTGTAGTAGAATTCAGTGTTGCAGCTTCATGTGACGTTCACTCAATCTAGCACAAAAACGGACACCTGGTCCGTAATGAGGGTGCACCCTCGATGAGAAAACTCCGTAACATGACGATCAGCTTCCTGCTTTTCTCACCTTCATTGTCCCCGAAACAGAGGGCGTCATTCTCTATGAGGTGAGGTGCATCGATGAACACTGGAAACAAGCAAGCAAGGACATGGCACCCAGTGAGGTAGGGTGCAGTGCACAGAACAAGGAACACTGGTGAAGGGGACACGGGGCAGCACTGTACGCTTTACACCAGCCTTATAGACATCATAATGTGCAAAGATGACAAAATAAATGCATAAATAGCGTGATAGTAGCATACACAATTTAACCCCATCATCCTTAAGCTTTCCAAAGACTGTGAGCTGCCCAGTATGACAGGAAACACTGGGTGAGCCTTTTAACCAACATTTTCTCTTTAATTACGAACTCAGTTATTGCTGACTTCTACTAAGAGATCTTTTTGCAGGAAAATGAGCATCCAGAAGTACCAAGCTTGGAGTCACACCCCTCGGTACTTAATTAGGAAATACACACTGCAGAAGAGGGAGAGACTCTTGAAACAGTATTTTTAATAGCTGAGGCTTTTCATATGCACAAGAGACAAAAATAAACTGAGGATATATGGGAATGACAGAGGCTGACAGGCAGCACAATTAGGTATTTTAAATTTTGCTGTATGCGAAAAATTCAGGCAACTTAAGGGCCAACTGCAATGAAATTTCACTTGGGCTACAACGCCTCCTAATATGTTGCGTATGTCACAGAATTAATGACAAAAATGTTCTATGCTTCTGAGAGAATCAAATGTGTTGTTATAAGCATTTAAACAGCTCTAGAGCAGAGACCAAAGCGTACAAGTGATGGTGTATTGCGCAGTTAGAGAATTCACCCGAAATCACATAGGTGGTAGCCGAGAACTTTCTCAAGCCGGACCCATTGAAAATGAACTAATTACAGACAGCGTGAATTGAAAGGCTGGTGGCTGAAATGAGGCTTGACTGACCTACTGTTGTACCGTGCAAAAGTGTTCCCAAATTTTAGGTTAGATTATCGCGATTTCATTATTTAGGTCAAATTGAGCGCCTTTCTTGTTGCAAATAAGTTGTTTTTTGGTACCATGTAGCAAACGCAGTAAGTAATATTTCACATAACAGTCAGGTAGGTAGCACTTTGTCCGCTGTTTTTGTGCAGACAGATTTTGGCGCGAGTGAAAACATCGATGATTTTTGCTCAGTTTCAAGCGTAATGTGCATCTTCAAAACACGAAGTGATTCCACGATCCCTAGGGTGTTTACCTGACACATGAGAACATTTCGATGGTACTATTTCTAACAAATCTGACACCTTGTATGGAATTCTCCACATCGTTGTAAGAACTGACCTGCTGGTCTTTCACGCTCGAAAACTAACCAATTCCCTTTCTTGAGGCCTGAATATACTACTTAGGTGAAAAAATAATTGATTTCAGTCAAAACAAAAAATGGCGCCTGAAAGGGTTAAACTGACATTGCATGCAGCATGACCTCATAATTACAATGAGTCCTTCAATTGTGGCCAAGGCCTGAACAGAAAAACTAGTAATAAAACATAGGTGCAGGGTATGTGACTTAATGAAACATGCCACACAGAGCTGGCATGAACATTTTCACATTTAAAATACCACTAACAACTTGCCCCAGCCAAGCCCTTGCCCAGTAAAACCATGCCAGTTTTTTTTTGCATGCATACAAACTGCTATTCCCACACCACCCATCAAGAAATAAGGTCTGTGCTTACCTAGATCAAGCAGGGACTTTGTTTTCTTCCGAAACCCACCAAGCTTGGACTTGAATCCTGTGGCATCCTGCCTGTAAGAAAGTGAAGGTCAGCTTCATGGCTGGGCCTGTGGCCAATTCTTAGAAAAGGTGGGTGAGTAATGGGGGGGGGTTCCTATTTGCCCAACGGATTCCTTGTTCTTTGTTCATGAGAAAAAACAAAGGACAATAGGGTTTAACCACGAAAAATTTACCCATAATGAGCTTTCATAAAAAACTTTGTTTTGCGGATACTTTATGGCCAACTTCTCAGCATGTTTCGACTAAGTATGTAGGTCAGGACACAACAGTAGCGAAGAGCCACATAAAAACATCAATTTGACTCTTGCAGTTTAGAGTATAGTGTTTTTCACATTAAACTACAGTATAGAGACCGTGAGGAAACTACAACAAGTGAGGGTGACCAGGAAATCGTACGTGGCTTGTACCGATATAATGTTTACTATAGACAAAAGTTCAGTAATGAGCCGTACCAAACTGATGATTGGACCCTGTGCTTAACTGCTCTTGGGAGATGATTTGGGTTGAAGGAAAAGAGAGGCAAAAGGATTCCTGTTCAACTATTTTCGTGGCCACGCCTAGAATGACTTCAGAAGCATCAGGGCATTCTGCGCAAACAATAACATTCTTTGCAAGTTGCAGAGGGTTAAAGGCAGAGAACTCAAAATTCCCATTTGATAATAATGTTACACGGAGCAATTCTAGTACAAGAAGCCTATTCGCAAGTAAAGTTGGCTGAGAGAAAAAATTCAGATGTCAGACACTGAAAGCCTCGCTCCTTTCTTTGTGAAAAGCAAAGCTCAGCTTTATTAGAGACACATCACCCACTTTGTCCAAAGTTTTCTTTTTCTGTCTTGTATTCCTAGGTATTTACATGATATAATTTCTTGCTTATGAAATCCCAGCCTCTGGCTTAGTACCACATATCACCACTGAACACTCATAGAATGACTCGAGATGAACCATATAGCCCAAATAGAAGTTCTTCTAAACTATACCTCATAGAATGAGTACCAATATTAATGTACAATACATTATCAAGCTTGCAATTCCCCAAGTAAAGAAATCGAGTTTTACGATCCAGGTAAGCTGGATGAAGTAACTCAGATTTCACTACAGTTTAGCAAAGCACTTCTCAATAGCCCATTTTTAAAAAAAATTTTCTATTCCTTTCTCTACATGCAAGCAAGCCCTTATTTTTTTTTACATATTCTCATTCGGAACGAAGCAGGTAAATGAATAAGCACTAACAAGACATCTGGGTGGGATCTGAACATACTGCCAAGGATTCACTCGTATCTTGCTGGTTAGCTAAAGAAATGCACTGAAGACTTCACAGTCAAAGGCTCCTTTCTGTATCAGCCACCCACATAAGAGGTAAAAGTACAAACATAATGGATACCCGTAACTAGATTAATCCTAAAAAAGACCTCCGTTAAAGCAAACCTGTACGATGAATAAACTTTGCCTTTGAGAAACATACGCCTCCCACATGTCAGCTCAACATGCAGGAGGAGGAAGCATGCTGTTACGAAACCACATGTGAAGTTGGGCAAACTGAACTGAGGCAAAAGGATCTGCCGGGCTGGTTGGTTCATTCCTGAATTAAAGAGTTAAGTTAACTGCGCTTTTAAGTGTTGTGATGTGTCTCCCTGGTGTCCTAACCCTTTCGCACAGTTGACTCTTTAATTCTGAACTGGGGTCGTAAATGAGTATGAAGTGAAAACAGCCGTAGCTTTTATGTGGTGCAAAGCACAAGGTGTGAAACCAAAAAAAGTGGCCCGTGGCAGTACTGACTCACCGATAGCCATGTAGGCAAAGAACCTGAAATAAAAAGAACAAAACAAACATGCATTACGCAGGTCCAAAACATGCATTCGCACAATGCATTTCTTAAACTTTCCCGCTGAAAAAAAAAATAAGGACCACTGTGGTCTTCCCACAGAAAATCTCCCTCTTTTCCAGGAAGGGGGTTAGCTGCCCCTCTACACTTCTAAATCTGCCCTAGGACTGCAGGTACAAGAATATTTTTTTTGGCAG
The DNA here is from genome assembly GCF_055824585.1 of Amblyomma mixtum. NCBI lineage: Eukaryota > Metazoa > Arthropoda > Arachnida > Ixodida > Ixodidae > Amblyomma > Amblyomma mixtum. The sequence goes on along the minus strand of NC_143012.1, from coordinate 195,625,864 downwards.
TTATTTTTAAAGTACAGTTTAAGATGTACCTTACTCGAATGAATTTTTTTCGCTCATCACACGTCAAATGCTTTTAAGAGCCAGACGTCTAGAAAAACAATGATGTAAGCATGATGCAGAATGTAGAGGTCATTTGAGTGGTCCAATTAAAATCGCTTTTTTACATGTTGAATTAATGCTGCCTTGGTGCATAGCGTGACAGAGAGTTACATAAAAGGGAATAGGTTGGCCGAATGAATGAAGTCAGACAGAAAGCAGCGAAGAGATCCATGCATCCAAAGCATCTGTTGCTGCTATGTGCTGACTCCTTGGTGTTGTCGTAGTTCAGGGTTAACTCGAAGGAAGTTATGGACCTCCTCTTCTATATCACAGATATGACACAAGGTGTAACTCGAGTAAACTTCAACAGCTCACAAGGGTTTCAAAAGTGAGCAATCGTGTTGGTTGAGAATGTTATGTACAATCCACTCAACTTGAACTCGCTGAGTGAACTGAGCTGCGAAATGATGAATACTCCAGCACAGCTTGGGGCTGTAAATGAGACGTCTCAGTTGACAAATGGTGTGAATGGCACAGCAAATCACAGTGTAAGCTTGGGGAATTTGGAGAATGATGATTGGAGAAAAAAAAACAACTTCTGTGTATCTACCAGTGCCACACAAAAAGATGACCTTAAAGTGAGATGTCAGCAGGGTGGCTAGAATGGCAAATAGAAGAAGTGACTTAAGTGACAATGAGTTGTCAAAGTGTGCTCACAGTACGATCCGACAAGTGACAACAAATGTTTGCAGGGTCTGTTGTTGCCTGGTTGTCCAAATTCTGGTTTGGCTTGGTTTATTAGGGTTTAACGTCCCAAAGCGACTCGGGCTATGAGGGACGCCGTAATGAAGGGCTCCGGAAATTTCGACCACCTGCGGTTCTTTAACGTGCACTGACATCGCACAGTACACGGGCCTCTAGGATTTCGCCTCCATCGAAATTCGGCCGCCGCGGCCGGGATCGAACCCGCGTCTTTCAGGTCAGCAGCCGAGCGCCGTAACCACTGAGTCACCGCGGCGGGGCGTTCAGATTTTGATGGAGGTAGAACCAGTCATGGCAGTGCCAATAAGGCAAGTATGGCGGCAAAGCCCAAGCCAGAGCTGTATGCTAGCTTTGAACAGATAGGCTTGTTTTCAGTCCGTAAGCTTCGCACTGCAGGTACACCTACCTTTGGAAGTATTGCTTTGGAGAAATGCTGTAAGAGTGATGTTGGGCAGAAAGGTGATAACACTCATGAGTCATAACCTCCCGATTCACAGTTCCAAGGTGATTCCATGGTGTCTTTGCAATTAGGATCTACAGTCGAAAAGTGCGTGCAAAACCACTCCCAACATGTGCCATGTGACATTGTTGCGGGCACAACCAGCGTGGGGCTACATGGCAGATTAGACCCACCTAAATGGCGTGTTTAGCGTGGGCAGGCATATAGTTATCATGGAAGTTAAGATCCCCGAACCTTAATTACGTGAATTTCTTGGAATGGGTAGGTGATGCAGAACTTCAATGCGATCGACGTTCCCAGCAACAAGCGACTAACGTGTTTTTTTTTTTTTTTTCTTGCGAAAAGCGGAACGCCGACTGACTCGCCATCGTATACAGCCGCCAATGCTGACCTCTGTGGCTATAGTGTACTAGATTAGTCTTGTACACTATATCCGTGGCATACTGTGGAGAGGTGCAAATTACTCGATGGCACTTCCGCTGCAACGTATGGGGAGTGTTATACCTTCAAGAAACGATTTTACGAAGTACCGTACTCGCAGAGGCGGAAAGAGCATATCAGTCGAGTCCAGAATGGCTGCATGGCTTGTGGGTTTGTGTACGCGTTCTCGAAGTCGATAAAATTTTCATTCTCATTTCGCCTCATACTGATCCCAAGTAAAGGTATTTGCCTACGGCGTGCGTGTACAGATCACCCATTAATTTCGACATATCACAGACAGCTCGCTGCTATAACGCATCTCTCTTGAGCAGGTGAAATTTACAGCCTTTTAAAAGTAACTTTCATTCAAAGTTTTGCATCACGCGAGCCTGCGTAACGCTGACGAAGAGACTCCTGAGACAGCGTGGCAAGTTCCTCTTCCATGCTCGCATGAAAGCGACGAGTTCCTCGACAACAACAAGGCGCTCGAAGGTCACCAGAGACAACGCGACGCGACATCCGAGTCGTTGTTTTCCCCACGACGAAAACCGATAACTGCCGGCAGTTGGCAGCTACCACGGCTACCCATCGTTTGGTCGAAAACTTACCCGCAGCTTCGAGGCGTCCGCCATGATGGTTGTCATAGCAACCAACACAGGCGTCAAGGGGCGCTGCAGTCGACACAGCTGTCCATGCAGCTGTCCTGGTCGCAGTTTCAGTTTCAGATAACAGCGCTCCGTTTGCGCCAACTGAGCTGACAATTCTTCGAGTTACTGCCCATCTCCCATTGTGTTTCCGACCCTCATAGCGGTTAGACGTTGCGTCAACGCAAGACAAGAACATGTCGATCGGTTTTCTTGGCGCTGGACGAATTGCGCAAGCCATGGCTAAAGGGTTTATTGAATCAGGTATGTGAACTTTGCTAATTAGTATCTTATAAATACAGCTATTCTAAATTTGCTCATGCGCATTACAGGTAATTCAGAGAGATGGGCTGTATATTACCAGGTATAACATATCCTTCTTAAAATGCATATGTCGCTGGACACGCGTAGAAACAAGCATACTAATTCCTTGCGCGAAGCTTTATAATTGCTACAGGTAAGTATCTTTAGGTGGAGACTTTAGAGTAGGTACTAGATAATTAACCACCACGGACGTGGCATACATATTAAAACAAATTCATTATCTCGGGACAAAAATGTGATGCAAACTAAAAGCTTAATATATAATTTATTGTCTCAATATGGCCGTGTACAATATATATATATGCATAGATTAAAAAAAATGTGATCTGTTGTTCTTTCCCATTTTGAGGCAACTTCCCAGTTAACCAGAACGTAGAAAAGAAGAAATGCCTGATGTAATTTTCGAAAAGTTGAGGGTGACTCCTGGAGTTGGTTGGTTGGTAACAACTTTATTCATAGTCCTGCAGAGCTTTCGCCGACGGGGCCTTAGGTCTCCCACGTGGGGAGTTGTTTCTTATATATGATCATCGTAAAATGAAAAAGAAAAAAATTACTTTTCGATGTGATTATGCCTAAAGTCTGTTTAGAATTAGAAGTCTGTTGAAAACTTGACTTACTTCAATCGTTCATGAATGAAAAATCTGCAGTTGCCGTTTGTGAATGTTGGACATGGCTGGGAGATGTACGTCGCGATAGACGCACCTGTGGGGGGATAAACGCATAGCGGAGCGAAATTTGACAGCGATCACCGTGTCTGTATACAGCTCCTTCGCGATAGAGATAAACGCACACTTGAACAAAACGACTAAGAGTTCAGCCCTTTGAACCACGCAGAAAACGGGGCCAGAGCTGGAGTTGTTTCTTATATATGATCATCGTAAACTGAAAAGAAAAAATTACTTTTCGATGTGATTATGCCTAAAGTCTGTTTAGAATTAGAAGTCTGTTGAAAACTTGACTTACTTCAATCGTTCATGAATGAAAAATCTGCAGTTGCCGTTTGTGAATGTTGGACATGGCTGGGAGATGTACGTCGCGATAGACGCACCTGTGGGGGGATAAACGCATAGCGGAGCGAAATTTGACAGCGATCACCGTGTCTGTATACAGCTCCTTCGCGATAGAGATAAACGCACACTTGAACAAAACGACTAAGAGTTCAGCCCTTTGAACCACGCAGAAAACGGGGCCAGAGCGCAATCGCCGTCGTCCACTCGAGGCGCGCCTTTCACTCTTTCGCGCGCGCGCCTGAAGAGTCTGCGAAGAAAAAAACTTGCATACATGCGCAGTTCGATGGAGGAGATTCGGTGTCCTCGCAACTGATAGGGGCGTTTTCCAGGCAGTACTACGCTCTCAGCGTGCGATAGGCGCATGCGATACGCATTCTCGCTCAAAGTGCGCGTCCGGGTCTTCCTTCGGGCGCTCATGTTTGTAAAGTGCAAACAAAAATAGAGAGGTCTCGTAACTAGGGCGCTTCCGTCGAGTAAATGTTATCTGCAGTTGATGGAGTGGTACAGTGCGGGTTCTTTTCTTTTTTCCCCAGGCTGAAGCAATGCGCAGGTTTCTGAAACCGAGACATGACGCGTGTATATATGTGCGACATGTGCGCCTTCTTTCCCTTGTTAATTATCCAAGATGAAAAAAAAATGCCGATTATAATATTTCGGACTCCTCACTGCCTGGGTTGCGCCGAAGTAAACAGAATCATTAGTGATATAACCTCGGTATAACGAAGTTGAAGGTTCCCGGGGATTACTTCGCTTCGTTATTAGCGTAGTTTCGTTATAGCCCGTACGTGTTGACCGAGATTTCAAAAGGAGTCATAATTACTTCGTTTTATCCATTATTTCGTTATAAACCGTTTCGTTATAACGAGGTTCGAATGTATACTCAATACTGTTGTTTAATAAAGTACTCTAGGTTGTGTTTTGTGGATGTGGGTGTTCGATAACCAAGGCGCTCGCAACAAATTCAAACATCTGCCATATCGGATATCACCACAGGTACGCATTCGTATATGCATTTCTGGCTGTTTACGATATTCTTTTTAAGATACCTGATAATTATTATCTCTGCATGTTGAAGAGTGCAGGTCGGCACAGAAGTGTGTGAAAAGACCAAGAGCAGTAGATCGCACTAACACTGCAGGGATATTTGCAACGCATGCCAAAATAAATGTTTTGAAACCAAAGTCGTTTGCTGGTCGTTACATATGTGCTCCCTGTGGCTAACAGTTGGACGTAATTTTCGTCACTAATCTTTACCATGTTTTCGACAAACCGACTCCATGGGGGGCAAGCGTAAGAAATCAAAGTGTTGAATACGTAGTGGCTGGCTTGTTGGTTCATCGTACTGCGCCGTGGTCCTAAACCAGAGTGCTGTTGCGAAATACGTGTGCTCATAAGGAGTTGTCTTTCGGATGTCTATCATAGGTCTATTGTTTCAGCAAGAAGAAGAAAAGCGAAAATGCCGAAATTCCGATTATGTTATCTATTATGACGTGCGATTACTATTTCAAGGAAGGCTTTCGTTGCGTACAAATATAGTGCGCGTACTTCAGATGTTTCTACAGCAGTGAGATGGCATGAGCAAAGCGGAGAGGACAAGTACAAATATTCGAAACCGAAAATACGGGGCTCAATGCAGTTGCCCCGTTCCAATCGCAAGCGGCAGCACGGCATGACGCGTGACGCCATTTTGGTCTCCGCGGTGATTCACACACCGCACACGTCTGCCGGTGCGACGTGCGGTCGCTGTCGTTATCGAAAAAGGCTGCAAGTATGAAGCACGTGGAAGAGGCGGCCATCCGGGCCGTCGGTAAGGTCCTTAATGACAAAGACCGGCCGTTGAAAGAGCGCTTTCGAGCTCTCTTCACCCTTCGCAACCTGGGCGGTGAGTGCGCGATCGACTGCATCGCCAGCTGCTTTACGGACCCTTCGGCGCTGCTCAAGCACGAGTGCGCGTACTGTTTGGGCCAGATGCGTGATCCTCGCGCCATCCCGACGCTCGAGAGGCTCCTGCGAGACGAGAAGGAAGAAGCAATCGTGAGGCATGAGGCCGCCGAGGCCCTGGGTGCCATCGCCGAGCCGGAGAGCGTCCAAGTGCTGCGCGAATTCGCCGCCGACCCGACCGCCGTCGTGGCCGAGACGTGTCAGTTGGCCCTGGCCCGCATCGCTTGGCTCGCGAGCGCAGAGAGCCGGCTCGAGGCGTTCGCCGACAGCCCGTACAGCTCAGTCGACCCAGCGCCGCCGCTGCTTGAAGACGGGGGCGGCGTGGAGGAGCAGGCACGTCTCCTGATGGACAAGTCGGCACCGCTGTTCGAGCGCTACCGTGCCATGTTCTCGCTGCGTAACGAGGGGACCGAGCCGGCGATCCGGGCGCTGGCCGAGGGGCTTCGCTGCCCGAGCAGCGCTCTGTTCCGCCACGAGGTCGCCTACGTGCTGGGCCAGGCGAGGCACGAGGCGGCCGTCGAGAGACTCGGCGAGGTGCTGGCCGACCAAAGGGAGTGCGGCATGGTTCGCCACGAGTGCGCCGAGGCCCTGGGCTCTATTGCGACGGGCGACTGCTTCGACATGCTGCGCCGCTTCGAGGGCGACGAGGAGCCGCTGGTGCGAGAGAGCTGCGCCGTGGCGCTGGACATGTGCGAGTACGAGAACAGCTGCGAGCTGCAGTACGCCGACACGCTGCTCAAGGTGCAGCCCGAGGCGCTCATCTGAAGAAGAAACGGGATGCGACCTGTGCCCTGCTGCTGCGCGAGTTTTCGCTCCCGACCTTCACAGGCCGTGTTGTGTGATGTTTGCTGTTGATGTTGTTTCTCTGTTATCATGAATTTCAGATGAGGTGGTCACTGGATGAAGTGTGGGCTTCCTTTACCTCTTAAATGATGTTTTTTTTTTTTTCATGTGCTGCCATCACTTCACTGTAATGACCCTAGGTCAGGTTTGGCCTAAATGTAATATATAGGCACAACCGCGGCTGTGTGTGTGAACATACTCGGCGTACATCATGCTGAAGCTGGTTCGTATTGTAGAGTGCTTCGAGATGTGCACTCATTGTTCTCCAGGTCAGTGGGAATTGGCTACACGTTGACACGTGACACTTGGCACTGGAAAATGCATAGACTGTGAGAGAACTGCTGCTTGGCTTTTTTCAATTTGGGAGATTTTACGACGACCGCTTTTGTTGCATTCTTGTGTTCAAATTGGCTTAGCAGCATTCATGTCAAGGTTTACAGGATGAATAAGTTCATCTTGCACCCCGCAGAAAGCAAGTTTTTGCAGTCTGTTCTTTGTGTAGCTTAACGTATCCTGTTATAGCATTGCTTTTGATGTTGATTTGTTCTGCAGTGGGTGCATGCTATCAATTATATGGCTTGTCTGTGTAGCGTTGAAGCAGCAGCCTTGGATGAGGTTGTGGCTGCTCAGCCACATGCTTCTTGTGAAATGGTGGTGTCGCGGACTAGACGACGAAGCGGGTAGTCACACGGGACAGAACACTCACACTGGTGTGTACTGTGTGATGTCAGTGCACGTTAAAAACCCCAGGGGGTCTAAAATTTCCGGCGTCCCTCACAGCCTGAGTCGCTTTGGGACGTTAAACAACCATAAACCCATCAGCCATTAAATCATATTGTCGCCATCCGTTATGTCGTTGCGTTCTCGGCTTGCCATCATGTATCAGTATGAACACACCTTGCAGATCTGTTCTTTTCAAATTTGTGGTTTTAGGTAGCACTTGGGAAAATGTCGAACTCTTGAAAAGCTGCATCAGCTTCAAATGTTTTCCACATGCGGTTACATTGACAAAAGTGGTACATAATGTAATAACATCTTGTGCCCTGCTCAGCAACGTTCCATCATTGCCCTCCTTTACTGACAGTCCGCTGTGTGGCATGAACTCTTACCTTAGTCCAGTCCGCCTCAGTGCCCGCACTACGGCAATCATCCTACCTATCTTCACATGGTCTGGCAGTGCCGGGGCTGTTACTACAGTCTCACCCTTTGTTAGCCCTCACCCCCAACCTCATGGGAAGGGCAGTTTACAGATAACACAGCCACTGGCTAGCAACTCCCTGACATTTATTGCTACTACTTGCTGGAGGTTTAGATTTCTTTGCCGTCTCTCTTCATAGTGGCATTCACTATTGGCTCACAGGTGACGACTCTCTTCTGTTGTCCACTTTTATGATATATTATAGTGCTACACTTTTGGCGCCTTTCATTTGTGCCGCGAGAAACAGTTACTGATGCCATGGCATGCCAGCTGTCGTCAAATTTCATTCATTTGGTCTGCCTATCAGATTTCTGTGAGCGGTGATTGGCTCAGTACTTAAAAAGGGAATAGTTTCTTTAGTGCTGCCAGTGGTCTGCATTACCAAAGGTGTCACCGTTTCGAGTGGGGGCCTATTGTGTTTAATTGGACAGCAAAGCACTGTTTTTGAGCGTAGTACGAAAACCCTCCTAATTATTAAGTGCCCATGATTGTCTGAGACAATTAAAATAGTTGGACATACAGCAAAAGAAGTACAATCCTGCTCTTAAAATTGCCTTTTAATTTCTGCACGTCAAATCTGCCTTCGTTTTGTCCTGCTATAATGCCATTCCCAGTGGTGTCTGAATGGAGAACTGGTAGCTGTGCAGTTTTGCTCTTTGTGACTAATGGCTGGTACAGCCTTTGTCAAAAGTAGAGTTCCCAGAGGTTAGTTTTTAAGTCTTGAAGTGGTGTTCTTGTCACATTTGTCAAAGTCTCAAGTTATGGACAGATGAGAATGAGAGTTCTTGTTGCTTTCAAAAGACACGGAATACTGGGGATACATTGTGAGCCACGCAGTTGCGAGCCAACCTTGTTCTCTATACTTTTGACGTAAGCTGTATGTAATGGGGTTGGAGTGGCAGGTAAAGTGAATTTGGTCCCTAAACTAAGGGTAGTGTATTCAGGAATGCTAGTAAAAAGGTACAAAACAAAGCCATTGACCAGAACAGTATCGTCAGCACTGCAAACAACAATGCATAAATTCAGTAGGAATGCTCTAATTCAGTAGAAATGGTGAGAGAAGAGGAAAGCCTTACAAGCACTGGGGGGGGGGGTTTGGTTGCTGGTAACTGCTTTAATAGTATAGATCAGGTTACAAAATTTCTTGTGGTTAAAGTCTACAAGGGCAGGCTGTTCATTCTGCACATATTTTGTAACAATGGCAAAACGTACTTCGGGGCCTCATCACACTTGTTTATGACCAGGATATTTGTTGGACTGTTTCAGTAAGCTTGTCGATTGAGTTCCTCTGCACCGACTAGTTAACACAAGCTGAAAGTAATCATTCTGGAATGTGGCTTCAATTTGTTATTCAAGTACTTCGTGAGCAGTTAGTGATGCCCACTCACTGGATCTTGGTATTGTCCTTGCTGCTGTGTTGTTACATTTACATCAGTGTGTCATTTACCCACAGTACCTAATGTTCTTGCTTAGCTGTCCTGCCTGCATTTACATCAGCATGTGCTATAGCTTTCAAATTGCGGCAACCCAGTAGATGCTATGAGGGCCCCTTTTGTACCCATCTGATATTGAGTTCGAAACTAAAGGCATCAGCCAGACTTGATATCTGCAGGCGTCATTTGTACCCCACTTCTGCGTGTATGTGTGGACAAGTTTGTGTAGCATGATCTGAACACACAGCAATAAACAAAGAGGTAACTGGGCAGGCACAGAGCACTTGCGAGGCAGAAGTGTGTATCTGCTATTTTTCAGGTGTGGTTTAGTGTTGCGGGTTCACATCATGATTTTAGGTGTATGGTGTGTTGAGGCAGTGTGGGACTGGGCTGTATCTCTGAGCATCAGCATAGACAAGTAATGTGCGCATGTTTCATAGCTTGTTGACAATTCTTCATTCAGAGTAATTGGTCATTCACCTCGAGTGTATAGGGCTTGGATCATTTTTAGATTGTAGGAAATAGTAAAATGCGAATTGCATACAGTTTGAGACAATTTGCTCTCGTGAGTAATTTGGCCAAAATGTACAATTGCGCAAAATATATGTCTGAGGTCAGCACATTTTCCTTATCTGCTTCTGATGAGAAATGGGGCAGCAACCTCTCGTGGGTGATTTCTGTTCCCAAAGTGAATGTCCTGTCGTCGTTTCTTGCAGGAGCAGATAACTTGTTGGCGCCGACAGTTAAGCATTGTTAGGCTTATCTCTTACCCGTAGCTCTAGTTTGTTCATTTTCTTCCTTTGTATCTTTATGTTGAGCTTCTGCCCTCTCTGAAATGCTTGGAGCTGAGGAAGGGTACAAAAGCCGCCATAGTTTTTCACGGCTTCTGCAGGTCAGATTCTATATTTGCCGCATGAATGGGAAAAGTTTGTGAACAGTGGGATGTTTACATTCTGGTTGAGGCTGTAGAATTTGACAGACATTTGAAGAACTGCCAAAAATGCCCTCTTTTAGGGACAGCCAGTACTAGAGTGATAGCGTTAGGGCTGTCGTTCTGCAGGAAATCTGGTGTCGTCAACGTCGTTGTGAGCGAGAAATCCCTGAAGAAGCAACCTAGATGGGCCGTCTAGGTCGCGTAACCTTGTGGCGTCATCACAACCTGCCCACCCGATTGTGAACAAACTGACCGCTGTGGCACGTAGCAGTTAAATTAATGAATGATTGCGAGAGGTTGCGCGGGAAGAGCAACCTCAGTCGCATATAAGCCCCATAGGTGGCAGCACCTGTCATCGCAGGGCAGAGGTGCATCGCTTAACCGCTACACCACTGCGCCAGGAGCGGTATGAGGACTATCAGGGACCTATGTATGTAAAGTCGAGAATTACCAGTCCCGCACACATGGGCATTGACCCATTAACGTTATCCCGTCATACCATAAAGGCCGAGCTTAAGTGGCCCCCCCAATTTTTATTTTTATCTGCTGCCGAGTTCCGCCCCTGTTGGTGCCCTGAGCTTAGGGGCAGGCCAGATAATCGTGTTGTCTTTGCAAGCAACAGATGAAAGCTTGCAGACTGATGAGGTAAGACGGGAGTTTTCAGGGGCCTGCAACCCGTGCTTCGTGAAGTTTAGTGCTTGTGAAATATTCTTAAACTGCGCCTCTGGCTGAATTTGTGAAATATTAAACTCTCGAAAAATAAGCGCTTCGCTGCATATTTACCCGACCTGAGCAGTCTATCTGGAACATAAGTGTGTTGTTAAGTGCAAGTTCTGTCGTCCATAACCGTGTTGTGAAGTTCCTATTATATGGACGGTGTTGCTGTCATATTTGCATCAATCTTGCCACCACACTTTGCTGTGTTTCTTTCCATTGTGTTCTGTTTTGGGACTGCAGCAAAGGTCATGTTGTGTAAAAATGGTACAAACACATGATTTAGTATAGAGGTAAACGTGTGTTTCACTTGAAGGCTGGACAGTATAGTTGAAGTGTAAAAGTGAGGATGCCGGCTTCTCCACGCTTGAGCGTCGTTAATCTGTGGTGTCAACAAGCACAAAACTGAACGCTGAAACCATCGTTCTTTCACTTCTTCAATGTGTTGCCACTGTGAACCGTAGAGGTAGACCTGTGTACCTTGCCCTTAGCACTGTGCTTTTCACAGTACTTCACCCATTGAATTGTGCTGTTGGTAGCATGCAGTAATGTTGGTTTCATGAAACATGTTCTTGCAGATTGCACAAATTGGCTTACAGCTGTCGGGGATGGTTCTTCTGTGGGTTTTCCAATCTCTATCCAATGCATTACCTTTTCTCTCTGTGGCATTTGGAACAATATGACATTATTGGTATAATATGAACAAAATCATTACTGGGCATAGAGCAGCATAGGTGGATTTTTCTCCAGTATTGTTGGGTGTGTCGTTATCTATGCTGGCTGTGTTATGAATGGTTTTAGTATTGTAGACTTTTGACATGTTTAAACATGTTTTTCATATTTGGCACTTGTGATACCTGTGCCAAATCGCTTTCATTTGAAGGTGCAAATTTTGAAGGGAACTTACACTTAATGATCACCATTTCAGAGTGATTTATAATGGGGGCATTTAAACATTTTTTTTTGGTCTTTACTGCCGGCCCAAGAGTCTATATTTTTTCATTCCAACGCAATATTTTGTGCTGCTTCCTGTGATGGCTTCTTAAATTCACAAAATATTCTCCTATTCGTTTGGGGATTTTTCAACTTTCTGAACTAATTTTTGAGCCTTCTTGTACAGTCTGTTGCAAAAGTTTCTAGGCCTGCGTACTTGTGATTTCTATGGGCATAAAGCTGTACGGTGATTTTTTCATTGCTGATGTGGTGGTAGAATGCCGGTGTTGGTCAGGTGTTCATGTAAATAAATTAACACTGCTGTTTCGCCGAGAAGCACGTGCAGCCCTAATTGAGCTACAACTCCTTAGGCCTGGGAACTTTTGCAATCCACTGTACCTTGCACGCAATTACTCTGTGTAATTGGCAGGATAGCTGTATTGCACATAGTAAGTTGTTAGTGTTGCTTAAAATAGCTTGATAGTAGGAATGATGCATAGTTAATCTTCAGCACCAAGAATTGGTTCACAATGTATATTCAGTTTTTTTTTTTGCTTACATGGTTGTCTTTATATGGTAGTTGCATTGCAGGGGTACGCATAAGAATTACTGGTGCTGTTCGTTTTATTTTTCAATGCTTGTGGATCAAAGAAATGAGGATTTTAAAATTTTTGCATGCTTTTGTGTCATTACAGTGTGCTCGTGTCATATGTATAATGAATGTTGGATTAGTGAAACCTGCTAGACTGTGAGAGACTTTTCTGCAAGCAGCATTACATTGCATGCTTCTATTAATTTTTCATTGGGCTTAGTCTCATGATGTGCAGATTTCGTAGAGCATAAAGTTGTATGTGCCAAGGCGGTGTTTATCATGGTAGTTGCGTGATGTTGCTATTGCCCCGTATGATGGAATGAACGTTAGGACAAGGCAGACATTGTCATTAGGTAAGCTGTTTGCTTTTTGCTGTTTGGCTGTTGGACTTAGAAATTAATTTATAGGTCAGATTAATAACTAACAGGTTTGTACCATGTGAAAAGAAGGAATCAGTTCAATTGATTTATCTGGAGGGCATACAAAAAAAAGCGAGAGTAGGGCTTTGTTCATATGACGTGAGGCTTTCACCTTATCGGGGTGATAAAAAAGTAAAAAAATTTTCAAAGTGTAGCTTTAAATTGTTTTAGCAGTCAGTTTACATGGCCAACAGCATTTTATTGTGACTCAGGTTTTAACACAGTGATGTATTTTGCTCGCTCCAGTGCATGTCTGAATATTTATTGCATAAAAGGGCTCCATGCCAGCCAAATCATCATAGCAACTGTAAATGAAGTTTGTCCTAATAAATACCTCCAATCAAAAGACAGATTTCGCTGCCGTTCCTTGTTGGACGTTGATGCACTACTAACAGTGCTTCCATCAGACTTGCTTAAAATATCCAAGAAAAATACTGCTAGCCAACAGAGCGTTACTCTGTTTTTCAAAACATTTCTTACTTATTTTATTTTACACAATGCTAATCCCATCTGGGATTGTTGCATGAGGGCAATACACGGTCAGTAAGAGAGACTGAAAAGAATACATTCAGTTGGTGAGCACTTTAAATGAAAAGCAACAATTGGTAAGGATAAAGCAGAACTACAAGAATTAACTAATGTAGTACAACAAATCTCTATCGTGACTAAAAAAAAGGACGAAACATAGGGCTGGTTTTTGTTTTTGTAAAGAACAGCTACAGAAGAGATGTGAAGCTTCTTAAAACTCTACAATAAAACCGAATGCAATAAGATGCACCACAAGAGATATGAAAGCAATGTTGTTAGTTAGTGTACAGCCGCACAGTTGAAATAAGTTAAAACACAAATAACCATACACCAACAAAAGTGCAAAATCATTTGCTTTGTATTACGCTCTCAAGACTGCAGCTGTAAACATTTTGCTGACGGGAAAAATGGGTGTTTAAAGCAGGCAGTATGGAAATGATACTTGCTAAATGCATGTCAATGTTTGACGTATTGATCTCGCGTCAGAGAATGAAATATACATTGCAGTGTTTAGGTTTAAGTGGCGATGAATTACCCTAGTTGGTGGACTTCCTGTAAAAAGTATACAGCCCAAGGGGTTTGCTTGTGAGGTCTGTAGTATGCCTTGTTGTGCGTCCTCAGTGGCCGTAATCTCTCGAAAGAAGAATGGCTCCGAGTCCTCACTCTTGGACCTTTGGACTGCTAGATGTTCTAGGGAGTGCCGCTGAAGAGCTTAGAAGCAAACACCTTGGGTTATATACTTTTGACGGAGGCTGTACATGAGCTCAAGCCTCATAAGTTTCGCAGGAGTTTGCAGTGCTGGTATTCCCTCTTGTTTCGTTATTTCAGTTGGTGAATCAGTTATTTTGTATTTGTTAAATATAAATGTGAGTGGTGAATCAGTTATTACATTTTTGTTATATATAAACCTGACTGCTTTCCTTTGTATTGCTTTGAGCTTAGTTATATTTTGAATAGTGTAAAGGAACCAAACGTCGTTAGCATATTCGAGACCAGGTCTAACCAGTCTTGTAAGCTAACAGTTTAGTTTCAGGAAGGGCTAGTCACAGATGTTGTCTAATATAAAAGCGTTGTTTTAGAGGTGTTGACGTAATGCCATCTACGTGTGCATTCCATCTCAGGTGATGTGTTATTAGTAGGCCGAGATATACATGTTCAGTGACTGCAGTGAGTACTGGCATGTAATTAATAGTGTATGGAAATTCCGATTTATGCTCCCTCCTTTCTATTGTCATATAAGCTGTTTTATTAGTGCTGAGAGCCATCTGCCACTCGGTGCACTATTTTGTTATAGTTTTTAGTGCGCTGTTATGAGTTTCATGGTCATGAAATCTGTTGATTTCCCGATAAATGATGCAGTCATCTGCGAAGAGTCGTATGATGTTGAGATTAGCTGCTAAATCATTGATGAAAATTAGAAAGAGGACAGGGGCCAAGACACAACCTTGGGGAGCACGAGATACAACTTGAACTATATGGGAAGCTCCTTGCTTAATTTCTAGAAACTGTTTTTGGTCTGAAAAGTAATTTCTAATCCAGTTAACTGTAAATCCATGGCCTAATGTCATTTATAGCTTATTAATTAGTTCAGTATATGCAACCCGATCAGGTGCCTTTGAAAAATCAAGTAGTATTAGGTCTCTGTTTCTGGCTGTCTATGCTCTGGGATAAGTTGTGCACCAATTCTATTAGTTGTGTTGCTGTTGAAAGCCCTTGGTGGAAGCCACTTTGAAATGGTGATAACATATGTTTATCTTCGAGAAAAATTTAGGTGTTTAAGGAAAATGTGTTCCAGTATTGTGGGCACTGAGCAGGTAATTGAGATTGGTTTATAGTTAGTAACACCAGTCCTGCTTCCTGACTAGTGTATTGAGATTATTTTAGCTTTTTGCTCTTCTTTTGGTAGTGTACATGTTTTGGAAGTGTACATGTTTTTAATAATTTATCAAAGTTTATTAAATACTTAGTAAACCATTGGCATATCTTTTGAGAAATGTATTAGGAATGTTATCAGGTACTGGTCCTTTTTTTGTGTTCAGAACTCCGCTTTTAGTGTTGGTGGTTATACTGTCATAATAACACTACAGAAAAAATGTCTGGTTTCAAGGCCTTCTGATGTTTGTCTCTCAAGCATCAACATCAAACGTCATCAGATATGGAATACAGTCATAACCAAAGCATAACGGTGCCACAGGGAGGCACGGAGTTTCCCGATTGATTTGCCACTTAACGGTAAATTTTTTCCGACTGCTTCCTTCAGACCATGACGACATCCTGAAAATGCAGGCGTCTTTGCTAGTATTTAAAGCTGTTGCCGCTGCATATTAATAATTTTGCCTTTAATTTTTAGCCTTATTTAAAATCTGTATGAGAGGCATCAAACCTACCGAAAATATGGCATAATGTGAAATTTGAGTGCAGCCCTGTCTGCTTCTGCGGCGTGAACGGCAGGGCATGGAGGAAAAAAAAAACCGAGGAGGGAGCGTCCGGCGACAACCTTCAAGCCTAGTCTTAACAAGTAAAGATTTAGTAAAAACAAGAGAGTTTGTCCCCCCCCCCCCCTGATTACACCACGTGATAGCGTGCGGTAAAATCTAGCCCCGCTGCGCGCGCGCATGCGCGGATTGGCGCGGATTAGCGCAGCAAACTGACTAGATCAACCTCCTTGCTGCAGACGCCCGCGCCGCGGCTCGCGCATAAGCGCGCGCTAGAACATACCAGAATCAAAACATAAAGGACTGACTGGGAGAGCGAAGAACTGAAGGAGAAAACGGCTTCACAAACACTCGGCTTGCGAACGCTGGCCGCGTGACGTCAAGCTCTCTCCTAAGTTTTTTTTCCTCCATGCGGCATGGTCTAAAGCCCACACATGTGTCACTACCGCCACCTATAGTTAAGGCACGATTGAGGTGTCCACTGTTCCGAGGGAAGTCATATGCGCCTTTCCTTTGCTTTGGGTCAATGGACACCTGGATCGTGCTTATGTGTACGTGGGGCGATGAGAGATAGATGTGGGCTGCAGGCATTGACAACGTTTGCCGCCAGAAACGCGGCGCAGAAGCAGTAGGTCGTCGGCGTTCATTATGTTAGGGGTTGGCGTTGACAACGCGCTTGCCTCGCCGTTGCTTCTGCAATTTACTCGCAGGGTGCTCTCGAAGGCGCCGCCTATGTGCTCTACTTTGGCACCTCGAGAGAGAGAGAGAGAAAAAACTTTATTTACACAGGAATTCGGGGCACGCCCCAGGGTCCCCGCACGACCACACTGCACTCAAGTGTTTATGTTCCTACGGTCCATAACACTGGCAGCACGGCCGGTGGCGATGGTCTGCACGGCCGGGTCCTCCGAGCGCAGCAGGGTCTCCCAGTCCTCCCAGGTCTTGAGGTTCTCTAGGTCCCGCGGGGGAGGGTCCGCCGGGCAGAGGGAAATGATGTGGAGGGAAGGGGCGAAGGGTTCTGGGCATAGGGCGCATGCGGGAGTGGGAAAGGATGGATGATAGTGGGCTAGGTTAAGGGGTGAGGGGAGAGTGTGTGTCTGTAGTCTGCGCCAGAGTGTTGCGTGTTTGTTATCTAGGGAGGGGTGGGGCGGGGGGTAGAGCTGGCGTGAGGCTCTGTATGCCTGGGTCAGCTCACTGAATGTGTGCATGCGCTCCTTCGTAAATCCCCGATCCGAGGCCACCTGAGCCCGGTTTAAAGAACCTCGAGCTAAAAGGTTGGGAGCCTCGTTTCCGGGATTCCCGGAGTGCGCAGGCACCCATATCAGCTCCACATGGCGGGGCGGGGGTGCATCGGGCGAGTCCAGTATTCCAAAAGCAGGGACATGAACTCGGCCTCGAGCAAAATTTAAAATCGCTGTTTTGGAGTCACTTAATATATACCGGGCTTCCGTGCGAGTGATAGCTAGCGCAATGGCGGCTTCCTCTGCAGCCTCTGGGGACGTGTCTGGAGAGAGAGGTAGTGTGAGGAGGGCGGATAAAGAGGAGTCCACCACAGCTGCTGTCGCTTCATCACCCGTGCAGGCAGCGTCCACCCATACGGCGTCCGGCTCGGGGCCGTACGCTCGATGGAGTGCCTTCGCACGGGCTCTGCGGCGCTGCTCATGGTGGGACGGGTGCATATTCCTCGGGAGCAGCGTAATGAGAAGCTCCTGGTGAAGGGGTCGTGGGATGGCGAGGAGGGTTGGGTCGTTGGCCGGTATTCTGATGCCGAGGGAGTCCAGGATATACCGACCTGTGGAAGTTTGTGTGAGCCTGATGTATTGGACTTGTCGGTGGGCCCCCACCAGTTCCCCGATCGTGTTGTGGAGGCCCAGGCCTAGTAATCTTTCTGTTTTCGGCGGCGATGAGTTATGCTTCGGCGTACAATTTAAGCGCACCTAGCGCAGCTCTGTCATGGCGCCGCGAACGGCAGGGTCCTCTCGGCGGCGGCGATGAGGCTCTGCTCAAGCAGCTTGTTTAGCAGCAGCTATACCACTCTAGCGCGATCTGTGAGCGAGCGGTGGGGCTTTCGTTCGCTGGGCGCGGCCGAACTCGAGGGGAGCGCGCTCGCCTCTCTCTCCTTTCTTCCCCTCGCTCTCCTCGCGCTCGGTTACACCTCCGACGGCGACGCGGCTCAATCCACTAATAGACGCTCAAGAGAGAGAGAGAGATAACTTTTATTTTTCAGCTTAAGTCCGAGCCGAGCTGCGCTCTAAAACTGTGAGATACGTCGGTGCGTTCTGAGTAGGTAGATTTTACAGCACGACGGACACTAAGTACGTGATAGTACTCAATTAAAATACAATTAACTAATATTAACTAGCCATGGGAAAACTGCGCTAAATAAACACGACACACACAGGAAGGACGCACAGAATAGGACGAGCGCAAACTATCAACTGTTGATAGTTTGCGCTCGTCCTGTTCTGTGTGTGTCCTTCCTTTGTGTGTCGTATTTTTTTTAGCGTAATTTTCTTCTACAGACGATCACCAACTAGTCCGACTACAACTCTTGTTAAATAATACTAACTAATACACTCTATAATTATTGACTTTCGGAGGTAAGGTTATACACGAAAGTAAAGGTCGTCCGTGAAGGTGAGCACAGTTTTTAAATCTTCTTTATCGGCAATTTGGTTCGAAATATCGTGTGTTAAAAATACACATTTCCCAGCTCGTTTGGATGGCTTTACCACGTCAAATATTTATAAAATGGTCTCATTCGTATTTGTAATGCAGCAAATACTCACGCCATTTCTGTATTTTATGACGCAGAAGCAGTTAACGTGATTTTGGCTTCTATTGAACGCCCAATGACACCATTTGATAAGTATGCGGTGTGGGAAAGCCAACTCAACGAGCTTTGAAACGCGTAATTTTGACTTTTGATGTTTTGAACCACATTGCCGATAAAGAAAGTTCATTAACTTGCTTCACCTTCGAAGTAGACGGGCTTCAGTCTCGCAATATAACCTTGCCTCCTAAAATCAAAAATCAAAAGTGTATTAGTTAATTTTAGTTAATTGCATTTTAGTTTATTGCTGTCATGCGCTTAATGTCTGTCTTGCTGTACAGTCCACCTGCGCAGAACGCACCGATGTATCTCTCACATTTTAAAATAATAATCTGTAAATGTAAAACGAATCAACCAATGTCTGCAGCTGCAGTGCAATATAAATGCGGCAAATAGGAAAAATGCAGATTAACGTGACCATTATAAATATGACCGAAACCTATTAACATGCGACCAAAACGTACATGCATGCATAACTGCATACGGCAGTAATATTTTATTACCTGGATATGCTGTTACGGTTCCTGCGCCCCATGCGTGACAAAAGTTCCTACCAACTGGGCACCAATCCATCTACTGGACAGTCATAAGACGTGTTGCCAAAATGAACAAGCCATCTCGAAGACGTCTCAACTGACCCCTGAGACAGTTACTGAACGTTTATAAAACGTATTGAGATGTGCATGGCATCTTGCAGACTGTTTGCGAGATGTTTGTAGACATCTTGAAATCTTCTAGCTCAGCTAACCCTTCTAATTTTTTAAGCTAACCCCGGATATGCTATTACGATTCCTGTGCCCCATGCGTGACAAAAGTTCCTACCCGTTGGGAACCAATCCATCTACTGGTCTGGTTTGGTTTGGTTTATGGGGTTTAACGTCCCAAAGCAACTCAGGCTATGACAGACGCCGCAGTAAAGGGTTCCGGAAATTTCGACCACCTGGGGTTCTTCAACGGGCACTGACATCGCACAGAACACGAGCCTCTAGAATTTCGCCTCCACCGAAATTCGACCGCCGCGGCCGGGATCGAACCCGCGTCTTTCGGGTCAGCAGCCGAGCACCATAACTGAGCCACCGCGGCGGACCCATCTACTGGACAGAGATAAGATGTGTTGCCAAAACGAGCAGGCCGTCTCGAAGACGTCTTAACCGACTCACTGACAGTTACTGAATGTTTATAAAACGTGCTGAGAAGATGTGCATAACATCTTGCAGACTTCTTCCGAGACGATTGTAGACATCTTGAAATCTTCTAGCTCAGCTAACCCTTCAATTTTTTAAAACAGTAAGACGCTTGGCAAGACTTCTTGTTTATATGAAAGACAAATTCTAGATATTGGCAAAGGGCATGCATGACAGTCTACGACAGAAAACATGCATGACAGTCAGAAGTCCGAACACTTTATTTTTGGCTGTACACGAAGTGTCGCTTGGCTGCGCACTGAGCACAGTACGTCTCAGAAAGAGAAAAAGCTAAACAGATATAAAATATTTAAAGTCATACGTACAATACGCGCTCAAGCCAGATTTTTTAGTAAAAAATAAGACATATATCCCACACGTCTTCAACACGTTTCTATTAGACCTTTTCTGTAGAATGCGTGTGCGTGCTGGAAGTCAGCCCTGATCGGCTGCTCCGACCTTCAGGCAAAAAAAGCCTCGGTCATGAAGGCACGGGAGGCAGTATCGTTCAGTGACGTCACGGAATTGATGCAATTTCGTGACGTCATTTTCCGTGACATCAATTCCATGAATTTAATGCAATAAAAGTTCTTCACCACCACCACTATGAAATAGCTTTCACTTTTGAGTTTATTAGTTGTGCTGTGGTAGGAATCAAGGCTTTCAAATACCAGAACATCGCATTTAAACCAGACCAGCTCCAATGCTTCACGAATAAATTAACAACCACGATTTTACCTTCAATAACTATGTTTGGTTTGGTTTATTGGGGTTTAACGTCCCAAAGCGACTGAGGCTATGAGAGACGCCGTAGTGAAGGGCTCCGGAAATTTCGACCACCTGGGGTTCTTTAACGTGCACTGACATCGCGCAGCACACGGGCCTCTAGAATTTCGCCTTCAATAAATTCAGCCGCCGCGGCCGGGACCGAACCCGCGTCTTCCGGGCCAGCAGCCGAGCGCCGTAACCACTGGGCCACCGCGGCGGGGCCAATAACTATGTAGATCGACAGTTCTCCTCGTGGACATTGCAGATGCTAATGGGGGGAGGAATGTACGGATGAGCAAAGGTTTTCTGGTAGACTAAGATGATTGCATGGTTTGTATTTCTTGAGTTTTCTTGTGCTTGCACGGATTACTCAATGACAGCCTTTGTTAAGCAGTACGTCCTCAAGAAATCTTGTCCAGTTGAGATGACATGCCTATCTTGGCGAGGTGCCTTACAGTCGTCCAGAAGACAAGTAGGTGTTCCATGGAAAGGCCTTTGTAGGAGTAGAGAATTCGTCTTTGAGACGTGTACAAGATGTTTTGCGAAACGCGTTGTAGCTGAAAACAGTGGGAACATTAGCTGAGCTAGAAGATAGCGATGTATCAAAATGTATGGAAATTTCGTGCAAGCACTCTACAAGATATGTTGTGAAGACATCTCATAAACATTTTGCAATTTTCTCAGAGGCCAGTTGAGATGTCTATATAAGAGGGTTTGTTTATCTTGGCGACTACAAGACGTCTGAATAACTTTTGTAGGTGTTTAGAAGTTATCTTTAATTCAGCTACGAAACGCTCCCTAAAAACATCTTGTAGCTTCAATAGGCGGAGCACTAGCAGAGCTAAAGGACATTTACAGAACATTTGGAAGGTACCTGGGAACATCTTGCTAGCCATTTATTAGATGTGTTGCCAAGACACTTCGCAAGCGTTAGCAAACTGTATGAAGATTCAATTAAGGCGTATTCAAGACGGGTTGGACTTCTTGCCAAAATTACTTGTCTGAAAGATGACATAATGTTCAATAGGTACGTTGCTTAACTTTCTAATAAATATTTTTCGCAATTCCTTCTTGGTAAGGTAATCGTTAATTGAGATTGAATAATTAACACGAAATGAGAACACTTCTGCTTACATAAATTAAGCTTAGATGCCTGCAGATGTAAGCCAACAAAGTCAGTGCAAACTCGCTTGCGCAGCATGCTATCCATTGAGCTTTAGAACTTTGGGGCTTTGAGCAATGTGTTCTCTTTCTTCTGAAGGTGTGGCGAGTGCGTCGAAAATCATGGCCAGCTGTCCGGTCGCCGACAAGCAGCTTTTGGAGGAGATCAAGGCAAGTTCGCTCTCTGTGTGTGTCGTGCAGCATGCGATATATTTGAACCATGTTTGGTAGACGGTTACACCGATTGCACTCCGTCAGGCGCGAGCATAGTCGGTGTGAAAGTATGGACCTTATTATAAGTGTTAATAATAATACAGAATACGTGGGCTGCGTCTCAATTGCCTGAAGCTCATAACACCCCAGGTAGCACTGGCCGTTAGAATAATGTTTTAAAATTATTATATAAGTGGCAGTAACATTGTATATACATTAGAACGTAGCAGCAATGTTAAAATTTACATATAATTTCATATATTGTATCCAAACGTTAGCCTAAAACTCCAAGTAAACAATGTGCTAATGCTGTGTTCTAAATGTTATTATATCGTTAAAAAATTAACATATGAAATTAATGTGTAGTACGTAAACATTGGTTTAGAATTCCTACTAAACACTGTGCTATTGCTGTGCTTTAAATGCAATGTTTGAATAATAACTATAAAACAACATTGAAAATATATTTTAAGCGTGGTGTCCCGGAAATTTGTTCACTGTTTTTACAGTAGCCATTTCCTTCAACTAGCAATACTTTGAAACTCAATCTCTTAGATTTTGCCTGCTGCAATGGACTGCATACGCAACCCAGATATTTTGCTAGAAAACTCTGCTTATTGGCGATTCGCGACTAACCTTCTTTAAAATATCCGTTCGGTGGTGACTGCATGAGTTGCACGTTGTGCTGTACTCAAGTGTCGCCCTCTTTGTTGGTTCCTGCAAAGTGTTGACAAAATTGTACACCTTCACAACTGGCTGGCCTGCGTATTCTTGCAGGGTTACTTTACCTAGATTATGAAGAATTAATGTTTTTCCGCTCTTCATTTGGGTAGGGAAATTTTATTCCAATGTTTATCTGTAACATTTCATAAACGTTAAAAAAATGGCGTTAAAGAGAATGGATCAACGTTTGACCAAAACACAGAAGTAGTGCTGTTTTAACGTTTCGATGCTGCCTGGGTCGTCGCTTGAAAACGGGCGCGGGGGATTATCCACGCACGGCTTTCGCAGCGTATGCGCTTCTATCGCCGATAAGTCCCACGTCTATCACAAAACTGCTCTACAAACATCGAAAGACACGCGATAAAAGCTTTGTTAATAGTTCTGGGTTATAAACATATCGTGTATATATTGTGTATATATCTAACTAATTTAACCTAGGCGCATTTCTCTTTGTTTTTAAACGGTATTCTAAGCTTGGTTTTCCTTATTATGCTGCTGTAGTGACAACATTCTGCGTAAGCTAAAAATTCAGCGATTGGGTGTTGTGTTTACCATGGACTTCACGAATACCGTGATGTAAAGATAGCATTGCGAGCATACCGACACGACGCGTTTAACATATACAACGTCGAAGCCCACCATAGCACCATACAAGGGCGTCCGCAGAATTTTTTGCAGGGGGGGGCCCATTGGTTGTTGGCGCCGGAGGGGGGGGGGGGGTATATTCGTAGCGAAAAGGCACTATTTGCGGAGTAAATTTATTTATTTATATATAAATAAAAAATAAGTAAAATACACACATGAAAGAAAATTACAAGCAGCAAATTAAAGCGCGGATTGTAGAGATACATTGGAGTTTATCAACAAAGAAACAATTAAAATTAATAAAAATGCAAAAAGATACCATCAATACTCGAAGTGCTCAGTCTTACTGCATACGGGTTCTCGACTCACCCGAATTGATGACCAGCACACAGCGCAATATGTTCACAAACACGCAACTACAGTCACTCAGTCAGTCTTCCTTGAACAGCAACTGTAGGCGCCTCGGATTTTTCTGGGCGAATTGCGTAGTTACACGGGTGATAAATTCATTTCTGTGCTTCATTACACGCTCTCAGTGCACAGTCATCATATATATTGATTGGAAAAATGGTTGAACGAGTACGTTGAAAACAAAAGATGACTATATATACAACGAAAACTTATTTACAAGATAAATGCACGCTCGCAGCTTCATACACCTCGCTCCATCTTGCTCGCGCATCCGCACAGTCGAGCAACCGCACACACACTGCTCGCCGCTCGTCGTTTTCTCGTCCGCTGTCTTGGTTGTTCTCACCTTCGTTGACAACCCGCCACTGAAAACACCGAAGCACAAACACAGAGGCGCGCACACGTGCAAGGGCTTACTTGCCACAATATCCACGAATGCGCACTTTTGGGGTGTAAGGAACGCCGCGCGACTTCCGAGGGGAAGGGACACCCGCAACTAATTCGGCCGGAAAATTTGTTTTTGTGCTTTTATGGGGTTCAGAGCCCCAAAACGACTCAGGCTATGAGGGACGGAGTAGTACAGAGTTTCGGATAATGTCGACCACCTGGGTCTCTTTACCATGCACTGACACGCACAGTACATGGGCGCTGTTGTGATTTGAGGCCCAGCCAGAGGTGACAGGCGAGCCAGGCAGGCGCCATCGGGCTGCGTTGACCAAAGGCGCTGGTTTTCGGAGAAGACGCAAGGAACGCTGGTGTGGGGGCGCCTCTGGAGACTGCGTCGCCGTGAACAAAAGCAGCTAATCCCCTTTGCCGAAGGTTCTGAAAGCGGCGCTTCTACCGCACCGAGCTCTCCCGTGGATCGGAGGAGACAGCGCGCGGCGGCGGCGCCAACTCGTCGCCCGCTTGCCCCTGAGCAGCCCGACAAAGCGGGGGTGGACACGGCTGATTTGTCCTTCCCCCCTCAAGAATTCATCGGTGGCCGGCGTACGAACGTATCATGATTATAGCGAGCGACCTGTGCCCTGTGCACTGTCTGCCTCCGTGTCGCTATCTCTCTAGAGATCAAAGAAACAGACAGCCATCTCAAGACGGCTCGAAGCACATGCTCGCCGGTGCCGCTGCATGTCTGCAACAGGTCGTCCTTCAGCAGAGCTGGCGGTGGCGTGGTTTGAAAACGGCGGAACGACGCGCGCCCGGACGCGGCATTTCGCAGATGTGACCAAGCGTCGAAGCGGGGCTGCTTTTACCCTTTTGGCTGAGCGCACCACCGCCCCTGGCGTGCGGCCATCACTCACGGTTCGAGTGAGTGATTTTCCAAGGGGGTGCAGCCGCCCCCCCTTGCCCCCCCCTCCGGACGCCCATGGCACCATACTACAGGCAGTGCAGGAAACTTTCCACCTACTTGATTAAAAGAACTAATCTTCACTCATGCCGTTAGGTATACCACTCCAGAATGGTGGCGATAATATGTGGGCTGGTTTAGAATTGCTGTTTAGGAAAGTTATCTGAATGCACGCGCCATTTATTCAGTCTGTGTGCTAACAGTTCATTAGTTTCATTTACATTGTTCTTTTAAGTGAAAGCCGTGATTACTGCTGAATGAAAATAAATATAAGCCGAAGAGTACCAGCTGTTCTTCTGCTCGGAGGCCCGTTCATTCTTATGCTATCAAATATCCACGCTAGAATGCCTACTGAACGTATTTCATATTAATAATGATGCAACAGTCTGCACGTACCCTGTGTGTTAGGCCAAAGCTATAGCTCAAGAATGATGTGCTCAAGATTTCTCACACGCATTAAAATTTGTCAGATAATTATTTTTTTAACCTCTTAACCGAGGAGCTTCTCTTTAAGTTCTGTAACGAAATTACGCAGAAATGTGGTCTTCTACGCGTCCGAGAATATGTCACAGTTAGCCTAAAAGGCATGCAAGTAAATGCTAAAAGTCGGAATATACAGTCGCCAGCACTGACAGAATGCGTATGGTCGGGAAAAAACTTACACGCTCTCTCACGATCCATTTGCCTCGTTTTGAGATTGGGTAGCGTTACCGCGCAGAAATGACTGTTTTCCTAAAAATTGCGTCCCGTAAACTTTTGCCGTCGACTGTACTTAAAGTGTATGTCTTGTGAGAAAAAGTATTGGCTATGCATGGAATTTCGAGCTCGTGGTAATGGCTGCCATGTTAAGCTTACCCCTGGCACATCAGGCGTTGAATAGATCTCATTTCAACTGGGCGGCACATATGGGCTTTTGAGGTATCGCGTCTAAATGGGTAGTTTCCTGAAATCAAGGTTCCTAGTGCGTGCGGGCTGACGTCCGGGAAATGTCCGTGCAAATGATATAAAATACATATTTTTAAATATCTTTGCCCTGCAAATAATTATTATTGTCCACGTAACGTCGCTTGGATATTATATATATATAGTAGCGTACTTGTTGACGAAGGGGGCTTTAATAGCAGGCATGAAGACAGAGAAGGCCAGGCAAGCTGGGGCAGCAAAGGCGACAGATTCCTCACGGCGCGAGCCCTACTTCGTCGTCGTCGCCCTACTTCGTATGCGCCACCTGGCAATACTAGGTGGCAACATGTGGACGCAGACGTTTGGATTTTACTGGTCTGTACACTGAATTTTGGGGTTGGCTGGGATCATGTTCTGCAGACAGCACTGTAGCAAACAAATGGAGGGCACCTATCTTTAATGACTATAAGACCTGTACTAGCTCAAGCGCTCTACGGCGTCTACGCTTGCCGTTGGCGTACTTTAGACGCTTGCCACTGTGCTTAGCAGCTGTGGGTCTAGCTTCTGTAAATATGGTGGACGGTTGTCGACGAGAACTTATAATAAGCACACTACTCAGCAAACCGCAAAACATTACATCGACGTCCGTGAGGTATTTACACTCAATAATTGACACCTCCAGCAGACGTCAATTTTAGTCTTGTTTTCGAAGAATCTACGTGCCTAGAGCACTAAAGTTAGTGTACATATAGTACATCCTGTAGATATTTCAGCTGGACGTCTGCAAGATCTGTATGAATTAAAAGTGTTCGATTCTAAGTGATACCAAAAGATTAATTTGAAGTTTCATACAGTTCGGCATTTATGACATCAGGGTTGCAGAAAGCACACCAACCTGCAGAGAATCTATCATGAACGAATATTTCGGTTACATTAACGCGACAGCTCATTAACGGCCCCGTTCTCCAGAAAATCCGGTGTCGGCGTAGCGAAAAATCACGAGCATGGCTCTGGCAGGTGGTACCCAGAGAGCAACCTGGGAGGCAGGTGGGCCACCTAGGTCACGTGACCCTGCGGCGTCATTGCAACCTGCCTACTGGATAGTGAGCTAACTGCCCATCGTGGAAGCTGGCAGTTATATTAATGATTGTTCGGTCGGGAAGATCAACCTGGTCCGCACAAGGCCCATCGCTGGGAGAACCAGCCATCGGAGGGCAGTGGCACATCCCTTAACCGCTGCACTACTGCGCTAGGAGGAGTATGAAGACTATTAAAGGAACTATTAATGTAAATCAGAGAATGACCTTCTGTAGATACAGGAATTAACCCATTACGCTATAACGTCATATCCTTAAAGGGCAACTGACCACCCCAGCTCAGCAGACACTCTCTACCTCTCTTTGAGCGAGCCTCCTCTCCTTCCATTCCCTCCTCGAAATTCTTCTCTCCCGCTCCTCGTCGAGTAGGCTCGGCAAGGCAAAATCACCCCATCCTTCTCCGGTGTAAGCCGGAGGCGTGGTGTCTGTGGAGTGCGTCACAGGGCGACGTCATGGCCCCGCCTTCAATAGAATTCTTTTCTTGGTTTTTGCATTTTCTCCGCACACTGAACGATCGAGAGGCGCGATCGGCTCGACCACCTAGACTTGTTAGCGAGCGCATCCTTTCATACATCTGTTTGTCATTCCCAGTTAACGAAATAAAAACTGGTATGGCGCAAGAAACGGGGACACAGAAGGCACACAAAACACAGGACTGACGCCAACTCGAGACTGGCACGTTGAGACAGCCCGCCATTACGAACCTGCCATTACGTGTCTCAACCTGATTGCTGTCTCAACGTGCCAGTCTCGAGTTGGCGTCAGTCCTGTGTTTTGTGTGCCTTCTGTGTCCCCGTTTCTTGCGCCATACCAGTTTTTATTTCATCATGAACCAACTCTCCCAAACTAGAGTTTTACTTGACCATATTTCTCCTACAATGGGCCCTTTCCTCTTTCGAAGCTTCCGCACCGAACCTGCCATTACGTGTCTCAACCTGATTGCTGTCTCAACGTGCCAGTCTGGAGTTGGCGTCAGTCCTGTGTTTTGTGTGCCTTCTGTGTCCCCGTTTCTTGCGCCATACCAGTTTTTATTTCATCATGAACCAACTCGCCCAAACTAGAGTTTTACTTGACCAGTTAACGAGCCACCTTTTCATTTTCTTTTAGGCCTCCCCACCGTTTCACGAGCGGAGGGGCGGAAGTCGGTTGTGTTGGCGAAGCGCGGACCCGGCAACCGCCCGTTTGCTTTTCTCCATGCGTGTTTGTGTTCTGTGTGTTTGTGTCTTTTCTCCGCTCCGAAGCCCATGTCGTTCATTGGAGTCAAGGCGTACGCAAGATGCATGGAGGATAAGCGGTGTCTGTGCGGAGCGCTCAAGTGGACGAGCGAGGGAAAGGCTCTGCTGCACTACTAATTAGAACCTTGTTTTGGGGGGCTCGCATAGAAGAAAAGAAACTGAGAAGGGAGCGCGCACGCAGAGCGTCTCGTGACGTGATCACGGCGGGGGGGGAGGGGGGGGGGGGCGAACCAACTCCCTCAGTTTTACTATTTTTTTTACTTTTTATGGCTAGGGTTCAAGGCTGTCGCCGCACGCTCCCTCCGCAGTTTTTTTTTTTTGTTCCTTCATGCGGGTTTGTAGGCATGAGCCAGAACAGAAGGCGCTGCGGAAAGCCTTGTGCAGACGACGCGACGCCAAGGCTACGCCCAACCTTCTCCCGTCAGTCAGAACGATGCACCAATGGAGTGCCTTTAGCGAAAGTAGCCCCCCTTGACGTCAGCGGGGTGCAGAGTAGTGGGCCGGGCCCGTTTTTGAAGGAAGGAAAAAACGAGCGGGCTTTGATTTGAATTTTCGCAGCTTTTCGGGGCGCGCATGGCTCTAGTATTTTGCAGAGGTTATCTTCGATGCCTCATCTATGCAGTGGGCTTGTTTTTCAAAAATGTCCGGACCCTGGGCAGTGGCCCTTTAAGGCGGAGATTAAGTGTCCCCTTAATTTTTTTTCGGTTAATTTGAACCAATCTTCAAATTATCGTGGAGCACCGGCTATCTCGAACCCGGGCTCCGTTGGTAGCGTGTCTGAATCATCAGGCGGAGGAAAAATTGAAGATTCGAAGTTTGGGATAACGAAAACAAGTGGGTTTAATGACACTTCTACGAAACTTAATTACAGACCGAAGTCGGAAGAGCAAAGAATCAAGAATTAGAAGTTCACAGCCCCAAGATGGGAACCAAACAAACTTGCACAGCACTGTAGCAAGCGGAGTCACTGGGTGCAGAGTCAACCCGTGGGAACGAGAGAGGAGAAATCGCGAGTCCGCTGCTAATCCCCGTAGAGCAGCAACAGGGTTGCAAGGGGCTCCTTGTCACCGAAAACACATGTGGTCCTTGCGACGCCGCGGGCCTAAACTGCGGCGAGCTCTGTATACGGTGGGGCCGGCTCCTGGCGAAAATGGGTAATTACTTGAGGGCTCCGTTCATTTACTGCCTCCGAACGGGCGACCTTGGTCCCGTCCGTCGTCGGTCGCTGTCCTAAGGCGTTCTTCGCCGGGAATCTCATCCCCAACCCGCGAAGCGTGCGAAAATCCCGCAGGAGCGTTCTCATCGCGGCATCCTTCTTTGGGGTCGTCGCCTAGTCGAACGGCGGGTCGCAAGCTGAATCGTAACGAATATACATGCGTGCACAACTCGCCATCATGCCATATTAGAGCGTAACATCTTTCAAGAGCACTGCAATACTAGATATATTATATAACGCAAACATTTCACACATCTCTCGACTCACTTGATTCTAGCAAATCACATTCACATATATTTATGCACCCCTAGGCAGAATTTCCTCATGATAGCTAGTGGTAGACTTGATGAGAAAATTTCTATGAATTAATTTTGTTACTTTTCATTCATTATGTGTGCTACAGCGTCGACTAGGTTCATCTACACTGCTCTGCTAATTTAAAACCGAAGTTAGTGCGGTTTTAATGAGCTCAGGTAGTAGCTGTCAATTTGTGTGCATAACCCTCCAAATAAAATACCTACCTCCAATCCATACATCCATGCGACGTACCTTTTGATAGGGGTACAAAGTATGCCTAGCCTGGGACCAACCAAAGAAAATTCAGCTTTGCCCAACGAACAAATGGAATTAATAGATTTTGTTTGCTGCTACTTCCAGCAGCTGTTTTTCGCGGAACGCTGAGTAAGTACATGAAAAAAAAAATATAGGCGTAGTTCAGCGGAGTTGAACCGATTTAGTTTAAAAGTCATTCCGCATCATTTGCATATGTGTTCTGAAAATATGGTTGACGGAAATAAAGTTTGTGGGTGTCAGTTTCCTTCGACGTAACTGAATAACATCTATGCGTGGTCTAACACCGAATGTAGATGCGACGTCGCGAGTACGTTTATAGTTTTTTTTTCTCAAGAAAGGTTGGTAAGCTGTACATCTAAGAGATGATGCTTATGGACGTTGTCACCACTTCGTGCACTTGTGCGTGCACTCCCAGACACCCTTAGAGCGTGTGGGGGTAGCGGTCTTGGTCACAAAGGAGATGCCCTCGAATCAGCATGGCAAGCTCAGCCAGAGACCAGATACCAAGTGTCAAGGGGGCTGTTTGTTTGGGGCCCAGCTTTCTCTGGTCGCAAGCCAGAGAATGGGTCGGAGAAAAAGGTTCACAAACAAAACAAAGTTTATACAGCAAAGACACGATACAGAGGATTTCACAACCACTCGTACGAGAACATACAAAGTGATTTACAATACTATGTAACTCGTGCAAAGTAACACTCGAGAGAGAATACATTACAAAGAAATATTGCACCTAAAGTGCACTAATACAAGAGAGAGGCAGACAAACAAAACACAGTTTGTGCACCGAGCACTGCCACAGTCCGACGACCAGAGGTTCACGAAGGAGCCGTCCCATAGCCTGGCGCACGCTGCCTCGTTGGTTCGTGGCTGCGCGAGGGGTATTGTCCGTCCCGGGAGTCGAGCGGGCGCGCTTCTCTGAAGCTTGAACGGCGGCTCAGGCTGACAGACAGTTTGGTTGGTTGCGACTGAGAGAAGGATGAAAAGGAAAAGTGCACGGGCCTGCGGACTGGCTCAAGACGAGCCACCACCGCTGCCACGTGCAGATAGAAGAGAGTTGAAAGACAAGAGGAAAGAGAAAAAGAGAAAGAGTAAAGACGCGCGCCGCAACAACCGCGTCCGCCGGAGCGGACGCTGGCTGAAAAAACAGATACACGGCCGTGGCCCCAGAGGCCACAACCTCGCACGCCTATTCTCTGGCAAGCGGTTATACGGCGGGCCTCCGCGCTGAACAACGTCAAACGATGACGCATAGCGCGCGGCAGCATGCGCCTGTTCTAGGTTCGTTGCGACTGAGAGAAGGATGAAAAATTCAGGGGGCACTTTGTCTCTCTAAAGTGCTGCAAGGCGAAAGCGTTTCCTGGCCACTGTTTGTTTTCATTTACTTTTTATTTTTCAAATTTTGTTTTCTATTTATTTTTTTTGCTCCTTTTCTTAATTTTATTGTTTTTATTTTTCTTCTCCCATCTTATTTTTATTTTGTTTTTATTTTTGTTTATTTTCTTATTTTTATTTTCCTTTTCTTGACTTCACTCCTTATATTTTATTTATGAAGCCCATGCATTCACTAGATGCACCTTTATTCATGCTGGACCTTGAGCCTTTTAAGCAGTGACGCCGAAAGGCGGACGAATCTGCCGACGCGTCTGTCGACACGGCTGCCGACGCGTCTGCTAACGAGAGTATGAGGCATTAAAGGCTTTCGCCTTAAAAAGAGAGAGAGTAAAGACGCGCGTTTCTTCCCTCCCTGTTGTAGTGGCGCGCGCTGGCGAGATTGCTCCTTCGCGGCGTTGGGCCGAATTTTGTGACAGACGTAGACATTTAGACACAATTTCAGACGAATGCCACATTAAGTAATAAAAGAGATGAGAAAGTTCAGAATACAAAATCATAACAGGTAAAACGATAACATTGGCAGCACAATGATCGCATAGATATGACCGGATGAATACATAAAATAAAAATGGTCTCGTCTCATGAAAATCTTTTGCATCATGAGCTAAGGGGCTGGATGGAACGGTGTTTTGGTACTGACAATCTTCATGTCACAGGAAATGGTTTTCATGCAGCAGCCGGTTTACACCTTGCATCACATCTCACGAAGCCCTAATGGTATAACAGGACGTACCACGCCCGCCGCTGTGGCTTTGTGTGGCGCTGAGCACACTCAAGGTTAGGCTGCAGTCAACTTAAGCACCTACAAGAGAAGACAAGGCAGTTTGCCACAGTAGCTCAGTTTTTAGAGCACTTCGCTTGAAAGGCCGAGATCATCGATTAACAAGGCTCTCATTGGCGCCATTAGTTGCGTTAAAGTGTTTAGATCGTACGAAAATAATTACTCGCAGAAAGTATTTTTCTAAGGAACACTCCAAGAAAAAAGTAACGTTTCGCGATGCTTCCTTGGTTCCACAGGCCCTGTTCATGCCTTTATTGGCTGTTGGCATCGTGCGTACCATAAATAAAAAATAAAAACAATTTTGCCTTTGGGTCCTGACTGCTCTTGAGAGGGAGCCCAATGTTGCTGCTTTTTATTAACGTGAGTGGTTTTAAGCACTGAAGTTCAGATCCTCCATGTAGAGATAAAGGGCTCACGCGACGGAGGTAGCGGTGTAGCTAAAGTTTCACAAAGCGAAATTTTAGGCCATGTTTTCAATAAGGGGCCCTGCTGGGTAAATTTGTGCGATCTAGAGTACCGAAAAATGCTTGCGCGCTGATACTTGCACGGGAAGGAGAAAAAAAGGACAAATAAACAGCTTTGACAAATAAACACAAATAAACAGTGTTGTCTAATTTCATATTTATATGTTCACTTTTATGTGTTCAAATATTTATATTTCAACAGTTGGTAGAGCGACTGCTCCAGTGAAGCGGTGGTTCCGGGTTCGAACCCCGGACCAGGACGAATTTTTCTTTAATTACGAAGTTTCTGAGAGAGCTGTGTAGCTTTCCTTTGTAGCCGTATGGCTGCGCTCTGGTGGACGTCAATGAGTAATTACTTCCTGATTACAAATCTACTCCACCTTGGGGGATTCCCCTAAACATTTGACCAAATATTTATATCTAGATGTTCAAATGGGTTAATGTAACTGAGAGCTGTTCTCTGTTTATCTTTGATTTTTAGTAAGTATGCACTGAAATGCCGAATTGTGCTACCTGGGGCAGGAGCCTCTGTCAGGCTAAGAGCCTTTAGCTCCTGCTCCATTCTCTGTTGTGAGAAAAGGAAATTAAATAAATAAAGAAAGAAACACGAGTTTTCGTGCTATACATAACGTCTCAAAGCTTCCATTTGTCTCTGCGTTGTGTTCGCCTCTGAAAACTCGTGCCACGATTCGCTTCCCAGGCGCTGGGCTGCCAGACTACCCACGATAACCTCGCGGTGGTGGAACAGTGTGACACGCTTCTGGTGGCGCTCAAGCCCAACGTGGTGGCCCGCGTGCTCGACGAAGTGGGGCCCTCGATGCAGAAGCGACACCTGGTCGTCTCCCTGGCGATGGGCGTCACGCTTGCCGACATCCAGGAGGTACGACGCCCCACGACAGGAAGGAAGCGAACGCGTCTCGTGTTCTTTCAACTTAAGTCTGCAGTGAAGCTCCTCCCACATTCAGCCGCCGCGCACAGAATTCCTCCTCGACGAAAAAGTAGTCCGCTGTTTAAACGTTTCTTGTTTCCTAAACAAGAAGCTCATCACAAGAAAAAAAATTATGAGCTCTAGACTTTTGATAGGTGGATTGTTTGATATAGTCAAACATTCAAAAGTTGACTTCGTTTACTTTTGCGACTGGCCAGCGGAGTAATACAGGAGGCCGCGGACCGCGGCCCAGTGTTATCAGCTGCTGTTTTTTAAAGTTGTATCCTACTATAGTGGGTCCTACCCGGTGGGGGGAAGACAGGAATGTGGTATTCTTCACAACATTAAGTCCTACAGAAAGACTGTTTTTCAGTGCCCGGGAGGGAATGGAGAGAAGGGAGGGAATATTTGACAGGCTTCTGCAGGTAGGCTTCGCTGCATGCGCTGGCTCTCGGTTTGGAGTGTATACGGGCAGGAATTCCTCGCTTTCCAGCGTCTACAAGCATCTTATTTTTTTAAACATTAAAACTGACGCGACTATTACTAATAGGGTGCTACAAATCTCTGATTATAATGAGGCGTCTACCTGTAATAATCAAAGTTAATGATTACTTTCTGGGTAGCCAGCTTGCTAGTTTGTACAGTTGTTCTTACACAGTTATTGAGTGACAATACTTAGCCGAAGGCAGCTCCGTTTCATCTCAGGAATGGATTTTTAAGCACTGCAAAACAGTGATCCGTCGTATCCCATAAGAAGTACCGAACACTGGAAAATCCGAAAATGCCGTGACAACTACGGTCGACAAATGCTCCGAAATACTTTACCAAGCCTTATAAATGACTACAGTAGGTTAGGCATCAGTCTTGCGAAATTACCCAGTTATAAGTTTAAATAGCTGCCCAAAATCTGATGTACATTCTTGGATGATTTTTCTTGTTTGTGTGCATAGGTGTGTGTTTAGAACGGTGTGTATGAAGTCCTATGTTTACGTATGCTGGCATGCTAATAAATTGATGAAACTGATTTCTTTGATATCCTAATGATGTACCTATTTTTTAGCATGTCCTCGTGCTTTCCTGTGCCACTGCATTTTGGGGACCTGGCACTCCTGAAGCCGTCGTAAAACGGCTTCTCCCTTATCCTCCTGTACACCTGGGTGTATGAATAAAAGCGTATGCAAGCAAGTAAATCTTCGGTGAAATACACTCTTTCTTGTTCCAGGAAAACTGATTCTTTCCGACAGCTGAAGCTATCACCTTTATGGTGGGATCAGTACGAGACTGCAAGTCATACGTATCTGTAGCAGACAACTTGAGCTACTAACCTTTTTTTTTCTTTGGGGGGGGGGGGGGGGTACTTTTGGGGAATACTGTTGGTACTTTATTAAATATGCTTGAGACGTAATAGGTTGCGTAATTCGTAGCTTCGTAGCTTAGTTAAGCTTACAATTAAGATTGGACATACGAAATTGATATATGCTGCATTACAGACACAGTTATATAGGATCATCGCCCTTAGTATCCAGCGCAGTATGTTATGAAAGAAGCACCGAGAGAGATGGTTACTAGGCTTTGTGTAAATCCAGCGACCTAAATTAGGACCGCAAAGTCTACAATCCCTGGAGGTGACGTATCGATGCACACATGAAATCTTTGAGAGCGCCTTGGTCTCCTTTATGTTGAAAAAGGGTTTTTTTATTTAGGTATTCTACCGCATGCGAATAACCAGGTGGAGTGTAGTGGCTTTACAGGGCGTTTGTTTTGATGACTTCTTTGATTGCTTTGCAAATATAAACTAGGGAGAATTATTTTATCCCTTTATTTTTATTTCCACGCACATGTGGAGACAAAGTTAGTTATCAGGGTTTGCGTTACCGCTCATGTCAGCGGCGGCGTCGCAGTGGTTATTCCATCTCACTTGCTCACGCCTTGAGTCGGACCGTAAGGAGGCAGGGCGACAGTTTGCAGACGTGTGTGATTGACTCACAACCATCGCCTCGCGCTCCTAGCCCTTACAAAAAAAAGTTTTCGACAGTCTATAGAGTGTCTATAGACTTCTGTGTATAGTCTATAGACTATCTATAGACAAAAGTCTATAGGCAATACAAATGCCATAGACAGTCTATAGACAATCTATAGGTTTATGGCCATACACTTTTAGTAGACTTTTGTCTATAGACTGTCAATAGACTGTGAATAGACAAAAAGCAATATCTATAGGAAGTCAATAGAGTCAATAAGAAGTCCATAGACTGTCTATAGACCATTTTTATAAGGTAGGTTCTACACCACTGCAAGGAGTGAGATGGAGCATGTCTCCATGTTTCGTCAGGTTCGACAGGCGGCGAATGTCTAACGGCCAAAGTTTCCAGGCACACTGGCCCCTCCAACCCACACCTACCCATCCATTCCGTGCAGAGGCTCCCCTCGAGCACGCGCGTGATTCGCGTGATGCCCAACACACCGTGCCTGGTGCGCCAGGGTGCCAGCGTGTTCTCGCGTGGCAGCACCGCCACCGCAGAGGACGCTAGCCTCGTGTGCAGTCTGCTGGCCAGCGTGGGACACTGCGAGGAGGTGCCCGAGTCGCTCATGGACGCCGCCACAGGACTCAGCGGCAGCGGGCCGGCATACGTGAGCAGTTGCTTTAGTTCATCTGCTTGTGATGCGAGTGTTTTTCAGGCCACCGCATGTAATAGCTTGCTTATTTCCATCAATGATGGGGGAGACTGTGGATAAAAGCCGCTTGACAACCAAGCGACTTGACTGAAGCCCGCAGCCTCCCTACAATGCAGGCAGCTATATAATAGCAACAACAGCAACAAAAACTTGCAGAAAGCACAACATTCAAAATTAATGCACGCGCACTTGATAGTCACAAGAGGTAAACATAAAAAAAATGCAAGATAACACTTTTAGTTGTTATTGTAAGCAAGGATTGTTAATGAAATGGTTGCCTAGGGTTCGCACAGAAGTTGTATGCAAATCTATACCTGATTTGTGGAATGAATTTAAAAGGGTCGGCAGTGTCTATGACACTTTTTGCATAGAATAATTTGCCCGCGCAGTGCTTCCACGGTTCTGAGTAACGAGTGGTGTAGGAGTGTGTGTTTTTATCGAGATCCGATAATTCCTGAAAAAAAAAACTGAATTTTCTTTCACCTCCCGCTTGAACGCCAGGCTTAACTTATAGTTATAAAGATTAAACACGCGTATTATGTGTCACAAAGACACACTGTTACTTGAAATGTGGTGGCCGCGTGCGAAATGCTGTGTCCATCTCGCTTCCGTTCTGCCTGCGCGTGCCTGCTACGGTTGAGCGTCAGACATGGCGACCGTTCCGTGTGTTTCTTGGGAAGCTGTGAGCAGGGAACCCGGATGCAAATACACATTGTCTCCTGAACGCTGTGGTTCTTTGCACTTTTTCACTACCTTTAGAGTTTAGCTTGAATGGGTATGCACAGTCTGTGTCACCCCTGTGTAAAGCGCTCAAGCAGCGTTCACTGCGCAGTAAAAACTGAAGTTAGAAATCAGCTCATGGTTTCCGGTCAAAGTTGCTTGCACCTAGTTTGCTTGCAGGGCATGTGCTCTAGAGCTGCCTGTAAATTCTGCGGCGAGGCATCTATTTATAGGGAGGGAAGTGTGTCGCTCAAGTGCTGCACACAAGGTTGACGTAGGGAGCGCTCAAAAGACGCGAAAGAGAGCACGTAAGAAGCCATGGAATGCTCGCAAAAACACGTTGGCCGGGAGGCTTGCAAGAGCGGTCATGACAGAAATTACAAAGACTGATATAAACCACTAACCTTTACGCTGTTCCAAAGGTACAGGACCAAGTCTTATTGCTTGTTAGTGCAAGAAATCACACTATAGCGCTTAGGTGGTTTCATTAACGAAGTATGCGATTTTTAAAATCAGTGGGAAGAATTTGCGCAAAAATAGTTGGGCGAACGGCCTCAAAGATTCTTTTTCTCCAATGATGATAAGCATACGCTTCAAGCGTCGCAAGTGAATCTCTTTGGGTGGCGCTTCTATCCAGTATTAAATACTATGTCGTATGAAAGGCATGCATTGCTCTCAAGAATTTGCGTAGAATATTACGGGCTTAAGCTATATTTATTGATGAAAGCTAGCAGGACTTTTCATAGACGTTGTGGCAAAATTATACGGTGCTTTTTTCATAGAAGCTCAAAAGGACGAAAACGCCGTCTTGCAGATGCAAAATTCTTTTACCTTCCATATTCAATGCATAATAAAACCATTGCTACTACTACTTGTTCCAGGTCTTCGTCATGATCGAAGCCCTAGCTGATGGCGGAGTGAGGCAAGGCATGCCAAGAGACCTGGCATACCGGCTGGCTGCCAACACTGTCATGGTGAGCACACTAAAAAAAAGTAAAATCTTTTTAATCACCTAACTGACGTTCACAATAACGAGATAAACAGGATGCGTGCGACATCAAGAAGCTTAACACATTAGTTAAAAAAAAAGAACTTTGTTATGATGTGCGTTCAAAACTTATTGGTGCACTTTCGCTTTTGTTGTCGCAAATTCTTCACTGCCGTTAATACATCTTTATTAAGAGGTACGAAGATGAAGAGAGAAATGTTTCATGAAGCAGCGAAAAGGGGTTCAGGGGTGGCTGCTCTAATTTACCATGCAGAGTTTTTGTATATGTTCCCTTAGTCTGAGCAGCACAGATTACGCGCGAAGTGTGCTCCGGGTGGCATAAAAAAACACACTGAATTATGACACTTTGACAGCGCTGGAACCTCGTTAGAATAAAGTACGTAGGAGGCATAACGTAAACGACAAAAATGGCATAGCTATTTCGAAATGACGCCAGTGTCTCGGCTGTACAGGTGTCGAAACATTTGCGACGTCGAATGAGAAGCCTGAGCTTCAAGGGGGGCCCCAACATAATTGTTAGTCCGGTGTTTAAGGGGATACTCGAAGGTGGAATAGATTTGTAATAGAGGGGAAATTACTCAATACCATCCACCCAAACGCAGTCACATGGCTACAAAGGAAAGAAGACATATACTGCAAACGAAGAGCCATCTGGGCTTGTTGGTACGGTGACATAATGAATAAACAGCGCTAAAGACGAGGACGAAGAGCAAACAGGACGGGCGCTGTTTGCTCTATAAATAGACTGCAAAAGAAGATGTCTCTTCTTTTGCAGTACATTTCTTGTACGCAGTGCTCGTCCAGTTTGCTCTTCGTCCTCTTCCTTAGCGCTGTTTATTGATTATGTCACCAATACCTTTAATAGCATCACAGACATTCAGAAAAAGAACAAAAGGATCTATCCTCCTCCGGATAGATCGCTTAGCTCGGCTGAGGCCTATGACTGGAGAAG
The DNA here is from genome assembly GCF_055824585.1 of Amblyomma mixtum. Taxonomy (NCBI): domain Eukaryota; kingdom Metazoa; phylum Arthropoda; class Arachnida; order Ixodida; family Ixodidae; genus Amblyomma; species Amblyomma mixtum. Next base: position 195,587,066 of record NC_143012.1, on the reverse strand, counting down.
ACTCCAAGCTATAAACTTCGCATCCCCGCTCTGGAGGAGCTGGACAGGAGGTGACACGAGGGAGGATGCGGAGGTGTGCGAGTTCTGCGGGCATACCGCTACACTCGAACACATACTATGGAGATGCCCCAGTGCCCCAGGATATGGCAGAATCAATAATGCAGAGGAATGGGAGACCATACTCAGAAGTGCCGACCTTAGCATACAACGATACGCTACCCGCCTGGCAGCAGAAGCTGCGCGACTCTACCGTTGCTAGTCTTCCAGCTGCGACGCTGCCCCTCCCCGGACGCCTGCGTGCGGACCCGGAGGGGCACGGGTCTTCTTCTGGCGGAAATAAAGTTTCTTCACTCACTCACTCATTATGTCACCGTACCAGCTAGCCCAGATGTCTCTTCATTTGCAGTATATTCCTTGTACACACAGCGCTCGTCCTGTTTGCTCTTCGTCCTCGTCTTTAGCGCTGTTTATTCTTTATATACGGAGGAAAGCTATACAGCTGGCCGATAAACTTCGTAGTTGAAAAAAAATTCGTCTTTGTCGAGGGGTTCGAACCCAGGACCACCGACTCGCCGGAGCAGTTGCTCTACCAACTGAGCTAACCAGGACGGCTAGAGCATGGTAGGGCGAGAACGAATTTATCAACAACTCCAAGTTGTGGGTGCCTGGCACAGCCTACGAATTGCGGCTGGACCAGTGTCTACCGACGCTGAATTAGAAACGGGGAACATGATAAAAGCACGTAGAAAACTGTAGAAGAGAACAGGAGCAATAGGTCCCATTTTTTGCATAGCCTGAGAGCGCCTGCTCGAATGAGTGGAGACGCACTTTCATGGATGATTTCCCTTCCAGCTCTGCCGTTGATATTATTAATCGAATGGACGGACACATCTTCGCGGTTGCAGGGTGGGGCCAAGATGGTGCTGTCAACGGGTCGGCATCCTGGTGCGCTAAAAGATGACGTCAGCTCTCCGGCTGGGACCACCTGTGAAGGGCTGTGGGCCCTCGAGAAAGCTGGCTTCCGGGCAGCGCTCATCGAAGCCGTCGCCGCCGCTACCGCGAGGGCCGCTAGAGGTCGCCACTAAACGACCAGATTCAAAAGCGCAATTGCAGTGCGCCACTAGAGCGCGGGGATGAGACACGAAAAGTTTACTGTACGGATCGGACGAGAATGACATAGCCTGCGCTGGCGTAACAGCAAATGTATAACTTTGCAAGCTATATTAAGGCGGAAGCTTTTAATGCCTCATTGTTGTAAGTAGGAGTTGTCGACAGAAATGTCACGCTTTTCATTTGGTCTAAATGGTCGTGGCGTCACAGTGCGCGAATTTCAAACGGGGCCAATTGTACTTTGGCTAGAAACCATGCAACCAATTAAAGGGATGGTATAGTAATGCTCCATGTAAAATGAATATATAATTAGATAAAACCGAGTAGGAAATTGGTCGAGTTGGGGAGTCGAAACGCGGTCTCCGGAATGCGAGACGAGCACGCTAACCACTCTGACATGCCAGGGCGATGGTTCGGAATGAACAAAGACGCGTCTAGTGAATACGGTGTCTTCGTTCACTCCCATCTTCCTCCCTTTCCTTACGGCGAGGTTCAGGGGCCCACCGAGATATGCGAGATGGATACATTTCCTTTCCTCAAAAACCAATTTACCGACGAGCAAGGACTAGAGCCGAACGGGCTATGACGTTCTGTGGACTCCCTGGCAGCTTTGCAAGACGCTGTCGCGTTCCACTCTTGCAGGCGAAGCTTAACACCTTAACCACACATCAGTGTCACAAGCAGCAACACTGCTCTCAAGGCTTCCGCCTCACCGCGCTTTAGGTCAACAAAGCGCCCCCCTGAATTTTTAGATATTATCAGGAAGTGCTTGCGAGGCTGGGAATTCAACTCAGCGTCATCTTTCTTGCGGTCGCGTGCATCAGCGTGCGTTACCCTAACCTCATTTTTTATCATGGCCGTAAGAGTCAGCGTGGTGGGGAAATTGACCTCTTGCAGGGTCTGAGCGCGCATAACGACAAATATGTTGCGCAATGATTGCAGATTGACATAGCACCTTGATATGCCCAGTTAGGACGTCTTGGTTTATGAAAAGGGTTCGTGGCTCTAATTCCATTTGAAAAGCACACGTCATGTCACTGCTGTTGCAGCAGAGCTTCTGTAGCATATTGCAACAGTCACTACCTTTGCGTCATTATCTGGGCATGCATGCCATTCTTTAGCTAGAGGGGAGTCCATGCGCGTAACCAGAACCTTATATTACAACTTTTAGGAAGTAGGGAGTGTAGCGGATCTCTTTTGAGACTTTCTAGCGCAGACAAATAGGCTATACAACACTGCCACTCTTATAAAAATGGTCTATAGACGATCTATAGACTTCTTATTAACTCTATTGACTTCCTATACATATTGCTTTTTTCTATTCATAGTCTATAGACTGTCTATAGACAAAAGTTTACTAAAAGTGTATGGCCATAAATCTATAGATTATCTATAGACTGTTTATGGCATTTGTATTGCCTATAGACTTTTGTCTATAGACAGTCTATAGACACTCCTTAGACTGTCTAAAACTTTTTTTGTAAGGGCAGATTCTTGGCACCGCGTAGTGCTAGGTCTGTTAAGAATGCCATAACCAGAGAGAAGAAAAGGGGACTCAAATTATGTCTATTTAGCAGGACATCTGCTTGAAACTAATGAAGACATCTGATGCTACTTTAATTCACTCCTAAAAAGACATAGAGAAACACACATACTCGCACATACACGCATGCATGTACACAAATATGTTGTTCACCACTGAGCTGTTAAATGTTCTATCTAACTCACCGGAAACTTGGACAATGTTGTTCTGACATGTTCATACTTTCGGGCGCTTTAGTTTTTTGCGGTTCGTTTCGTGGTTTAGCTCTCCTGCCATTAGTCAGCACCGCGTTCAGTTGACGAATGACACTGCTTGCCGTGACTACCGATGGTATAAGAGAAAAAGAGCAGCAGGGAAAAAGAGTCGCGAAATATGGTCCCGGCATATCGGCATCTCTGTTGTAGTAGGTGCATGTCTGCGGTTTCCGACATGCCGGAGAAAGTATACTTTTCAAAGGAGCTTTATGTTCATATCTGCGCGCTGAAACAATATGTATAACACTCACATTTATGTCTTGTGCAAATATTCCACAAACCGAACAAGCCATTACTTTACTCTCAATGGATATTATCCTATCAATATATGTCCTTTTTTGTGTGTAGTTGATCCTAAGAAGAATAAATAAATATTACACGCAACTGTGTCAGGTGTTATGAAATGAATTTTTTTACTAGTTCACTTTTTTTTAAGGTTCTCCCTTGCTATGCTGCACACACGTTCAGAGGTTTGCAGAAATAAGTAAACAAAACCATCGGCTATGACACAATGGGCACAGCGGCATATAAGTAAATTTTAATGAAATTGCGCCACTCTAAAATGCTGTTCTCCTTGACTCACTTCGAAGTGACGAGGCACTACGGGGTCATAAAGGCACTGCAATAAAGGTCACACGACATCTTCACCTCGTTGGTCACAAATAAAGGCGAAATATGCATTCTTTGCTTGCGCGCAGAGTGATGGCTAGCTTACACACGTGGTGTTACGTGAAACTTGGTCTCGAAGTTTTTCTTTGATATATCTGATCTTTCTCAGGGCTTCATGTCAGTTTTGACTGGAAAATATCGAAGAGAGGTGGAATTCTGTTACTGACACGTGCAAGGCTCTGGCACCGCTGTCAGAGGCACAGAAGTATCAGGCGGGGGGAACACACCATTTTCAAATTGCGCTGTTTGCGAAAGTCTCGTGAAAGGTAGGTAATTTGTTGCCTCATTGTCTTTCAGCGTGCAGGAGGATATAAGGCCTATTCGAACCTGGACGCCAGACGTAAGGCGAGCAGGTGGCCTTGGCCTTGTACAGGGCCAGGCAGCGGGTCGTAGCTGATGCCGCGTATATGTTAAGGACACCGTCAGATTCTAGAGCTTTAGCCCAACATCCTAGCTCACCATGTTTTCGTTACCAGTATCACGATACTGCTGCACCGGAACACAACTGTGGGCCCCCTGTCGCGACATGAGTAGTGCGCCGAAGCTGAGGCTAGCTCGAACCTGGGTCTCGTTGGTAGTAGTGAGTCTGTGTTGAGTAAAAACTGAAGCTTGATTTGGGAAAACGAAACAACAAAAGTCTAATACTCCGTACTTACGATAACTTGGTTACACGGCGATAAAGAGAGGAGCGAAGAGCTAGAAGTTTATTCCGAAGAGGCGGATTGACTCTCTTGCTCAAGGTCTAAGTGTCCTCAGGCTCAGCACTTGTTTTAAGATTTTATATAACCAATCAAACACTGGAGAAGTGATGCACGGGTTGACAGAGCACACTTCATGCATGCGGCGTTGTTCACCGCCTTCTGTCACGTCGTGAAGCTAACAGAATGGGCTTTCGGCACTTTACTTCTCATTCCAACACTCCAGGCGGATTGACTTTCCTGAAAGGGTGGATACACCTGCGACGCCGCTTTCAGCAGCTCAAAGCATGAGCTTGCTGTTTTTTGATAGAACACGGCGGCCGAACGGATGCTTGAAATGTTTTCTTCGTACGGTATTTTTGTTTCTTGTAGCGGGCGCCGTTAATTCAGTCCAGGAATTGGCTGCTCTCACCGGTTGTTCCTCTAAATGGCGGAAATTTGCAACCAGAAAGTGAGGGCTGCTGCCCTGGCTTCCCGGGGCGCCGTGTTTTTTGTGTCCGTTGTTGAGCTGTTAATACGGCGCATGAAGAGCCGCAGGCATGGTCCTTTCAGGATCGCGCGGACAATTAGCCTGCTGAATCAGTGGCAACGACCTTGCCCGTTCACTGTATGCCTATAGTGCAATTGACTTATATATTTCGGAGGAAGTATACCTTCTCAGCATTGCGGTAAGCTTTCACTAAGCTTCGTCGCGCGTTATTTTAGTGCGGAAGCACTAATCCGGATGTTCAGAGCCTAGCAAAATCGTCTCTTGCCGATGCATGTCCGGAGGTTCATAGCCTAGGAAAAAGGATGTCACCCTAATACCGACGACCGGGAGTCGAACCCGCAGCGACGCGAACACATCAGCTTCGAAGTCCACTGCTCGAGGCCACTAAGCTATCACCGCAACCGAACACGTCTGGTTTTAAACAGCACCACACTCTCGCACATTCTGCGTCTTGTTGTTGTTGTTGCCATAGTGGCATGGCACATACCCACGAAGGGGGACAGGCTAGGGTTCAGTGAGGAGAGCCAAAAGAAGGTACATTGATGCCAAGCTAGTGGTTTAACTTTGATTGCCAAGCACTCATCATCGTCTTATACTTAGCACAAATGCACGCTAAGTGAGGTAATCGTAACCAATCAACGCTAAGTGAGGTAATCGTACGCATGCTCTAATGTGTTTCTGATCCCTTGTTGTGGGCAAGGGTGCGCCGAACTTAAATCTGGTTTTCCTGTTGCCTTCGCCTGCTTTGCTCTCCACACATCTTACGCGTTTGCTCTACCTCTCAGCAAAGACCGCCCGCATCTCGCCCTTTGCACTGCCTCTTGCCCTATGTGGCGCTTCTCTGTGTAGCGGCGTTGTGACAGACGCCGTAGAGGCTTTGGAAATGGCTGCCATGTACACGCTAAAGCTTGCAAAGGTTACACACCAGCACCTCGGCACACATGCGCTATGCTACACGTCAGTGGGCAACGCCCCGTGCACCTTTCCATCACATAGCGCCGGCTCCTCCAGGAAGCATTTATTAACAAAGATGGCAAACTTCAGGCGTCGTGTTGCGTGCAAGCATGCGTGCAAAATTTTGCGTGAAGCTGTAAAAATGCAATGCCGGGTTTTTGGACTCTTTTACTGTAATTTGCGAAAATGTGACCAGGAGACTGCAACACTTGCAACACTGGAGAATAATCACACTTGCCGCACCTCTAAATATCGCCTTCCTTGTTGCCAAACGCATATGCTACGTTTACTCTTTTGTGAACAGCGCACTGATTTCCGCTTCGTCCCGAATTCCTCAATTTGCGAATCTGTGCAATTAATGCGTGGCCACTTCATTTGCCAGAAAAACGGTTAAAACTGGCACTCGTCTTAAACGTACGATGACTACCTTTACTACATATGCGCTTTAAAAAGGAGTCATTTGTTGAATAGGGCCATTGAAGGAGTACTGAAGACTGGGAAGACAGTAACCGAAGGTTCTGGGTTGTATGCAGCATTCCGGAAAAAAGAATGTTTGTGAAGGTAAGAAAAAAGTGGTGCGATGACGTCACATTCCTTTTGAAACTAAATTCAAGGGATTGAGCTGAAATTAACAAGTCTATTTCGTTACTACAAGCGGAACATATACGTCTCTTCCCAAGCAACAACCATTGTTTTAGCGTTTGAAGCAGGACAAGATAGGTCCTCATGTCGGCTTCAATATTTTAATTCCAGCTGTCTGCAGGAAATTGGTCAATTTCAAGTGATGCAACTATAGGCCACACGGCCTATGCAGTTTTGAGCAGCTCATTATATCTGAGTACAGCCAGAGCAGCTCACACAATGGACTTTCTTTCTTCTGCTGGCCACACTTTCAAAAATTTGGTTCGTGATTTTTTTGCTGTCTGCGAAGATGCTAAATACCTTACAATAGAAAAGCACTTGAGTTATTTGCAAATGGTACAGTCCATTGTGACACTCAGAACGAGTCGCTAATTGCCATGGTCTCACCAGCAGTGAGAAAACGCGATCGTTTGGCAATGTTTCGAAAGGCGAAAAAAATCAACACACGATGGCTGGTTGAATAATGAACAGAAGAGAACTTAATAGCCTAAAGAAGCAGTTAAAGCGTATTTATGTGCGGCTGAGTGATTTGTCCTCAGCATGACCGTTTGCTCATTTTCTAGAGAGGTTCGGATCCAAGAATTTGTAGTACGATCTTGTAACTATTTCCACTTCATCTGGACTGCCGTGTCCTGCTTCGCTTCATGGAATATTTCGGTGTCTGTAGTTTTCTTTGTCCGGTGCATCTAAAAGAGAAAGGAGAAGGCTTTTAATGCACCATCTCTAACCCTTTCAAGAGCCATTTTTGCTTTTCATCCAAAAAAGAGAGAATTTTTAGCATAAAAATAAACTGGGACTTCAGGAAAGATAAATCATTAGTTTTCCCGAGCGGCATTTCAGGAGATGGTATTTGCAAGGATAGGCAAAATTTCGCGCAGTGTGATAATTGATTAAAATAGCAAGATCTAAAGGCCAGGAACTGTCATGTAAACACCAGCAGGATGACGGCAACAATTTGTATTTCAAGGATGCATAATACACTTAAAATCGAGAAAAAAATATTAGATATTATAACTGCGAGCAAAAACCTGTCTGCACCATTATGGCGGACGACGTGCTACGTCACCCACTGTTTCGAAAATATTTACTGCGCTCGAACAATACAATCACTGCAAGGGGTAGGACACAGAGAGAAAAGCTGTGAGTTCGGTTGATTGATTTATACACAATTCTGTACAAAGCACCTGAAGGGCTAATCACACTTCTGTCATCGTGAGGTGCTGCAGTACTGATTTCATTCACGCTTAACGAAACAGGGACGCACACGTATGCGTGAGCATTGATGGCGAGCGGTCTTGCTAAATGTAAACTCGGTTCCCCAAAATACACAGCGTCCTATGGAAGTGAAACCAGCTGAACGTTCTTGAGGGCTAGTTAGCTTGCTCCCGGAATTTTCGCAGCCCTTACATTATGATAATTATGATAATTGGTGATGTCTGAAGGGTCGTTTATTAATTTCTCGTTTTTCGGAATGAAATGTCAGTTGAAAGTTGTAGATGTGCTTCTTGAAAAATAAACAGGTGGACTGTTTTCACCACGTTACACTTCACCTGCCTCTTGGTGCAGGCTTCAAAAAAAGAAAAAAAAACCGCGAAATCCCAAAAACTGCAGCGTGACCGTAGCAAACTTGTACCAGCTAATAAACAACCAAAACCTTAATATCGGAAGTGTTTGAAACGATGGGCTTTAGGGTTTGGCGTGGCAGGAAGTTGTGGCCTGGAGCAGAGGCAGAATAAAAACCTTTTTCTGCTCAATGAGCAGTTCGCGTTTTTACGCAATGCATGTTGTTTTTGCAAGATAGTGGTTACTAAATACACACACAAATTTCTTTTTTTTCCCCAGCACTAAAGCTTATTGCGTGCCTGAAAGGGACAAAACTGTGGAAACGAAATCTATCGCTAAAATACGCAGACATATATCTTTCGATGCCTGCCTGCCACATTATGACTAGGGCCAGAGAGTCTGAGAAAAAAATATGGGCATGCTTTGTTTTATTTGGTATATACATGGAAGTGAGTTTGAGGGATTCGCTGGGGATCACCATTCTCGCATAAGCGCCACATTGCAGTGCACAAGGGTGACATGCATAGTTTTCTTTTTATTTCAACCAACCCAGAGTTTCTCTTTCTGCCTTGGTATTGGCATTCGTACTCATTCGAGCAAGCGATGGAGGATATTTAAGGATGTGGTGACTCTATGTGCTTTAGTTACTTGTGTGAGGACAGCTAGTGCCGTTCTCTTGGCGGAGTACCCAGAGGTATTGGGTGAACGGCGCTCTTTGTAACGACGCTGACATCGCACAAAACATTCCCCTCAAATGCGTCCACTTATTTTATTATTTTTAAATGCTGCAGAACCAACGAGTAGGACAGAATCTTGCTTTCTGATCACTTCTCTAGATAGAAAATTTACTGAAGTTGCATCCACCAACTGCCCTGTCAGCCAAAAGCGCTTTGTGCTTAGGCTGACCAGCAGAGTTATGTGTATGAAAAAGTGGTGAATAAATTGTATTGTATTGTGTATGTATTCACGTGTTATTAACACGTGAATACATAACTGATTCATTCATACGATATATTTCTTATTTAAAAGGGTATCTACAAATATAGGTTATAAAATGCACAATGCGCAGCCATCACCGACTTTCGATGGCTAACACATATTGTACACACATATTCTCTACACATATTCCACATTATTAAGGTACGACGCCTTTGCAACTGTATTGCAGTGAACGCAGCAGATGTGCGATAAGGGCAGTGGTGGACTTATTGCAGTAATGAGCATTTCCTTTTGGAACCAAAGGCATTTTATAGCCCGCTATTTGCAGTACTTTGACACACAGAAACACCACACTCACCCACTGCTCGTAGAGTGTCGCAATATTTTCAGGTTTCCTTAGTTTCTCTGCAAAGATACATGGTTTAACGTATTCAATAATCTATTACTTGCAAGCAGCAGTAGAGATAAATTTGTAAGACGGCCTTCTGACACAGACTGTCCTTTATTAGCTGGAAAAATATGAATTCGCCATCTGTACACAAAACGACACTTTCAATGAAATATAGAAGTTTTTCTTTATTCAAAATTTGAGGCCGATAAAAAAAATGCTGCCTATCATACCGTGGTATTGCGGACATCGTCTGATTGTTTGAAACATATACGGATAAAAGGTTTTCTACTTGCTCTGCGGTATCGATTCGCTTTCTACTACTGGTGGCCCAATAAATGAAGCATAGAAAAGCTATGAAGCAAACGAACACACCCTAAGGGACTGAAGAATATGCACCCCCTGTCGCAAATGCTTAAAATGGCATTAGGTACCGAATGCTCTAGTCCAATCTCTCACCAACCGGGGCGGGTCCACACACCTTCCTCACCCCTATACCGGCCATATGCGGGGAGAGACAGGTACATATCAGGCTGGAATAAAGAGAATGCCCACCTCCACAAGCAAATCTACATACATCCGAAGCAATGGACTAAAAACAGATACAAGCTAATACCTGCCTGAATCTATCTTCAAAGAGATAAGCCCAACACAGTACCCCGCTTTCTTGTAGTGCTTGCTCTACCCTCTTCCATATAACAGAGGGTGAAGGGGGGGGGAGGGTAGATAAACGCAAACACTTAGCAGTCACAAAGCAGTCATACGAGCAGTGGAAGTCGGCCCTGTCCAATGAAGAGCCGGACAAACATGTTTAGCTAGTCCGGCTAGTGAGTGAGCCAGAGCGAACCAGTGGCGTCGTGAACTAGGTGCCATCCCGACCTCCTTCGACAGCTCCTCTACTTCCCTTCCATCTCCTTATTGGAAGAGGGAAGGCACGTAGAACGTTTAAGAACAACAACGGAATTGTACTGTGGTAATTGCAATAGCCATAAGAGCGCAAGTAAAATTTCCTCGTGAAATACGATCTAGAGCCTTACACCAGAGGTATCCGCGTGGGGACTCCAGAGAAGTTATGGAATAGTTGATCATAGATAGGCGTTCAGAAAAGGCTCAGCAGCGCTAAGTAAGACCACGGACGATGTGAGAAAACAGCATTCATCTCATTCCCTCGCTTCGTCCATGTTCGTCCTTTGCGCTTCTGTATTTTTCCTGTGTAGGTTGGCCACTGCTGGCAGAGGGCAGGGTTAATATGAGAGATATGGGAGAGGCCTGTTTCCTGCAGTGGACGTAGTTTGGCTGATGATGATGATTTTTCCTGAATATGTACAAGCCCAACTAAAGTACTGCATACATAATTCTATCAGGCGGAGTGTTGTAAGAATGAATTTTTATGAGAACAATGGAAGAAAATGCTAGATTCTATATATTTCTGATGGCGTTTGTTATTTTACGCACAGTGCATTTTCTGATCACACATGATTTGGGGGAATGTTCTTGGGTTGAAATTACAGTAAAAAGTAGATTATTTGGCAAAATTTTCCGTATTTTGGATATTTCGGTGAGCTTTTTGCAGCGAAATTCAATTTACGGCTAGCGCTCGTTTTTGTGCCCGACATAAAATGGCCTATTATTATTATTATTTTCAATAAGAGTGTGGAAATGGGAGCTGCAATAAAAACATTTTCTCAGTGTAGGCAATTCTCTTCTTGTATATTCTTTCTATAACTTCACCGCTACCCTACATCTCCAGCAAATTATTCATGTGCGCATAGAACCCTAACTGCCTTTGTTAGGAAATTGCGGAAGCATTCAGTCTAGCTCATGGTAGCCATTTTGACGCGTAAGAGCCATAATGCAGAATGCCGTTAGCATGGTTAGCGCTTTAAGCAATGATGCCGATAAAACGTCTGGTGCGCACTTGAGAAAGGCCCATTAATTTTAAAACCTATTTTCAAACTTACCTTCATTTACGTCGCGTCAAGAATAAGAACCACTGAAATAGGTACAACGCGAACTGGAAACCAAAATATCCCAAGAGAAATTATAAAAAGAAGTTCCATCATTATCCAGCGCTCTTCATATCTGAGCACTGGGAATTCGCGTTCTTAGAATACGTATCTGCTGATAGAAATTTGGTTGGGTTTTATTAGGTTTTTGAGAAATCAACAAAATTTTAAGTTCCAGAAAAAAAAGCACAGCCATCTGCAAGTAATCCGATTAATACGTATATCCTCCTTGTATATCAAAAGCAGCCTTCGCCCAAAAGTTATGCTTCAGGAACTCCAGAATCCACAGCGACTAAGGGTGACTGATTTGTTGCTCCGCTCAAGGTGAACGCAGCGTTGAGGAAACCTGAGCGTACAGTTAAGCACATCAGCTCTGTATTTACGTATTATGTTCAGTTCTTCCAAAAATAGAGATATAAATAGTTTGTGATAAACCATTCTGTGACTAAAATATCTTGCTGCCTGTGAAATGAGTGTCATGATATACTAGTGAAAATCAATGTTAAATGCAAGAAGCAGAGTTTTACAACAAAAATGCTTTAAAATTTTTTACTAATTTTGCGTGCTCAGATTTCAGTGGCAATGAAGTTAACTATTACTAGGTTCAAAAGGTTCAATTACTTTAAATTGTACTAAATTGAGCGAAATTGCTCTATAACATAAAGGAACCCGACCACCGCGGGATATGTGCAGCCTCAGTACTCTTTTTATTTGTAATCTCATGGCTACTTCGAAAAGCGGCATGAGCGAGAAAATACACATTCTGACATAATGAATAAATAATCGACATTGTTCAGGAAAAAGCTCGCTTTTAATTGGTCAACTTCGACGGAAGGCGCAAGTTTTTGATTTTCGATGCCTTTTTGGATTGCACTAGTCTCGAACACCAGTGCAAACATTAAAAGTTACTTAACGAACACATGTTTAGAGGGATGCTTGGAAAGTGAAGGTATATGAGAATGACTGCACAAAAATTCTCATTGCAATGTCGCGCAAACGTGGCCATGGACCCCCTTTTAGCCTCACCTTATTTAAGCAATTTTTCAGTATACTCATGCGCAAATCTGTAGGCAAATTTCTAGATACTTAGCAGGGTTTTCTTCAGAAATGTGCATTCAGTATTTTAAAAAAGCGTGCTTACTACAGTGTTTAAGTGATTCCTTAAGGTTATGGAATGACTGCTTGTCAGAACTGCATAAGTGGTAAGAATTTACTGTCCAGAAACAGGGCTGAAGTACGTTTTATTCCTTGCATGAAGAAAAGCCTCGTAAGTGGTGCTAACGTTTCCTTAGTGCAGTGCCCTAGACATAATTCTACAAAAGCAAGAGTGTTTAGGGATATCTCTTCGCAAGCTACCGCCGGAGAAGATTATTTAATAGAGCACTGACATCAAGAATGTAGGAGCTTAAAGGGCATTACCAAGAAGCCATCTTGAAAGATGGAGGCAAGAACGACCACATATCTGACTGATAGTAAGGACGAGTTCATCAGTATCTGCAACAACAGCCTGACTACGCCCACTGCAGGAAGAAGGCCTCTCCCATATGTCACCAATTAATGCTTTACTGTTTCCGCTGCTGCCAACCTATTCCCGCGAACTTCGTATTATCGTGCGCTCACCTAACGTTCTGCAGCCTTCAGCTACAATTGCCTTCTTTTGGTATTCACTGCATTACCCTTAATGACCACCGGTTATCTTTCTGCTCTTTACATGCCCTGCCCAAGCCCAAATGTTCTCCTTGATTTGAAATACAGATGTCTTCAACCCGCGTTTCTTCCCGCACCTACTATGCCCTTTTCCTGTCTCAACGCCGTGCCTATCGCTTTCTTCATTGCATCGCTGCGTTGTTCTCAATCTAAGTGAAAACATTTTTGTTAGCCTTCACGTCTCTGTCCATAGTTGAGCAGCTATAATATGCAGCTGTCATATACATTTCTTTTGAGGGGTGTCGTTAAACTGCCATTGGTGGTCATAGAGAACCGGCAACGCCTGTTTCAAACCACCCTTACTCTTCTAGTTATGTAATTCGTGCTTTACCTCCTTGCATACATTCCAGTTATCACATTATTTTTGTTCACTGGTCGGGGAGGCCCTTCAGGAAAAACACTTCTGGTGCGCCGTTTTGATCAGAGACACAGTTGAACCTCTCCGACTGGGAATTCAGAGCAGTACTCTGCTGCAGTCTAGTGAAAATGAAACACGAAAGTTGAACAGGCGTGTATACATTAGGAACTTGCCTTTTCGACGTGTGTTGTGATGAATTAGAACCAAGGCAGCCACCAACGCTAAGACAAGCGCGCCAGAAAGTCCACCTAATATGGCAACGGGTGTACCTGCTCTTGCTTGAAAGAAAAGAAAAAAAAAGCAACGGAAAAATTTAAGAATTCGCCCAATTAAGGAAATTCACGTTTAAAACTTCTTGAAAGGCACCTTTGACAAATGTACTAGTGTACCGATATTGACCTTACAGATAACTGTGTTAGGAGTGTAGAAGATATCTTTGAACATTCCTCAAAGGTAAATTTCCTTCCGATACCAAACACCAGCCAGTATACCTAAAGGAGCAACTCGTTGTATTCGTAAGAAATGTGTTATGAAAATTGTGCAGATATTCTCGTTGTGATGATGTTCTTGTTTTGCACGGACCAAACGAGATAAATGTGAAAACGAACGTTGTTGACTGAGTATGAAACTTTTCAAAAGAAATTCTCAGCACTTCTCACTTTCGGCATGAGGTTCGTAATGAAAATTACCGTAAAAGGCGTCGCGAACACTACAAAGTTGTGTGCGTCGCAATCAGTATTTATTTAGGCTTCATTCGGTATAAAGTTCAAAGCGAGTTGCAGAAAATAGGAATAATGCATAACAGTAAAAACCCTTCCCATACAAAGTAGTTAAAAATTTTTAATTTTGGTTTATGCGGGTTTAACTTCACAGAGCGACTCCGGCTATGAGGGAAGGGCTCCGGGAATTTCGACCACCTGGGGTTCTTAACCGTGCCCTGGCAACATGCAGCACACGGGCCCCTAGAATTTCGCCTTCATCGAAATTTGGCCGCCGCGCCCGGGATCGAACCCGCGTATTTCGGGTCAGCAGCAGAGCGCCACAACCACTGAGCCATCGAAGCGGTGAGCAACACTTTTGATTGCGAAGCTACTCTGGAATATTGTAAGATATTTTTATGAACATATTAGTGAAAAAATAGTCCAAGATTCCGATGCGTATCAAAATATTTCTCTCAAAGTTGATCCTGCGCTAGCACCGAGTAGATAAGACTGCCGTAGAAAGCCAATAGCATGCACGAGGGGACTGTCGATTGTTGTACGATATTCTTACCGTTTCAGGGAATAAAACGAATAACATCAGCTTGTACCCTCCGAACTTGATTCTGAAACAAACTCAGCAAGTTTTTGTATTTCACAGGAGTTCTTTTGTTTATATCAGATGTAGAATTTATGACGGCACGGGAAAGATTTGCATGCTTTCAGGGAGCCTACTTATCTCCTTAATCTTGATGGGCCTTGTAATGAACTTCGGAGAAATTTGAAATACTGTTATTTTTACAGCGTTGGCTGTATGCGCGAGCTATTGTTGTGCATCTGAGTCATCTGAGTCCTTGAACCCGGTGAGCTCTGCTGTAAAAATGGCGTATGTGATAGCTCTATTAGCGTCACGAAGGACAATTGACGGAGAGGCTCGGATTATGATATAGGTTTAAAATTGCAATTTATATATGCGAAAACATCAAGAATCAGTGGAAGGTTGTCAGCTTGGTTCACGTTACAAAGAGTGCGAAAACGGTGAGATACGGTACAAGTGCGAAAAAACCCCCTGTGTTACCTATTTGTTTACAAATGTGCACATTTCTTCTCATTTATTTCTTTTTCGCTTTATATTAATTCAGCGCTGACATGGCCACTTAGGTGGCGAGGCGCGATAGCGCGCACCTTCCCACTGTTTCGTGTTATATGCTACTTGCGACTTTGCTTATAAGGCATCTTTATTTGGGTGGTCATTGAGATGTCGCATTAGCGGCCAGCATATTTTTTACATGTCCGTGAGAGAAACCAGCATTATCCTCCTCGCATTTTCGTAGCAACCTGCTTGTTTATCACTCACACAGTGGTCGCCGCTAAAGAACCGGCCGTTTCAAAACTGACGTATATCCGCTCATTCGAGAATTGCGAAGAATAAGAGAATTATTGCCTTTTCTTCTGTGGAACGCAGCAAGTCCCGACAATTTTATGCTTCGTAACTTTTTACACAACGACAAATCTTACCAAATACCGCTGCTATCCGTATCCGGGGAGCTGATGTTTCGCAGTACGACAGAGCTGCCACGAAATACCATCTCTTGCAGCACTGGTTTCGTCAATTCGTAGTGATGCCAGTGGGTTGCGTGATGTCAGGGCGTGTTAAACATCTCCAGGTGGTTGAGATTATTCCTAAGCCCTCCACTGCAGCCCTCTGTATGCCTTCCATGTTTAACTCTCAATTGAAACCCTTCCCTCACGATGTGGTTGGAGCGTTCACCAAGCAGTGAGAAATTTACTGCGGTTTCCCTTTCTTAACAACATCTGCTTTTCATTCACTGCGGTAAAGTGCATTTTAGCATCGTTCTGCATCATGCCATCTTAAGATTCAGTTTGCTTTGTGGGATTTAATGTCCCGAAGCGACTCGGGCTCTGAGGCACACCGCAGGGCAGGGCTCCGGATAATGTAGAGGACACGGGCCTCTACATTCCGCCTCCATCGAAATTCGACCGCTGCGGCCGGGATTGAACCCGCTTCTTTCGGGTCAGCAGACCATACTGCGCATGCGCGAGAACAGCGAACAGCTGGCGCGCCGCCGCCGTCGCTGCGCGGGTGACTCAGAGGTGCCGCCGCCGCGCTCGCCAGTTGCGCATGCGTAGTAGCGGCGCATAGCTAGCGTGCCGGGGCTGCCGCCGCTGCCGCACGCTCTCCATCGCCTCTCTCTCTCTCTCTCCTCTTTGCTTTCGCAACCCTCCAGGTTTAACCAGAGCTAAACCACTGGCAATTTTATTGTTTTCTGATTTGATTTTGGTCGGACCGATTAGTGCTCTTAGGAGATTCCAGGTTCTGGCCGTGCCTAGAGTTGCCCTAGGCCAGTCGCTGAGATGTTCTCAATTTTTTTTGTTTCACAAGCTGCGTCGCGTGTTCTTCAGCTTTTGTCGTAATTTCCGCTATATTTATTTTTAGTTTCCTGTTGTGTTTTTGCTGCTCCCATCTTAAGGAGAGACTGCGTCTGGCTTCCCTTAGTCTGAGGAGGTGGCCGTCTACTTCCGGCATTGTCATTCTTGTCCTTATATTTTCGTTCATATTTCTCGCGTTTCTCTCACCATGCCACTCTATACGTCGAGCGATTGATTGCCCCTTCAGATTCGTTGCAAGCAACGCGAAACACGTTTCAGTCTGTCATTTTCGCTTGTCCAATCTGACGTATTACCCTGTCCGATTCTATTCGCGTCCGCAGGGTAAAGTGGTCGCTGCCTAGGTTGTCCATCATATTTTCTCACTGTGACTCCTTGCTCTTCCTTAGGAAGGTGAGGTTCGGGCAAGTGTCCGTGTTTACACTATTGGCGATTCTCTGTGGGGGGGGGGGTTACGGGTTCTGTGATTAGACTGCAGCCAAAGTATTCCGCTACCTGCGCTAACATTCGTCCCTTGATGTCTTGTTTCTGGTATCCCTAACTCCTGTCCATGTCGTTGAAATCTCCTGCCATGATGAGTGCATTTTCTTTGCCCAGCTTCTGCACTCCATGAAACGGTTCGAAGAATTTGGCTTTTACTTGTCTCGGTGGGCTGTACATGTTCAGAAAAGCGCTGGTAATAAGATTTCACTGCCACCATCTCTCGGAAGCAAATGACGGGGAGGTCGCGTTTTATCCAAAGATGCCAACTCCGGACTCCATCCAGTTCAGACGATGCTTCTGGGAAATTTTCCGACAATGAAATTAGAGCTTCAGTGAAGTTGTTTGTGAGTCTTGGCGTAGAAGAATTATCCGCATGCAGTGAACCTGTGCTTATATCGCGCGGCTACGGATCTCGGGGGCGCGGGTTCGATCCCAGCCGCGTTTCAATGCAGGTGAAACGCAAGGGTTGGTGGATTGTGTGCAGTGGCACTGCACGTTAATCTCGACAACCGAGCCGGAGTACCCGGGTTCGAAGCTAGCCACGGCTCCCGCGTTTCGATGGAGGTAAAATGCAAAAGGCGCCCGTGTGCTGTGCGGTGTCAGTGCATGTTGAAGATTCCAGGTGGTCAAAATTATTCCGGAGCCCTGCATTATGGCACCTCTTTCCCTCTTCTTTCACGCTCACCTTCCATCCTTCGCTTACGGCGCGGTTGAGGTGTCCACCATGAAGTGATACGCTTGCCGCGCCTATCATTTCCTGATAACCAATCATGTCAAAGGTCTCATACTGGTAAAAATTACTGGTAAATTTTTTTTCAACACAGTCATCACTTGTAGTGCGAACAAAAAAAAGTATAAATTGTAGTCTTTTGATGCACCAGCTACACGACGCAAACACAATTCTAATTGCAGACGAACTTGGCAACACGTTGAAGAGTGGGAAAGTACAGCTGTTTTTGACGCCGCTTCGTTTACCAGTAGCGTGGAAAGACTACCGCTAAGCACCTGCACCTAAAGTGCTAAAAGGACACTTCTGACCCAGTTGTGATGTCTGATTTGGTCCGATTGCTTGGATTCGCCGTACCTACTGAAGAAACGATGACAGGTTCATCATCGGATTTATTGCGATGAGCTGTCATATCTGTGTCATTGTTGTTAACAGAACGTTTGGCCCTGGCTACGAAGAGGAAGACGAAAACTGCACACATTGCGCATGCCATGCAGTAGACACGTACCCTGGTGACGGTTTAATTCGTTCCGCTTTAAGGGCCGATCGTGAACGGTTGCCAGTCAAACATCATGCTATCCTACCAGTGATCCAAGAGGTCACTATCAAGGGCAGCGCTGGCGAGTAGCAACAGAACGGTACAATTTTTGTCAAAAGTAACCAGGCTGCATGGTTTGCTTCTCACTTGTATAGTAGAGCCTTTACGGCTTTCCCTAAGGACCAAAAGTTCTTTGAAGGTGAGCACAGGGGTTCTCCTTACCATACAGAGATTTAGAGCTTGAGGGCTGGCATAGTAGTTTAAATATGTCACTGAGAAGCAAAACCATGCAGCCTGGTTACTTTTGACAAAGACTGTACATCACCGTGCCATGGACGCGGATCGAACTGTCGAGGACACTGCACAGGACGATCAGCAGCAACAAGAGACATCTGATTTGTACGCATTTTTTCTTGAACTACCCGATCAGCAGGTCCCATCTCGAGTTGCGGTGTCTGTTCTCGACGGGCACACAACCCCAGAAGGCTCAGAAGCGCATTCCTCAAGCTTCCGAGGGGATCCTCGCCTCGAAGTGGAGAGCCTGGATACCGTGGAATTTTCTGACACTACTTATGCAGTTCAAGACCCAGACTACGTTTCCCATCCTCCCAATTTTGAAGCAGCTGCTCCATGGGCGCAGACCGGGCCGGTGAGCTCTACACTGGAGTCGGTACTTTTGGACGGGGGGGGGGGGGGGGGGGGGGGGGGCGTTACGGTCGCTCCCAGTGTGCTCCAGGAAGAAGGGTGGCAAAGCGCTGAGGGGAAGTTGTGTTAGTTAACTCCTGCGATGCTTGCTCAAAACGAGGCTCAACAAGCGTTTAATATCAGTGACGGCGTCAAGGGTACGCGGCGGGCAGCGGCAAATATAGTCACGCAGGCACCATGCCTGCGCAAAAATTAATTCTCCGCGCCTCCCCAGTAAAACATTATCTGCCCCCGTTCCCTACGGAGAATATTTTTTACCCATTTGAGGACTCAAAAGCGTCGTAGTCCTGCTATCACAGAAATTAAGCAAACAAGGGAAGGGGAATGAGGGGCTCGTTATAAATATGACAGAAGCCAACAGCCACAGAAACCAAGGGGCACAGGGGATTTTTTTTAAATTATTTATTTAATTTGTGGTGTTGATCAATTTAGAACATTACTGAATATGTTATCGCTTAATGCTAATTGATTAGAAAAGCAGAAGAAAAACAACCACATGCCGCCGGTGGGATCCGAACCCACGACCTCCGAATTACGCGAATTACACGACCTCCGAATTACGCGACCTCCGAATTACGCGAAATAGTTAGATAACGTGATCATGTCAACGGAGCAGGACGCTGCTGATTGGTTTATGGTTTGGTTTATGGGGGTTTAACGTCCCAAAGCGACTCAGGCTATGTGGGATGCCGTAGTGAAGGGCTCCGAAAAATTCGACCACCTGGGGTTCTTTAACGTGCACTGACATCGCACAGTACACGGGCCTCTAGAATTTCGCCTCCACCGAAATTCAGCCCCCGCGGCCGGGATCGAACCGGCGTCATTCGGGCCAGCAGCCTAGCGCCATAACCACGGAGCCACCGTGGTGGGGCAGGACGCTGCTGAGTACGCTCAGCATTTTGTGTGCAGTAAAATGTGTTCATAGTGCTTACATTATACTGGCACTATAATTTGGAGAACACTATTGAGTACGCCCTGTATTTGGTCTGCATAGTAATATTTGGGCATTGTGTCTATGTTAGCAGGAAGTGGCCGGATTCTTCTAGAATAAAGCAAACTGGTTTATTTAAGGATACAAGAATACAAGAGGTTACGGATACTACACTAAGATAACGGTCCTTGATACGTAGGAGGTTCGGCGGATCTGCGGAGTTTGGAGGGTTTTGCGGACGCGTCTCGTTTCGTCGGCGTCTCTCGGTCCTCTCCTGGGCCTCGCTCGAAGCATTCGTCGCTCCGTGCTGTTACGTTCTGGGCGAGCCGAGCGGGACGCGCGCCAGCGTTCTGGGCAGAGCGCTAACACGGCCCTTCCAAAAATTGCGCCTGTCCTCAGGCGCACGTTGTAGACAGCAATTCTTTGCCGTGCTGGGCGTTCTTCGCCGCGTACCTTGTGGCTTGCGTTCAGCTCGTTCGAATACGCCTTCGCTCCCATCTAGGGAGACGATGGGACTTGTGCGAAGCGCCGTGTTTGTCTCGTTCGTTTCGTTTCTTGGTCCAGCGCGTCGGGCTTGCACCGTGATGCTCACCGATACGACTGCGTCGTCGTATCCACGTGGGGACCTCATACGACTTATGCGCACTGCCGTGTTTGTCTCGTTCGTAACGTTTCTTGGTCCAGGGCGTCGGGCTAGTTGGATCGTTCCGCATCCTGCAGCGCTTTCGTCGCGGCGTTGCCTTCATGGATGGACCAGCTCGTGTTGGCAGCGGTCTCTGCACCGCAGTGTCCGTGGAATGGACGCGGGGTACATAGTGTAGTTTTGAGCCCATTTCGTGGCTCGCTCTCGGAGACACCGGCTGCTGCACCGTAGTGTCCGTGGCAGGGGCGCGGGGTCCGTCGTGTCGTTGGGAGCCCGTTTCGTTGCCGGCCCATGTCGACAGTGGCTGCTGCTCCGTGCTGTCACTCGTATCGTGTGCACCTGGCGCGTGAAATGGTGACTCACTCACCGATGGCTGTACGGGGACCAGGGTGACGTCGTTCGAGGGGTGGAACGTGATGTCGACGTTCGCTGCACGGCGCCAATCCGAACCCAGAATCAGGTCTATGGCACTTGGCAAGGGAGCGATCACGACCTCTTCGAGACGCACGGTCGATGATCCGACGGTCACTTCCAAGGTGGCCACGCGCGCTGGACTGATGCATTGGTCAAGCACTTCTATCTTTTCGGGAGACGTCCAGGGTCGGGGTCGAACGTCGGATCCAACGGAGCTCTCGTTGAGGACGGACACGTTCGAACCGCTGTCTATGCAGTCTCTCACCGGTCGGTTTTCGATGAAGCCTTTCACGATAGGTAAGGTGCCGCCTGTCGATTGCGGGAAACAGTTCGCTTGCCTGTTTGTCGGCCCGATATTGAGTGCTTCGTTAGTTATGGATCCTCG
Source organism: Amblyomma mixtum (assembly GCF_055824585.1). NCBI lineage: Eukaryota > Metazoa > Arthropoda > Arachnida > Ixodida > Ixodidae > Amblyomma > Amblyomma mixtum. The sequence continues at coordinate 195,565,812 of NC_143012.1, read as the reverse complement.
GCGTCGTTCTGCACGGATCGTGACTACTGTTTTCGGCCTTGTGCAATCTCTTGACAGGTGCCCAATGTTGCCGCAGTTGAAGCAGGCTCGTGCTCGCATGGCTCTACCTGGTTCTCGTTGGTCCCGCCGCCTTGACTGCTCGCCTGGATCACTGCGTCCGTCGTGCGCCGCCGCTCTGGACTCGTCGCTGCTCCTCCCCTGGTTCCGCTGCCCCAGTGCAGTTTGTCGGAATTGCGCCGTTACTGTCTTACGCCGCCTGGTGTCGAGCAGCGCATGCGCGGTCGATCAGTTCGATGCCGCTGCTGCAGGATGTGCAGCGAGGGGATTAGCCCAGGTGTCCTCGTTGATTCCGCTGAGCATCAGCGGAATTCTTTCTTCACTCACAAGCGGGTAGGGGGACTTGTCAAGAAGAGAATTTTTGGAGTACATATACTCGACGACGGTCTCCGAACTGCGCAGTCTTCGAGCAGCCTGCAAGTCCAGAAACTCTTGCATTGTGAGCCTCCGATCGAAATGCGTGGCGAAGGTATGCTTCCAGGAGTCCCACGTTTCGCAAGTCATACCGTAAGATATGTGCCAGTCCTTCACAGCTCCTTGCAGCCGAGTTGCCGCCGTCGCGAGCGTCAGTGATGGGGACCAGTGGGCCAACGCAGCAACGCGCTCCACGTGCGAGATCCAAGTCTTTGCGTTTCGTTGAGCACTACCGTCGGCATTGAGAACCCGTAAGGAATTGAGAACGTGGCGGTCAGTCGATTTCGCAGGAGACCCGATGAATGTGGACTCAGAGCTCACCGACAGCGTTCTGCTACGCTCAGCGATGTCCACTCTTTCTTCGTGCACGAAAAGTTCCTCTGCAGATCCTGTCGGCTGCGCCATGTTAGCAGGAAGTGGTCGGATTCTTCTCGAATAAAGCAAACTGGTTTATTTAAGGATATAAGAATACAAGAGGTTACGGATACTACACTAAGATAACGGTCCTTGATACGTAGGAGGTTCGGCGGATCTGCGGAGTTGGGAGGGCTTTTCCGACGCGTCTCGTTTCGTCGGCGTCTCTCGGTCCTCTCCTGGGCCTCGCTCGAAGCATTCGTCGCTTCGTGCTGTTACGTTCTCGGCCAGCCGAGTGGGACGCGCGCCGGCGTTCTGGGCGAGCCGAGCGGGACGCGCGCCGGCAGTCTGGGCAGAGCGCTAACATCTAGAATACATTGCCACTAAAATTTGGCTACTAAGATGTGTTGCCATAAAGGCTGCCACAGCTGTTCCAAGAATGTGGAGCTCTCGATCTAGAGTCGGCATATTTACTCTACGCAGGAGTACACTGGCTTCAGGACCCCTACCCCGCCTGCTGCCTGGATCCCGGAGAATACGACTGCTGACTATGATCCTCAGTGGAACATGGTTGACGAGGAGAAAGTGGAAAACCTGCTGGAGCATCTGGCGTTGCTGGCTGCTGAGAGCCCTCGTGGCTGGATGGTCCCGGAGGTTATTCCCTATATCGCGGAAATTCGAAGCTGCACAGGATGTGTCGAAGAATTCACTGCACAGCTAACTGACAGGGAAGGTTTGTTTTGCTTACTGAGGACTACCTGATAAATGTCATGGGCATAAGCTTAGGGATGGCTCTCAAGGTACGCAACGTGGGGAGGTCACTGATAGAACACCAAGCATAGGTTTCGCGACTAATTTAACATCATCTGCATCAAGACATGACCACCGACCATATGGAGCAGGACATCAGCAATACTTCATGTGTGACCCATGGAGACTGGGATGCAGCAGTACATCAGCCTGCCTTCATGTCTAACCCACGGCGATCGCAGGGCTACAAAGTTCTCACCATTTGCACTGTGTCAGCGTTGCGCTTTGTGTGAATGTGCCTTTTGCACGGTGTCAGGATTTGCTCTACCATTTTCGTCAATATGAACAGTTTTGTTTTGCATTTGTCTTCTTTCTGGCACTGCTCGTCGATATTGGCTAGTATACCCATTCCCAGAGCAACTGGAACTGAGTCACCAGGTGCCATATCTGATAACGAAGCAGTGTTGGGATGAACGCAGGGTTACTGGCAATGGGTGCTTGGTGCAAGGTCGCTGGTTACTGGGAGGTAAGTGCAGCTTTTATGAAACATCGAGGTCTGCGCTCATTAAAGGGACAGTATATTAATTACTGACTGAAACACGTGTCATGAGATTATACTCGAAAAGAAAGTACTATAATGTAAGAATGGAGCAGTGCGATATCGGAGGAAACAGAAATATATAATTTTGATTTGGCATTGAAAAACACCTGAGAACGGTGAAACCTTGCCACTATTGGTGTACCCACCACGTGACCGTATCTCCGAGATGTGTACTGTTTGGAGGGGTAACCACGGTCTTCTAGAACGTCACTGTCCCCACGGCGGACCAGAGCACGGACGAAAAGGCCACGTGAGTGATGTGCCGAGCGCGACAACACACCGAGGGCAGGAAAATTCTAGGAACTGCTGTCCTCTTCGCTCATCTCGCGCTGCCCTTTATTCGCGAGCAAACTCAGCGTCAGCGGGCACTGTGATGTCTGACAGCTCACAACAACGTGACAGCCCGTTGAAAAGGGGCGCGAACGTAGACGTGATCATCATCATAAATATATTGCTACACTGGGCAAGATAACGTATTTGCAAAGGTCCGTACGTGGTCTGTGGATGTGTCCATGCATATGACTGGCAGCTTTGAAAATGTATTGCTGTTCCTGGCTTGCGGTGAAATTAGCGCTGGTTTGTGGAAAGCGGTCACGTTTTTGACGGTGAGCACTTAATTCTGACGTGCTCTAGAATCCCCATGGGCACTGGAGCCGAAGTTGTGACATTATTTGCGTGACAGATCCGCATATGAGATAGCGGTCTGACTGAGGGATGCATTTACGGAGTCAACAGTAGAGTAACCAAGGTGCTCCATCTGTGTCCTCAAGGGATGGAAGTACGTCAGGACGGTGTTCATTCACTCCCACAGATAAGGACCTCGGTGATTTCGCCATCAATGAGCATGAAAGCCAGATGTTCTTTCGGTCTTCGCGCTCTCTTATGTGCCGCGCTTGTTGCCGCTAACTGTTTCGTTGCAATTAGCAGTAGAAAAATTTCTTCGAATCAAATGCTAGTTACGCTCTCAGTAGCGAATATGAAGCTACCTTTGGCGAAAAGAGCAGCAAAAAAATCAGGGGCACTTTGACTGTCTAAAGCATGGTGTCGAACCGGAACCGAACCTGAACCCGAAACAGGAACAGAACCCGAATTTTCACCCGAAACCGTAGCTGAACCGAACCCGAAACCTTGCCATTATTAGTGTACCCACCACGTGACCGTGACGTGACCACGTGGCAGTTGGCACGATTCTAACGCACGGACGGGCACCGCCAGTATTAGCCATTAAAGGCTTTCGCTTTAAAATATGTGGATAGAGAGTATATCTCACAGCCGGCGTCGTCACTTCGACAGCCGCGGTTGTCGCGACACGCGTCTGCTCTTTCCATCCTTTCTCCCACATCTTTCTACTCTGCTTGAGGCAGTGGGCATGCCCGGCAATTTCATTTTCATCCTTTCCATGAGACATGCGCCGTCTGACTGCGCATAGGAGAGCGACAGTCCGGGCGACTATGCGGTGCTACAATAGAGAACGGTTAAAAGTGCACTGAAATTTTAAAGAAATGTAGTAATTTTTTGCATTCTTTCGTCAACGCTTGAGCGCAAGTTTCGTGAATTACCGCTACATCTCATGCCCTTCACTCTTTTGTTTTTTGAGAGAGACTGCCTTGATTGACAGACTGTGATTATTTCCCATTCCTTCTCTCCTCTTTAATTCCCTTCATTCCCTTCCCCTGTGCAGGGTAGCCAACCGGAATCCTTTCTGGTTAACATCCCTGCCTTTCCCACTCTCTCTATCTATCTCTATCTCTGATGCTTGCATTTGTTATACCTTTTCGGAAAAGCGGCAGTATTGCAACGACAGCTTAGAGCATTTCATTCCTACCTCGTGACTGAGAGAGGAGCAGTGGTTTAGTAAAATAAGAAAATAATCCATACCTGGAAAAGAACTTCTATTACGACTTGTTCTTCCCTGAACTATAGAGGAAATCTCGAACTCATGGCAGCTCCACTACCCAGGAATATGCGCCCCGATTTTCACCAGTCAAGAAGACAAGCACGAGCCGAAGCCATGAAAAGACACTACGGCGGGCGCGAGGGCGTGTTCTATGTCGATGCTGCGGGTCCCGAGCAGGGAATGACGGCCGTCGCGGTAGTGCACCAGAATACAACTGTCGACGGACTAGTACTGGCTAGCCAGGACATACTGGCTGCGGAAGAAGTGGCGATTGCTCTAGCTGCAACACACACTAGCTCAATACACATTCTTACAGATTCACAGACAGCGTATCGCAATTACCTCAGGGGCAGGGTCGCTCCGCTAGCATCTAAAATCCTGCAAGATAGCTGCACCCGTGGCTACCAACCCAAACAAAAACACTTAATATGGGTACCAGGTTATCAGGGCATCCCAGGGAACGAGAGCGCTCATGCCTCTGCCCGAGCATTTCTCCCCCGGGCACCCAGTACGGATGCCGTGGAACCTCCTATCCCACTACTAACTTACAACGACATACTTCAGCACTTAAGATTATCCCGTCGGGTCTACCCTCCACCGGCCAAGACACTAGACAAAGGGGAGGAACAACACCTCCGAAAGCTACAGACCAACACTTACAACAACCCACGAAGACTACACGCCATAGAACCGGAGTCATTTGACTCACAGTGCAAATTCTGCGGGGAGAAGGCGGACCTGTACAGTATGGTATGGGCCTGCCAACGAAATCAGGCAATCACTGTTAAATAACCAGCAAACGCAGGAGGGGTGGGAGGAAACGAAACGAGTCAAAAGCAACTCATCGAAAGATCCCGGACAGCAGCCTACGCCAATGGGGTTCCGGACTGAGAGCTCCAACCTCCGCTACAACCTCCTAAACTATTTCATTAAAATATTTTCACCACCACCGCATTTTCGGGCTGCAATTTTTTTGGAAATTCATGTGAGAATTTTTAACCTGTAAAGAGGAAGATGAGCAGCGGCGGCCGCCGCTCCGCTAGCGCGCGGCGCGAGATCGCTGGCTGGATGACCGAAGCTAGGACCGGCGTTTTGGCTAGCTGTCGTTAAGTTATTTCCCCGGAAATCCTGCTACAATTTGGTGGAGGTGCGGGGTACAGCCTTTGGTCAACATCCTGGAGCTTCGCAGCAGAACCATCGCTTCAGCTATGTCCACCGACGCAAGCCAGTCATCTTCCCTTTCGCCTACGCCCGTCGTTTGCCCTGGCGCTCTCCGACAGCGGGACCCAGCCATTTTTAGCGGGTCCGATGATCACGACATGGAGGATTGGCTTGTCTCCTACGAGCGGGTAAGCGGCCACAACCGGTCGGACGACGCCATGAAATTGAACAACGTGGTTTTTTGCCTCTAGGACGTGACCAGCCTATGGCACAGGAACCATGAAGCAGACTTTACCACCTGGTCTGCCTTCAAAAGAGCCTTTTCTGACATCTTTGGGCGCCCATCAGTACGCAAGCTGCGCTCTGAACAGCGCCTGCGAGTGAGAGCCCAGCTGCAGGGAGAATCGTTCACGAGTTATATCGAGGATGTCATCAACCTCTGTTCAAGGGTAGACTCGTCTATGTCCGAGGCGGACCGGATTAAGCATGTCCTAAAAGGCATCGAAACTGAAGCATTTCAGATGCTTATCGCCCGGATCCATACCACCGTTGCCGAAGTATTCAACCTGTGTCAGAGCTACGATGAGCTCCGCAAGCAGCGCATTCTGGTGCCACCACCTTCCGTGCAGCCTGACTCGCTTTCCAGCCTCGCTGTGACAACCTCTCACAGCTCGCTGCTTGACCAGATAAAAGACTTTGTACGTGAGGAGGTGGCTCGACAGCTGTCACTTCTTCACGGTGTGCAGGGGCCTCCCTCCAACCTGGATCCGACCCTACAAACTGTGATTCGCGAGCAAGTGACCGAAGCGCTACCAGCTGTTCGTCCGCCGGTTCTTGCTGCAGCGCCGCTCACATACGCCGACGCCGTCCGAAAACCAAGAGCCGAGCCGTTCGTCCCGTTCTATCCTCCGACGCCGCCGCCTGCCTTTCCAACCCGACCTCCACCTGCTCGTATCAGCCCTTGGCGCACCAGTGACAACCTTCCCATTTGCTATGCATGTGGTGTCCCTGGTCACGTTGCACGCCTGTGCCGACGTCTACGCCTACGACGTCTACGTCTACGCGGCACTACAGCCCCCGCCACGTCCGTCGGCTGCCGAACAGCTTGATGCCTCCGATCGCCGCCCGTATTCTCGCCGCCGTTCGCCATCCCCGCGGCGCCGTTCTGTTTCGCCACTGCGTCCTCATTCCCCTATGCACCAGGAAAACTAGTTGCCGCAGTTCCCGAGGCAAGAACTGCGTATTCGGCGACAAGTTCAAGGCCTCGTTTGTCCCCAGCGAATGTGCTCGACGTTTCTGTGGAGGGCCACACTGCCTCGGCGCTTGTCGATACTGGCACTGCTGTTTCTGGGATGAATGAGAAAATGTGCCGCAAACTTCGCAAAGTGACGACGCCGTTATCCGGATTTTCGCTTCATACAGCTAATGCGCAGCGAATCTCGCCTTTAGCCGCCTGCACTGCCAGGGTCATCATTCACGGTTCTTTATATACTGTTGAATTCGTCGTTCTCACATCGTGCTCGCATGACATTATTTTAGGTTGGGACTTCCTTTCCCAACATGAGGCCCTCATAGACTGCTCTCGTGCCGAGCTCGAACTTCGTCCGTGCAGTGCTACCCCGCCTGATACGTCATCTTCGTGGGGCAAACTGTCTGTGGCTGACGACATTGAGATTCCTCCGTGCTCATCTGTTCCTGTCACTGTCTCCTGCCTCACCGCATCTGACGGCGCCATCGTCTTTAAACCATCCGACGTCTTCATCTCTCGACACGGTCTGCCTTTGCCATTTGCTGTGCTCACTGTTCAAGACGGCTGCAGCCTCATCCCGATCTCGAACCCTTTTTTGAGCCCCTGCACATTTATCCGTGGCGAATGCCTTGGCCAAATTCAGCCCGTCGACTCTTTGCTCGATCCCGAACGGTGCGCCGAATCATGTTCTCTTGCTACTAGTTCTCTTACTTTGCCCGCATCTCCCGTTGTGGCCACAGACGATGCCTTTGCCGATTCCGTCGACGCTAGTCTTGCCACACCGCAACGCGCCCGACTTCTTCACGCACTGAACCAGTTTCGCTCTTCTTTCGACGTGGCTCAAAACCGACTCGGCCGCACGTCTACCGTGACCCATGAGATCGACACCGGAGCCCACTTACCGCTTCGTCAGCGCCCGTACCGAGTTTCGGCAGCCGAACGCCAGATTATCAACACTCAGGTGGACGACATGCTTCAGCGAAGCGTCATTCAACCATCCAGTAGTCCATGGGCCTCTCCTGTCGTTCTAGTGAAGAAAAAAGATGGCACAATACGGTTTTGCGTCGATTATCAGTGGCTTAACAAGATCACCCGCAAAGACGTTTATCCGCTGCCGCGAATCGATGACGCCCTTGACTGCCTCCAAGGCGCGGAGTTCTTCTTCTTTATACCTGCGTTCGGGGTATTGGCAGGTCCCTGTGGCGGAGGCTGACCGTGCCAAGACGGCTTTTGTTACACCAGAAGGCCTGCACGAATTTACCGTCATGCCTTTCGGCCTTTGTAATGCCCCAGCGACTTTCGAGCGAATGATGGACTCCATTTTACGCGGCCTGAAGTGGACCACGTGCCTGTGCTACTTAGACGACATTGTCGTCTTCGCGCCTGATTTTGAGACGCACCTTCACAGCTTCGAGCACGTGTTGGCATGTTTAAGTGCCGCGGGGCTCCAACTTAATCTCAAAAAGTGTCGCTTTGGCGCCCGCCAACTGACAATTTTAGGTCACGTCGTCTCTCAGGATGGCGCGCTTCCTGACCCAGCCAAACTTCGTGCCGTCGCTGAGTTCCCTAAGCCGTCGACTCAGAAGGAACTTCGCAGCTTTCACCGCCTCTGTTCTTATTTCCGACGTTTCGTCCGAAAATTTGCCTCTATCATCGCACCACTTACGAACCTTCTTCGGGGCGCCAACAACCTTCTACTTTACCGCCCTGACCAAAGCTCTGGAATAGAGCAGGATACGTCAAAATCGCACTGGCCGCGGTGGTCGATGCATCTCTACGCGAAATGACCAGCGCGTCTATGCGAGACTGCGCTGCGCCAGAGGCTGAGAAAGTAGCCGTTGCTCTAGCGGTGGCGGGTGGCTATAGAACAGGGCGTTCGCTAACTATATTCATGGATCCTCAAAATAGTCGGCCGGAATGACATGCATGACAGGATAGGTCGTCACGCGCTCCGTTCACTCCTCGCAGCGAACGAGATGATTCAAAACCTCGAAGAAAACGACCACACACACACACGCACACACACACACACACACACACACACACACACACACACACACACACACACACACACACACACACACACACACACACACACACACACACACACACACACACACACACACACACACACACACACACACACACGCACGCACGCACACACGCACACGCACACGCACACACGCACACACACGCACACACACACCGCACACACGCACGCACGCACGCACACACAAATTGAGGGGGGCACTTTGTTGACCTAATGTGCGGTGACGCGAAAGCCTTAAAGGTGCACTGAAGAGGAATCTGAACTTGTCTTTTTGCCGCGGGAACTCGATCTACACGTTCCGAGCTTTCTTAGAAACCGCGATTTATTGCCCTCTGTGGCCGATTTTCCTAATTAAATCGAATTAACGTCCGGCTCCCGCCTTTTTTTTTAGTTCTGCCTCGTACGGTGGGCGGAGTCGACCGACGCGTGGAGCGCCTTTCACCCAGTCCCGTGGCGGCTTGCCGCTCTACCATCGGCGGAGTAATACGTAGTAGTCCGTAGTAGGAAATAGTCCGCGCCGATTTTTATTTCTGCGGGCTTATTTTGCGGCTATATTATCTGCGAATGAAACTATTTATTCATGGAAACCTAAAAAAAAATAAAGCGAAAGCAAAGCCTCCACGGAGCTGGCTGAAAGGCACTTCACGCGTTGGTCGACTCCGCCCACCGTACGAGGCAGAATTCAAAAAATAAAGGCGGGAGCCGGACGTTAATTCGATTTAATTAGGGAAATCGGCCACACAGGGCAGTGTAGTGCCGGAGCTCCCATTTCGCTGGCTGGCCCCCCTGGAAACAAGCGCTGCGCGCTCGCCGACGCTCAAAGCAGGCCCAGACTTTCTCGGACAAGTCGCGACATGCAGCGTGACTCACCCCGACGCCGCAGCGCCGGCACGGACCCTTCCTCCTCTCCTCCTCTCCGTCGGTGCGAATTCCTCCGACGCTCGCCGGCTCTCGACCATTGGTCTAATTTGAACGGTGGCCAGTGATTGGAGGGTTTGAACGGCTGGCTGCCGTAGCCGTTACCAGCGGCTATAAAAACGGAGCCGCGCTGCAGCGGTGGTGGCTTGTCTAGAGCCAGTAGCAGGCCCGTGCAATTTCCTTTTCATCCTTCTCTCAGTCACAACAACAACAACAACAACAACAACCCGAGCAGCAGACGGGCAGCAGAAGAGCCATCACGCCGGAGCTACGCTCGCCGCCGGGGCCGCTCTTCTTCTTTGTGCTAGCCCGTGGTGCTCTTGGCCCTTGTATCATGTAAAAGCCCTTGTACATACTGTACATAAAAGTCATTTTACTCACCGTCGCCTCAACCGTTTCCTGGCTCGGACACCCAGTCCCAACAGTGGATGGCAGCTGCGGGATCGACCGGCGTCAACTACCTCGGCGCGGTGAGTGCCTGATGTTTTCCCCTCAATTCGCCAGACTGCTCTAGCACACGTGATTGTAGTTTAGAGTAGGGCTGTGTGTTGCACTGGAGAGAGCTTTGCTGTTTCGAACCAAGTCGGAGCGCTTTGAAACGAAAGCTGGTGCAGAGGGAGTTAACGAGGCGTTTTTGGAAAGAATTACTTGCGCGGGTCATGCTAGTAGCGCTATAGTAGTGAACCGCAAGGGAATTCTAAAAGGGCAAGCTACAAGAGGCTTTTGTGTGCGATGGAGAACTTCAAAGTGAAGGAACTCATCGAAATTTGTGAAGAGTTGGGCATTGATTTGGGCCCCGCAAAACGAAAGCATGCGATTCTTGAGATCATGCGGGCAGAGGAAGTAACGGCTGAGGAAGCCAATGAGGCCTTGGATGAGATCAAAGAACGCCGTGAACGCGAGGAGGCCAAAAGACGCCGTGAGCGCGAAGAGGCAGAAAAACGGCGTGCTCGCGCAAAGAAACTGATGGACCTGGAACTTGAAGCGCATGAGATCGATTTCGAGAGACATAGAACATTGTCCGCTCTGCATGAGACCAACGGTCAGCAGCTGAGAGACAGGCCGCAGCCCTTCGTGATCGCCGAAGATATGGCGAAATATTTGGCGGAGTTCGAGCGCGTCTGCGAGAGAAAGCGCGTTGAGCGGAATGGTTGGGCACAGAAGTTGGTGGCCCTGCTTTCCAGCGAAGCGTATGATGTTGTCAAGCGCCTGTTGGACGACGGCTTGGCGGACTACGATGAGCTGAAAAGCTTCTTACTGGCGAGATATAACGTGTCACCGCTAGACCTTCGCCAAAGGTACCTGCGAGAGAATAGCACCCCATCGTTTAACGATTTTCCGTACCAGTTTAAAGCCGACATTTTAGAGTGGCTCGAAAATGCTGAAGGGTCGGATGATCGTGACACAGAGGTAGAATGCGTCGCTGTAGAGCAGCCCTGCCAGTGCGGCACAGAGGAACGTAGTCCGTACGTGGCAGATGTAACTGCTGCTGTAACAGTGGGAATTGCCCCGCATTCACCAACTGAGAAAGCCTCTATACCATCGGATAAGGTAGTCAGAGCATCGGACGATGCACTTACAGAGGTCTCGCCCATTGAAATTGTGGCGGAGTTACCGGAAAGCGGATCTCCTAGCGTGTCGAAAGCAGGAGAAGTTGCCGAACAGGGCAGAGAGGGCGTCCATCTGGACATTAATGAAAACGCTTGCGCCGACGCAAGCAAAGTAGATGAGGTCGGCACACCGTGTTGTGCAGCGCGTTCGGCAGAGATGCAGAAACCCGACACTTACGATCAACGGAAGCAGGCGCATGGAGAGTTTGCGGACGCTGAGTTGTGCGTTAGTGTCTCTGGCGAGGAATGCGAAACGAGTCCCGTGCTTTCGCACTGCTCTGAGCTTTGCGACTTTCCAGAAAGCAGCTGCAGTAGCGGGAACACCGCGACTGAGTGCAGAGCCGACCCTCATCCGCAATCGGCTGAAACGCGTCAGGAGCATGACGAGAGCTGCGTGTCAGCAGTAATGTCAGTAGAAAACACTGGTTCGTCTACGCCTGGAGAAACTAAGGTGCTGGACGACAGTGGAGAACAGAACGTTCCAGACGACATAGGGGCGGTAGACGTCAGCCCGTCCGAGAAAGATGAGGACGAATGCGCACTCAGAGACGCTGACAAGGAAGAACGCAGTTTGGAGGAGGCTAGTAAAGGCGCTAAAGACAGGCCTGATCTAGGTAGCACATATGAATCAGCTGACAATCAAAGCGACGTTGTCAGAGAGCAGAAACTTAGGCGACGGAAGCAGAATGTGCTTTCACAGGCGAAAGTGAAAGGAAAGCTCACGATAAAAAGCTGCAACCGGAAGGAAAGGCACCGCCAGTTCAGGAACGTGAGCTATCGCCACAAGGTGATAGCGAAACAAGAGAAACAGTGCTGCCGTCGAAAGGACAGTAAAGGCAAGAGAGAGCTGTCACCGAAAGACGATGAAAGGTAGGCAAAAGAAAGAGTGGTGCCGCCGAAAGATGAAAGGCAGGCATAAGAAAGACAGGCGCCGCCGAAAAGAGAGAAAGGGCAAACGCGCGAAAACGGGTTTCCACCATCGGAAGCGCCAGCGTCGCCGGCAAAATGACCCTAGTAAAGTCAGTCACGTGGTTAACCCTGAAACTAACGTCAGAACCAGAGCTAGAGAAATGTGCGATGCATCACTATCGCGCAAAGCGAAGCGCATAAGTGTGTCGGGGCACATAGGTCTGGGCAGTGGAAAAAATTCAGGGGGCACTTTGACTGTCTAAAGTGCGTAGAGGCGAAAGCGTTTTCCGCACCACTTTCAGTGCTTCTGTGGCACTAGTGGCGTCACATGTAATTGAGTACTAATTACTAAGTGATGACAAATCACTAATTAATGCTTAATTACTGATTAATGCCTGAATACTAATTAACTGCTAATTAAGCTTAAGTTTCGCCTTTAGGAGTGGAACGCGACAGCGTGTTGTAGCGCTGCCAGGGAGTCCACGGAACGCCACCACCCGTTCGGCGCGATGCCTTGTCGTTTCAACGCAACGGTTTTTGAGGAAAGGAAAGGGCGCAGTAAATCTCTGTCATGTCGGTGGACACCTGAACCGCACCGTAGAGGAACGGAGGAAGTGGGAGTGAAAGAAGAAAGACGAAGATGGCCCGTAATGAAGAAAATGCAAATTGAATTTAAGGAAAGAAAATTACGCAGTAACTCTCACATATCTCGGTGGACTCCCGTCAAAATTCGGGGGGGGGGGGGGGGTGCACTTTTTTGACCTAAAGTGTGGTCACTGATGTGTGGTTAAGATGTTAAGCTTCGCCTCTAAGAGTGGAACGCGAGAGCGTCTTACAACGCTGCCAGGGAGTCCATAGAACGCCATCGCCCATTCGGTTCTACGCCTTGCTCGTCGGTAAATTGGTTTTTGAGGAAAGGAAATGTATTTCTCTCTCATATCTCGGTGGACACCTAAACCTCGATGGAAGGGAAGGGAGGAGGATGGCAGTGAGCGAAGACACCGTATTCACTAGACGTGCCTTTGTTCATTCCAAACCATCGAGCTGGCGTGGCGGAGTGGATAGCATGCTCTTCTCGCACTCCGAAGACCGGGGTTCGATTCCCGAGCTCGACCAATTTCTTACTAGGTTTTATTTATTTATATGGCCTGACTAGAGAAGTTAATTTGGCTAATTGGGTAATTAAGCAATTAACTAAGCTCAGTCCCACTTACTTGGAGCATCACTATATGGTCCCTTCAATTGGTTGCATGGTTACTAGCCAAAGTACAATTGGCCCCGTTTGAAATTGGCGCACTGTGACGTCACGACCGTTTCGACCAACTGAAAAGCGTGACATTCTCTGTCGACAACTGCTGCTTACAACGATGAGACATTAAAGGCTTTCGCCTTAATAAACTGCAAAAAGAAATCGTGCAAACATTCGCGCGGAAAAGTGCACCAAGGCACCAAACTATAGTGAACTAGAATACTTTCTAGTGGCGCGACCGGCGGCTGCTGGGGCCAGCTCGGGTGAAGCGAATTGACACTGACGGCCGGCAGGGGCGCTGCTGCGCCTTTTCCTAGCCTCCGGCGCGCGCGTTAGCAGGACATGGCAATGCGGTGTGTGGTTTAGCTCGCTTTGGGCGCGCGCTGTTACGCAGATAATTTCACTTCAGCGTTCGTATCTTGCTGTTAAGTAGTGATAGCAGTGAGCAGGAACTTTGTTGCACCAATGAAAGGAAATTTGACGGAGCTATGGCGATAAGAAGAACTGATTCCCACTGTTTTTCGCCAGGCTGTCGCACCGGCTATCCGGGCTCGCCAAAAGCATCGTTGTTTGCCGCACCAATATATGTCGGATAGCTTCGGTTGAGTATCATTTCATTTGGTAAATTTAAGTCTTAATTAGCTGCCAATAAAAAGTTACTTGTGATTCGATATTGAACTTCATGCTGCAGTTTCAAGACATATATCGATGGATAGCTTATTTCGAGTACGCTAATTGCAGGTCCTAATTAAGTTCCGTTAGTTAATTATGACTAAAACAAATTCGCGATACAGCGGCAACTCATATCGTTTAAAAGGTCTCAACGAGTAGAATCATAAAACAAATGATAAACCACGCAAAACCGAGCTATCGCTCATCTATCTCGGTTGAACCATGATTAAACCACTGCCACTTTGTTGTTTACCTAAATCTTGTATTAACGTAACACTTTGAATGGTTCTTAGCTGTACATGCATCTCATTGTAAGATTGCTCTTGCAGGACCGTTCATTCATGACAAGGGCGTCCGCAGAATTTTTTGCAGGGGGGGGCCCCATTGGTTGTTGGCGCCGGAGGGGGGGGGGGGGGTATATTCGTAGCAAAAAGGCACTATTTGCGGAGTGAATTTATTTATTTATATATATATATAAAAAATAAGTAAAATACACACATGAAAGAAAAATTACAAACAGCAAATTAAAGCGCGGCTAGGAGAGATACATTGGAGCTTATCAACGAAGAAACCATTAAAACTAATAAAAAAATGCAAAAAGATACTATCACTTCGTGGAGAAGTGTGCTCAGCCTTGCTGCATACGGGTTCTCGACTCACCCGGATTGATGACCAGCACACAGCACAATATGTTCACAAACACGCAACTACAGTCACTCACTCACTCAGTCAGTCTTCCTTGAACAGCAACTGTAGGCGCCTCGGAGTTTTCTGGGCGAAATGCGTAATTACGCGGGTGATAAATTCATTTCAGTGCTTCATTACACGCTCTCGGTGCACACTCATCATACATATTGATTGGAAAAACGGTTGAACGCGTACGTCGAAAACAAAAGATGACTATATATACAACGAAAACTTATTTACAAGATAAATGCACGCTCGCAGCTTCATACACCTCGCTCCATCTTGCTCGCGCATCCGCACAGCCGAGCAACCGCACACACACTGCTCGCCGCTCGTCGTTTTCTCGTCCGCTGTCTTGGTTGTTCTCAGCTTCGTTGACAACCGGCCACTAAAAACACCGAAGCACAAACACAGAGGCGCGCACACGTGCAAGGACTTACTTGCCGCAATATCCCCGAATGCGCACTCTGGGGGTGAAAGGAACGCCGCGCGACTTCCGAGGGGAAGGGACACTCGTGACTCGCCACTCCGGTCGGAAAATTTGTTTTTGTGTTTTTATGGGGTTCAGAGCCCCAGCTATGAGGGACGGAGTAGTACAGAGTTCCGGATAATGTCGACCACCTGGGTCGTTTTACCACGCACTGACATCGCACAGTACATGGGCGCTGTTGTGATTTGAGGCCCAGCCAAAGGGGACAGGCGAGCCAGGCAGGCGCCATCGGGCTGAGTTGACCAAAGGCGCTGGTTTTCGGAGAAGACTTAAGGAACGCTGGTGTGGGGCGCCTCTGGAGACTGCGTCGCCGTGAACAAAAGCAGCTAATCCCCTTTGCCGAAGATTCTGAAAGCGGCGCTTCTACCGAACTGCGCTCTCCCGAGGATCGGAGGAGACAGCGAGCGGCGGCGGCACCGGCTGATCGCCCGCTTGCCACTGAGCACCCCGACAAAGCGGGGGTGGACACGGCTGATTTGTCCTTCCCTCCTGAAGAATTCATCGGTGGCCAGCGTATGAAGGCGAAAACAAGATGCCCTATGCACTGTCTGCCTCCGTGTCGCTATCTCTCTAGAGATCAAAGAAACAGACACCCATCTCAAGACGGCTCGAAACACATGCTCGCCGGTGCCGCTGTATGTGTGCAACAGGTCGCCCTTTAGTAGAGCTAACGATGGCGTGGTTTGAAAACGGCGGAACGACGCGTGCCCGGACGCGGCATTTCGCAGATGTCGGGGCTGCTTTTACCCTTTTGGCTGAGCGCACCACCGCCCCTGGCGTGCGGCCATCACTCACGGTTCGAGTGAGTGATTTTCCAGGGGGGTGCAGCCGCCCCCCCTTGCCCCCCCCTCCGGACGCCCATGATTCATGGTGTTATTCAAGTCATGACATCACGCTTTCCAGCTGAAGCATTGCCTCCTCTGCATCAGCCGAGAAGTTGAATTCTTTTCTGTCGTTTCTGTCAGAGTGGGAACGCCGCACAAATGGGCAGCGAGGCTTTCTAAGTCATTCCGCAGTAACTGGACTGCGTGTAACACTATGCAGTACCTTATCGCTGTTTAAGTAGTCAAGTAATGACAAGCAGGGTGAGCCAAGACCCCGTGGAACATCTTTCTGGCATCGTCAGGCAGTCATCAGGATGCAGTACTCATCCTACACTTCAGCAATTCATTGTTACAGTGAACTGTGTCAGCTTCAGCAACCTTGCGCACTCTGTGTCTAGAGGAAACTGCGAGCCCGCTGTTCTAAGTTCACTCTTGAATGCAGATGCTGGTGAGCAGGACAATTGCTCTGGGAGGGAGAAACTGATTGACATATTTCTCGATGCCGGAAACTTGAACGCAGCCGACGCACTGCTCACAAAAGCTGTGCCTGACCATTCTTCCGTTGTTGTGGCATCAAGCGACGGCAGGCTAACCTTTTAAATTGCTGGTTACGTCGCGCGAAAGTTCGTTGCTCAATTGGATGCCCTGAGCACGCTCAAACCATAGCTGCAGAAATAACTGCATTTTACCTCACAACTCGTCTGCATTTCTTCACGAAGAGCATTAACGGAGCCAGCGATAGCAGGCGTCTATGTTGTGTGTGTCCTTGTCCCGTTTTGCGCTAACTCACATACCGCGTCAAAGCGCCGCGTTAGCGCCTGTGTTGCGTGCGTCTTTCTCGGTACCTTGTCCCGTTTTCCGCTACCTCACATACCGCGCATCAAAGCACCTTAAATTGAATAGGTACTGAACAAGTCAATGGCAGGGAAGTTGTGGATTTTCGCAAACAAGTTTTTTTTTCTTATCATTTCTGCACTGAAGTCAGTTGCAAATAAAAGCTTCATATGGTGTTCGTGTGTACATACATCAATTTAATAATTATTACTAAATCAACAACACCACCAAAACTCACATCATAGCGGTAAATAGATCATATCTACAAGCGCATTGACTTCTCTAAACCATATATGAGCTCAAAATTCCGCATAAAATTTAGCTTAAACGGTTTGCTTCTGAAAGTGGGTGAGCAATAAATGACGGTGGGTACACACTCTAAATGGCATTGCTTTCGGGTTTTGATCTTCAAACCATAGTAATGGTCGCGCAAATAATCTGCTCCGCATGTGATGCTGACCGCTTGGCATTCTTCGTGGCGTTTCGCGCCACAAAATCACTCTGCAAGTTGGAGTTTGGTGAACGACGCGACAGTAGGAACGTTGTATCCTCGCTTAATTACGTGGTTTTCGGACACGCGTTTCAATCCTTAACAAGGCTAGTCATTGCAACTAACAGGTGGAGAACAGCAAGAAAGAATAAATGAGCGATTCTAATTAGTAAATAAGCTGAAAAACGCAAGATAACAGACGAACTTTTCAACACTCCGCGAATTCCCGTGCCTAGGAAAAGTTGCGGTGGCGCCATCTGGTGGCGTCTGTTGGAAAATGGCTTGCCTGCGCCTCGCCGCTCGCGCCACTAGAGAGTATTCTAGTTCACTATACACCAAACCGAGATTCAAGAGAGCGCTGCCCGGGAGGCGAAAAATTAAGGTGCGGGACAAGTGTGAATTTTGCCGCCAGCACGGCGAGAGCAAGACGCGCAAAGGCGCGTGCTCTCATGCGGGCTCTCGCTTTCCGCTGCAGTCACGAGACAAACCGCGCTCCCACAGAAAGCGGCACGCGCGCACAGGGAAAACGCGAGGACGGCTCAAAAAGCGAAAGACTGTACGAGGCCGCAGTGACAGGGGCAAGAAAATTTGCAAGAAACCGTCTAAGCGCCCGGCCAAGTGCAGTTATCGCGATAGAAAGCCGCGTGTCAGGATAACGCCATTTAGTAGGCGTGAAATCAAAAGGCCGTGTAGGTGCGAACCTGACCTCGAGCGGAGAGGCAAACGGATGCGCGAGAAAGTCAAGACTCGTGCAAGGTCTGACTTGCCCCCACGAACAGAGAGAAAGAAATAACGGTCCAATCGGAAGCGTTGCGCACTCGCTATGGGACGTCGCGACTGGCGCGCGAAGCGCAAAGAAAGGGACAAGTTGCCAGTCTATGAAAGCGAATCGCTCTCGTACTGTAGCTCCCGTAGAAACTGGAAAGACAAGTACAGAGAGAAAGAAAAGCGCGTCTACCGCGAAAGAGGCAGAGACGTTAGCTACCACGGTAGTAGAGAGAGAGAGAGAAAAGCGCAGCACAGCGAAAGAGGCAGAGTCACTAGTTTCCGCTGTAGCGGGTGTCGTTTACCGTCCGTTAGAAGCGTGGAAAACGCGAACGTAGACGCACTAAGCCGTGTGTTCTAAGCAAGGCTGGCTTCGCCTCCTCGTGACCTACATTTTGTCTCTTCGCGAACCGCTGTTAAGTTCGCTCGTAGATCGGGAAAAAAATTGATATCCTCATTTGTGGCCTCAGCTGACTATTTTCCTGGCCGAGTGATCTCCAGAGAGCGAATTTATTTTGCATTTATTTTATTCCGTGTGTGACATGTGTTTGACACTTTGTTTGAGTTAATTACTTTGGAGTTCTTGTATCCCACATGTGTCTCTTGTAGAAGAGGTAACAAAAAGGGGACAGAAATATAGCCAGCAGAGTTTTTTTGACTTTTAAGTCTGGTGTATTGACGGGTGACGGAGGGCACTTGCTCGTGTTGGGTGTTGCCTGTTGTCGGTCGGTTCTTGGCAACATGCAGAACGATCAACGACCGATGCTGAGAAGCAAGCTCTTCCGAAGGACCGAGCGAAGCTGATCCAGTCACCTGGGCGACAAGGCGGCGGAGCAGTGATCCTGTCCTGACGTGCGGGACCCGTTCTCGGAAAGGAGCCTGGAGCTACCTGCGGCTGAACACCGGACGAGAACTTGGAGGAGCCTGGCGTACGAGCGCGCCCCGCATCCGAGCCACGCGGAAGTAGCTCGTCTTCGTGGCGCATTGTCTGGCGGCGGTGGTGCTGTAGTGCCGGAGCTCCCATTTCGCTGGCTGGCCCCCCTGGAAACAAGCGCTGCGCGCTCGCCGACGCTCAAAGCAGGCCCAGACTTTCTCGGACAAGTCGCGACATGCAGCGTGACTCACCCCGACGCCGCGGCGCCGGCACGGACCCTTCCTCCTCTCCTCCTCTCCGTCGGTGCGAATTCCTCCGACGCTCGCCGGCTCTCGACCATTGGTCTAATTTGAACGGTGGCCAGTGATTGGAGGGTTTGAACGGCTGGCTGCCGTAGCCGTTACCAGCGGCTATAAAAACGGAGCCGCGCTGAACCCGAGCAGCAGACGGGCAGCAGAAGAGCCATCACGCCGGAGCTACGCTCGCCGCCGGGGCCGCTCTTCTTCTTTGTGCTAGCCCGTGGTGCTCTTGGCCCTTGTATCATGTAAAAGCCCTTGTACATACTGTACATAAAGTTCATTTGACTCACCGTCGCCTCGACCGTTTCCTGGCTCGGACACCCAGTCCCAATAGTGGTGACAACAGTGGGATGCCCGAAAGTCCCAACAGTGGTGGCAGCGGTGGGATGCCTCAGTCCCAACAGCAGTAAGTCGCAGTTTATAAGAATGCTAGGAACGTGTAGATCGAGTTCCCGCGGCAAAAAGAGAAGTTCAGAATCCTCTTCAGTGCACCTTTAAAGGGGCTTTGAAACACTGCTTGGGGGGATACCGGCTATACTTCAGGTGGGTTCTTTATGTCACACAGATGCTGACTTAGAAAGAATTACAGGAATCGATGCACAGGAACGGGTGTTATTCAATGAAGAAATTTCAAAATACAGGCAAACAAAACGCTGCCCTCAACTCGATTTTGGCGGGGCTTCCCACTCCTATTTCGCTCTCCCAATGACGGCACCTGGCGCAACCAATCAAAACAGCCAGCCAGAGCACGTCGCGGAAGTTTGTACTCCATGGTTGCCTGCCCTTTGTAACTCGTTCTTGCTGAGACTGGCAGCGTTGTTTCCATGCCAGAGCGCCCCTGGTGGTGTATTTTTATTTTACTTGCTTTGCAGGGCGTTTATCTAAGACAAGCAAGTTGTTCTTGTTGATCTAATATAAAACGCAGACAGGTGAGAAAATGTGTCTCTATTTATTCACACAATTTGCGGTATATTTACTGTTTGTCCGGTCATCAAGCTCGCGCCAGGTGATGTCATATCCGCTGCTAAAAACCCGCCACTGGGTGGCGACACCATCAGAGCCATGAAGTTCTTTTTGGGATGACATTAAAATATTAAAAAAACGGAATGTACGCGGTATTGCCGACGCTAATAGCACCATTATAACTCACTTTATGCAATCAACAGGCAAAACAGTTAACTAAGATTGTGTTTCTGGGCCCCTTTAAGCGCGGTGTTGCTGCTTGTGTCACTGATGTGTGATTACGAGCACGGCTTCGGCCGCTTATCTGTTTTTTCAGCCAGCATCCGCTTCGGCGGACGCGGTTGATGCGGCGCGCGGATTTTTCTTCCTTTCTTTCTTTCTTTCTTTCTTTCTTTCTTTCTTTCTTTCTTTCTTTCTTTCTTTCTTTCTTTCTTTCTTTCTTTCTTTCTTTCTTTCTTTCCTTCTGTCTTTCTTTCTTTCTTGCTTTCTTTCTTTCTTCCTTTCTCCCTTTCTTTCTTTCTTTCTTTCTTTCTTTCTTTCTTTCTTTCTTTCTTTCTTTCTTTCTTTCTTTCTTTCTTTCTTCTTTCTTTCTTTCTTTCTTCTTTCTTTCCTTCCTTCTTTCTTTCTTTCTTTCTTTCTTTCTTTCTTTCTGTCTTTCTTTCTTCCTTTCTTTCTTCCTTCCTTTCTTTTCTTCTTCCTTCCTTCCTTCCTTTCTTTCTTTCTTTCTTTCTTTCTTCTTTCCTTCTTTCTTTCTTTCTTTCTTTCTTTCTTTCTTTCTTTCTTTCTTTCTTTCTTTCTTTCTTTCTTTCTTTCTTCCTTTCTTTCTTTCTTCTTCCTTCCTTTCTTTCTTTCTTGTTCCTTTCTTTCCTTCCTTCTTTCTTTTCTTCTTTCTTTCTTTCCTTCCTTCCTTCTTTCTTTCTTTCTTCCTTTCTTTTGTTCCTTCCTTTCTTTTCTTCTTCCTTCCTTTCTTTCTTTCTTCTTCCTTTCTTTCTTTCTTCCCTTCTTTCTTTCCTTCTTTCTTCCTTTCTTTCCTTCTTTCTTCCTTTCTTTCTTTTCTTTCTTTCTTTCTTTCTTCCTTTCTTCCTTTCTTTCTTTCTTTCTTTCTTTCTCTCTTTATTTCTTTCTTTCTTTCTTCCTTTCTTCCTTTCTTCCTTTCTTTCTTTCTTTCTTTCTTTCTTTCTTTCTTTCTTTCTTTCTTTCTTTGTTTCTTGCCTCTTAGCTTTGAACTCTCCTCTATCTGCACGTGGCAGCGGTGTTGGCTTGGCTTGAGCCAGTCGGCAGGCCCGTGCACTTTCCTTTTCATTCTTCTGCCAGTCGCAACAACGCCTCTAAGAGTGAAACGCGACAGCGTCTTGCAACGCTGCCAAGGAGTCCACAGAACGCCATCGGCGTTCGCCTTTACGCCTTGATCGTCGGTAAACTGGTTTTTCAGGAAAGGAAATGTATCTGTCTGGCATATCTCGATGGACACCTGAAGCTCGCCTTAACGGGACGAGAGGAAGACGGGAGTGAACGAAAAGATCGTATTCAGTAGACGCGCCTTTGTTCATTCCAAGCCATCGAGCTGGCATGGCGGAGTGGTTAGCGTGCTCGCCTCGCCCTCCGGAGGCCCTGGTTCGATTCCCCAAATCGGCCAATTTTCTACTCGGTTTTATTTATTTATCTGGTCTGAATAGAAAGGTTAATTACGCAAATTGATCAATTAAGCAATTAACGAAATTCTCACCCATTTACTTGGAGCATCACTCTACGATCCCTTTAATTGGTTGCATGTTTACTATTGATTGATTGATTGTAAAACATTTTATTCGCCGGGAAGAGCTTAGCAAGAGGTCGCGTTAAGTGGTCGAGAGTACATAGCCCTCGACGACTTTGTCAGCCCACTCCACCGCCAAAACTTGCGTTCTGGGGTCAGAGCTAGCCAGCACGGTCTCCCACCGCTCGAGAGAAGGAGCTGTAACTAGATCACCCGGAGGTGGCTCTATTTTGCAGTCCCACAGGATGTGATCGTAGGTAGCACGTTGGCCACAGTGTTTGCAGTTTGGGTTGTAAAGATCTGGATAAATGTGCGCGAGGAGTGATGGGGTGCGTATCGATCTCGTCTGTAGACGACGCCACGTAACCTCTTGTTCTTTAGTAAGTCTTTCGTCTGGAGGGGGGAAAATTCTCCTCTCTAATTTAAAATGATTGGTGAGATCATGATATATGATCATTGAGTCCTTCGTGAAATTCAGGGAGCCAGACTCATCCACTGCCCGGTCGACGAAACCTCGGGCTGTATTGTGGGCTGCCTCGTTCCCCGGATTCCCCGAATGGGCTGGGACCCATATCAATTCAGAATAATTTGGTGAGAATTTGGTTGCGTTAAGGATTCTAAGGGAGGTGTTTGTAATTCGCCCTTTAGCGAAATTATTGATACCCATTTTGGAATCGCTGAGGATGATGCTCCCTTGGGTATGTGCTAGGGCGAGGGCTATAGCCGCCTCTTCTGCCGTTTCAGAGGATTTCGTTTTGATTGTCGCCGAGAATATGTGGTCACCATTCTCGTTCACAACCACAATTGCAAAGGCATTGGCATTTTTGTATTCTGCCGCATCTACATAAAGTGTTGCAGCGTACTGTCTGTATTTCTTATGTAAGGCTTTGGCTCGTGCTTGTCTTCTGCCCTCATGGTGTAAGGGGTGCATGTTTTTGGGGAGCGGTTTGATTAGTAGGGCCGTCCTATAGTCGCGGGGTAAGTCTACTTTAGCATCGTTATTCGTAGGTTGAAAGTTAATTCCGAGCCTGGTAAGAATACTCCTGCCAGTTCTGGAATTGGCTAATCGCGCTGTTTGAGCCATTAAATGGGCTTCTTTCAGTTCATTGTAGGTGTTATGTATTCCTAACCTCATAAGCCTTTCGGTTGAGGCATTTAGCGGGAGTCCTAACGCAGCCTTATAGGCCTGCCGTATCATGCTATCCAATTTGTCCTTTTCTGCTTTCGAAAATTTGAGATAAGGGGTGGCATAGAGTATCCTGCTTAGCGCAAATGCCTGCACTAGGCGGCATAAATCTCTTTCCATCACCCCTTGTCTGCGGTTAGCTATGCGGCGGATTAATCGCGCCGTCGCTTCTACCGTGCGTTTTAGCTTAGTGAGTGTGTCAGTATTCTTTCCATTTGTTTGTAAATACAACCCCAGTATTCTCATGGTCTGTACCTCTTTGACAGATCGTCCATTAACATAGACGTTTATTTGCGAGGGGGATGTCGTGGTACGCCTACCTCTTTGTTTACGACGGATCACGAAGAGTTCAGATTTTTGCTCAGAACAAGTGAGGCCGGATTCCCATGCGCATGCCTCAATGATGTCCACTGCTGCTTGGAGTGTGTCTTCTATGTAGCCTTCGCATCCTTTGGTTACCCAAAGTGTGATGTCATCTGCATAGAACGTGTGATGTAGGTCTGGTATTTGTGCCAGTTTGGGGGGAATTTTGATGAGGGAGAGGTTAAAAAGGAAAGGGGACAGGACGGAGCCCTGTGGCGTTCCTTTACTTCCTAGTGTGATTGGGGCAGACTCTATTGTTCCGACCTTTATCCCTGCTGTTCTGTTAGTGAGGAAGGATCGGATGTAGTTGTACGTCCTTTCTCCGGGGTTGATTTCTGACAAGTTTGTCAAAATGGCTTTGTAGGTGACGTTGTCGAAAGCTTTAACAAGGTCTAAACCAAATATTGCTTTCGTTCCTGTTCCCTCGTCAGCTTCAATTATGTCCTTGTTAAGCTGCAAGAGTATGTCCTGGGTAGATAGTTGGGCCCTGAATCCTAACATTGTTTCAGGCAGGAGGTTCATGTCCTCCGCATAGTTTTGGAGCCTATTGAGGATGACATGCTCCATGAGTTTGCCTAGGCATGATGTTAATGAAATTGGGCGTAGATTCTCAGTGCTGAGTTTCTTACCCGCTTTAGGAATAAAAGTTATTTTCGCGTGTTTCCACTCTGGTGGTATGTTGCCTGCATGCCAGTATTTGTTCATAAGGTCTGTAACCGCCGCGATCGACGTTGCATCTAAGTTCCTGAGAGTCTTATTTGTTACTTTGTCTGGTCCTGCCGCAGATGTTGTGCGCTGTTTTCCAATTGCGTACCAGACCTCTGCGTCTGTGATGTCTGCGTCTAAATTTGGATTAGGAGTCCCCCGGTAGTCTGGTTGTGTGGTACCATCATCCGTGTTTAGATAACGTTCTGCTAGCTCTTTGATTAGGTCTTCAGTTGTACCCTCATATTTATGTATGAGTCTGTACAGTTGACTTTGTTGCACGGGACGTGTTTGTTCTGGGTCGAGCAGGTGTCTTAGAAGATGCCATGTCTTCTTATTTCCGAGCTGTCCATTGACACTTTCACATATTTGGTTCCATTGTTGTGTTTGGAGAGTAAGTGTATGTTCCTCGATTCGCCTCTCGATTTCAGCGATCTTTTTGCGTAGTCGCTTGTTGTGTTTTTGCTTCTTCCAGCGTTTTTGGAGGCCTTTTTGTGCCTGCCACAGGTGTAACAGCTTTGAGTCTGCAATCTGCTCCTCCTTCTCAACTGGCACCACAACGCTAGTGGATCTGACATCCTCATTCAGGGAGATAACCCAGTCAATAAGGTTAGAGATCTCCTTTGGAGCTGTTTTGTCGCGAAGTTGCCTGAACTTGTCCCAATCCGTGGTTCGTATTTCTTTTGCTTTGTTTTTAAGTTTTGTCGTGGGGAAGGTGATGCTAAGGATGAAGTGATCACTACCAAGGTTTTGCCCGGTGTTGACCCACTTTGCGTCCTTGACGTTTTTAGAGAGGGACAAGTCTGGAGATGTGTCTACACATACACTATTACCCATGCGTGTGTGGTCGCTCGGGTTGTTTAGCGTTGTGAGCCCTAGTGACTGTATGATTTGCCAGAGCAGGTTCCCTTTCGGAGTTGCTTTGGTATATCCCCATGCTGGGTGTTGAGCGTTGAAGTCTCCCACAATTATTAGTTGAGCCCTAGCAGCCAGCTTTACTGTGTTTATCAACAAGTGTCGGAGTCCATTCCCTTTGTTTCTGGGCGGGTTGTATACATTAAGGATGAAGAGATTTGAGTCTCCTTTTTGCCTTGGCACTATTTCAAGTAGGGTGTAATCTTCTTCCGAATCATTTATAAAATGTTGAATTGCGGTGATATTTCTATGCACCAGAGTGGCTGTGAAGGAGCCGGCTGCGTTACTAGTATCATAATGAGGTGGCAGATATGCTTTATAGCCTGGCAGTGTAGCCCTGCCGCTAGCTTCTTGCAATGCAATCACGTCTGGGGTTGGAACAGACGGTGCTTGTTGGATGTGGAGCTGCAAGTGGGCCCGCTTGCGGCGGAAGCCTCTGCAGTTCCATTGCCAAATTTCAAATTTTTGGCGTGGTGCCATGTTGGGTTATAGATGGTTGTGGCGTCGTGGACAGATCCAAGATGGGGGGTAGGCGGGCCTCGATAGTTGTAAGCCTATCCATTATTTGCTGCATGCAGGTGGCTATTTGGGATACCTGTCGCTCTAGTATTGCAAAGCGAATATCTATCTCTGCAAATTTGCTAGTAACGAGGCCTTGGAAGGTTGATTGTTCTGTTGATATAGCGCTAGTTCTCTCTGACAGAGTATTGATGTCTGCCCTGAGTTTGGTAGGCGCTTTCGACGGCTGCGGGGTGTCGGCTTCGGAAGCCTCGGCCTTTTTTTTGGATTCCTCGCCTTCTTTTGTAGGAAGCAGTCTTTTAGTTGCTATTCTGGCGTCTGGGTCCGTCGCGTTATGGGCCGAAGACTGGGACGCAGTGGAGGGAGTGTGGCAAATAGCGTCTGTTTCCATCGCATTATTGGTCGAAGCCTGGGACGCGGTGGGTGGCATTTTAGCCGCAGTGGCATTCTGTACCTGATGCGCTTGTAACAGGCGTTTAATGTCAGCCAACTCTTTTTTAAGGCTGGCAATTTCTCTGTCTCGGGATTGTAGTTGGATCTGAAACTCCTTCTCTCGAGCGTCAATAGATTGGGAGGCCTCTGCTGGCCAGCTCACCTTTTTATTGGAGCGGCTATCGCTGCGTCCGCGGCTCAAGCTTCTCTTGTCGTTCCCTGCAGGGTTCCCCAGGGGCGGGAAGGAGCTGGAGTTGTTCCGGCTGTGGCTTCCTCCTTTTCCGGTAGCACCGTGTTCCTTCTTCCTGGGCCTAGACTGGTGTCCGTGTAGTGATGAGTCGTTGTCCCCTTGCTTGGGTGCCTGGTTGCCATGCGGCGTTCCTTGTTTGTTCTTGTTGATCAGCCGGAATTTGCAGTTCCGGCTGCCTGTGTTGTGGCCCCCGTTGCAGACGATGCATACGGGTTGGCAGGTTGGCTGTTCTCCCTCAGGTGGAGGCGAGTGATTTTCTCCGCAGCGGCGGCAAAGGTTCGTTGTAGGTTTGTAGCAGACATCGTCCCGGTGTCCTACCCTCCTGCAGTTGTAGCATACTTCATGTTGCTCCCTGAAGGGGTGGACCCGAAAGACGCCGCACTGATAGATTACTTGGCTGGGTAGCTTCTTTCCAAAAAAGGTGATTCGTATTGTTCTGGATTGCCCGATCCTTCGGGCATCCACAACTTCTATTCCTTCGTTTCTATTTCCGAAGCCTTGGCGAACCGCTTCGGGCGAGTCTCCCGCGTAGGCGTTGTAAATGACCCCTTTTACCGAATCTTCGGGCGCCGCCACGTACGACGTTACGTTGTAGGTTTGACCTTGGAGGTTCAGTTTTTC
The DNA here is from genome assembly GCF_055824585.1 of Amblyomma mixtum. Lineage (NCBI taxonomy): Eukaryota > Metazoa > Arthropoda > Arachnida > Ixodida > Ixodidae > Amblyomma > Amblyomma mixtum. The sequence goes on along the minus strand of NC_143012.1, from coordinate 195,538,948 downwards.
AATCTTGGCGTATGCAGTCGCCCGTTGACGATCGGGCGTGCATAGCGTGAAGGTGTTGTTGGCCGTATTGACTCTGATAATGTCTTCGTTCTTCACCGTATCATACGGCAGCCTGGCCACCTCGCAGGCGCAGAAGAGTAGTAGTCCGGGCGCAAAGTCCTTCAGATTCCAACCTTGTGGTCGGCAGACGATTTTGTAGTCATCGGTCGGTAAGCGCGGGAGAAGGGCTTTCTTGCTGAGTGCAAGTAGCTTTTTCCCGTTCTTTCGCGATGGAAAATTGGAATTAGACTTGCCATGGCCGTGCCCCTGCGCAGGCTCGTCGTCGGTTGATGCGGGCCCTTTATTCTTCAGGCCTCGTTGTCGGTCGCGGTACCGAAGAATGGTTTCCCATTTTCCGTCCTCGAGCTCCGACGCTGATATTTTCTCGCCTTCCACGGCGTACTCCATCTGTGCGGGTACCTGGGCGCTCAGTTCCCGGCGGAGAGGTGGCGAGCTAGGTCGAGCTCGATGGCTAGGCCGGCAGTCAGCCGGCAATATGCCTAGGTGTCCGTAGATTGGCAAAATCCGGCTTCAGCAGGCACTGGACAATGGCCCGGATGTCGTCCAAAATATTCGAGCCCGAAGGCTGACTCTTTCTGCCGAAAAGTGGCTTCGAGGCGGGAGCCCATGCGAGACACGTCTGCACAGCTCCGTCCTCTTCCTCGCATCTGCATGTTTACTAGCCAAAGTACAATTGACATCGTTTGAAATTCGCGCACTGTGACGTCAAACCATTTCGACCAATTGAAAACACACTATCTGTTAGGCGCGGCGGCGGCTCCTCAAGGAGCAGGGGCGTCCACGGACCACGCGACGAGTGGTTAGACCTGGCGTAGTATTGCTTTGGCAAAAAAAAAAAAAAAATTGGAACGCGTTAAGCTTCGCCTTTAGGAGTGGAAAGGGACAGAGAGAGAGAGAGAGAGAGAGAGAGAGAGAGAACTTTATTTTAAGAGGAATTCGGGGCACGCCCCAGGGTCCCCGCACGACCCCTGTGCACTCAACTGTTTATGTTCCTAAGGTCCATAACAGTGGCAGCCCGGCCGCGTGTTGCAGCGCTGCCAGGGTGTGCATGCCATTGCTCGTTCAGCGCGACGCCTAGCCGATTGGAAACAGCTTTGAACGCAACGAATTTTTGAGGAGAGGGAATAGTAATTCTCTCACATGTCGGTATACACCCGAAACCCGCCGTAAGTAAAGGCTGGTAGTGGGAAGTGAAAGAAGAGAGGGAGAGAAAGAAATGCTTTAATGAAGGAAACGAAAATTGGATTGTGGGAAGTAAGTTGTAGGAAATGTGTCACTCATCTCGGTGGACACCCGCAGCCCCGATTATAGGTCGCTGGTTCGAATTCCTGCCGCAAGCTTTCTAACTTACTAGTAAGTTATGCTGCTCGAAAGCTGAGTCGTATTACACCATCTGGGATATTCGGACACACACACACACACACACACACACACACACACACACACACACACACACACACACACACACACACACACACACACACACACACACACACACACACACACACACACACACACACACACACACACACACGCACACGCACACGCACACACAAAAAATGACCGACGATTACGTTACTTCCTAATGCGAAATTTGAGCGCAGCAAATAAGCTGTTTCACCTTTTCGATAGATTGAGGCAAAGAAATCGAGCAACACATGTATGCGCTATCACAGAATTTTTTTTTTATTTTTCACACGTATTCCTTTAACAAAGACTCCACTAACAGTTCTTGACAGTCATGAAGGAAGCTTTGTGGTCGGAGAAATAGACTGATATATGTTCGACTTGGTACACCAATGCTTGATTCTCAAAGACGAGATCTATACAAGTGCCTCGCGAGGTTGTCACAGCCGTGGGACGCGTTACAAGCGAGAGGAACGGGATGTTCTCCCGCATAAGTGTTAGGAAATTGCTGTTTGTCTTTATGTCAACATTAAAGTCCCCCACTACTAACATCGGTGTGGATCGATGGACGGTTAATGCGAGTTGCAGGAAGTGCACGACGTCTTTCGTGAGTGCGGTAGGGGCGAAGTAGGCAGCTACTACCAGTAAGCTGTTGGGCAACTTTGCGGCGCACAGTTCGCCAACTTCATGTGACGTGCCAAACATTTCGACTGGTATTGCAGAGAGACCTGTGCGCAAGTAGATAGCGACTCCCGCCGCTCTGTTGTGGTCTCTGCGAGCACCACAGCAGTATAGGAAATCTATGATTTCGAGAGGCTCTTCGGGATCCATCCAGGTTTCAGCAAAGCAAAGTACAGAGGAATGGCGCAGAATGTGATCGTGGTGTACGTCCTTGGCATGTGCGGCAAGGGAGCGTACGTTAAGAATGTGGTTGTGAATGATGAATCAAGTGCTGCCAGCGAATGACGCGTCCATTGGCTGTCTGCGTGTGTTACTGATGTGTGGTTAACATGTTAAGCTTCGCCTGTAAGAGTGGAACGCGACAGCGTCTTGCAACGCTGCCAGGGAGTCCACAGAACGCCATCGCCAATTCGGCTGTACGCCTTGCTGGACAGTAAATTTATTTTTTGAGGAAAGGAAATGTATCTCTCTCGCATATCTGGGTGGACACCTGCACCTCGCCGTAAGGGAAAGGGGGAAGATGGGAGTGAACGAAGACGCCGTATTAGCTAGACGCGCCTTTGTTCATTCCAAACCATTCAGCTGGCATTACGGAGTGGCTAGCGTGCTCGTATCGCACTCCGGAGACCCTGGTTCGATTCCCCAACTCGACCAATTTCGTTCTCGGTTTTATTGATTTATGCGGTCTAACTAGAAAGGTTAATTAGGCTATTTCATATTTATATTCTTGTATTTCTATCCATCGTGTTCTGTCATTAACCTGTCAGTTGTTGGAACTGTCTAGGATGTTCGACACAACGTATATGAAACGAGCAACGTCTTACTGAGTGGGTAAGTGCGTGGTGGTGGAGGGAACGCGGCTTATCCGTTTTTTTCAGCAGCGTCTCCTTCCGCGGACGCTGTTGTCGCTGCGGCGCGCGTCTTTTCTTTTCTTCTGACCTCTTCATTCTCCTCTATATTAATTAGGCTAATTGATTAATTAAGCAATTAACTAAACTCAGTCCAACTTAGTTGCAGCATCACTATACGATCCCTTTGATTGGTTGCATGGTTACTAGCCAAAGTACAATTGGCCCCATTTGAAATTCGCGCACTGTGACGTCACGAGCATTTCGACCAATTGAAAAGCGTGACATTGGGGGCGGAGCTGGTTACGAGGCCGACGCCGACGCCGACGACGACGCGAAACCCAGGAACGAACGCCAAAGAGCTGCGCTCTAAAAATCTTCCAGGGTGGTCCCCTACTGGTCCAGGAGTCCACGGCCTTGTGCTTCACGCAAAGCCCGACCCACTAGCAATTTCTGACCGGTGGGCTGAGCGCTCCGTAAAGCAGCCTCCCAGGAAGAATGAGTGGGATTGGGTATGGGGGATACTGATTTTGGGGAAGGACATTCCCAAAGGTAGTGGAAAATTGTGGATCTGGGCACGCCACAGGTGTTACAATCAAAAGGGAAGGTGGGGTGAAAGCATGAGAGACGGTGGGGGGAAATAAAGCAGCCTGTCTGTAATTGCCGCCATGTGGCGCTGGATGAGGGCAAGGTACTGTGGGGTGGCGGTAGTGTCATGCGGCTGAGTTTGTAGAATGTGGTGATTTGATGATATGTAGAGAGGACCGATGGGGCCTCTTGCGCAGGGTTGGCTGCCTGATCATCCAGGGTCCGGGAGGAGAGTTCTCTGGACAGCGCATGAACGCGCTCGTTACGGGGGATCGAGGCATGCCCAGGGACCCACGACAGAGTAACCGTTCGGTCGAGAGAGGTGGCCGTGGGAAGAATACGATGTGTTCGTCGCCACGCCCTGTAGGTAGTGGCAGTACGCTGCCTGGGAATCTGTGCAAATTTCGGTTACATTTTTGTCAATGGTGGAGTGGGCCAGAGCAAGTGCGATGGCGGCACCTTCCACCTCTGCAGGCGAATTAGTTCGTATAGTGGCGGCGGCTCCCACTGTGCCGTTTACATAGGCTCTGACGGCCGTGAAATATCCTGGTTTAGAATTTTATGCCCCACTGACATAAAGGATATCGGAGCGGTTGCTGTATGTTTTGGTGTAATAGCTCGCTCGTGCCTGCCGCCTACCCTGATGGAGAATAGCGCTCGTATTGCGCGGTAGGGGCTTCTAATATATGTGATCCTGCGTGCGCAGAGAAATCATGTGAGGTGTAGGACTTGTTGGGGTGGGAATGGGCGGATTGAGACTTAGCTGTCTTAGTAGGCGTTGTCCTGTTTCTGTGCGACTCAGGCGGACTAATTGGTTGGTGCGTTAAGCCTCTATTAATTCGATCACTGTATTGTGGGTACCAGTGGCCAGGAGACGTTTCGTGCTAACCGTCCGTGGAAGACGTAGGGCGGAGGTGAGAGCCGTGCGTATTAGGATGTCTGCCTGTTGTGTTTGCCGCTGAGTGAGTATGTGGTATGGGAGGTGGTATGTAATGCGGCTAATGATTAGTGCATTTGTCATATTGAGGGTCTTGAGTTCAGACAGCCCATGATTGCTTGCTGCCACCCGCCTGATGAGTGCAGCGACCTGTTTGGTCTGTCTTTGCAAGAGCTCAAGGGTGGCGGTTGCACCGAGTGTGTTGTTGATGAGAAGGCCGAGAATCTTCACCTGAGGCACAATGGGCACTGGATTCCCGTACATGTGCAGTTCAATCTGGGGGTCAGTGGGGAGGGCCTTCAGCTGCAGGAGTTCCGATTTATTTGGAGAGCAACGATGAGCTGTGTTTGCTAAATGGATGTCTATGGCAGATTGCAGGATATCCGGGCTGTTACAAGGGATGATCCTGTTGTCCAGAGGGTTATATCATCTGCGTATATGGCTCTGTGGAGCCCTGGGATAGCAGCAAGGACCTTTGCCAGTGGCGCTAGGGCAATGATAAAAAAATCTCTGCCTCTCCCGTAAACGAGAGTAGAGTAAGCATGAAATGTTTACGGGCCTAATGTCATCTCGGTGGACACCCGAACCGCACCGTACAGGAAGGGAGGAACGCCACCACCCGTTCAGCGCGATGCCTTGCCATTTGAACACAAGGTTTTTTGAGGAAAGGAAATGGCGCAGTAATTCTCTGCCATCTCGGTGGACACCCGAACCGCACCGTAAAGGAAGGGAGGAACGCCACCACCCGTTCGGCGCGATGCCTTGCCCTTTGAACGCAGCGCTTCTCCCCCGGATCACGTATGACAACGAAGTGTAACATGGCATTTATGTGCTTTTTGCACGCGTTATTAGAAATCGGAAATTATAATTCCGTGCATTATCAAACCCACAGCTCCACTGATATCTTGATAAACATTGAGAAGGCACTGGCAGCAGTTATTTTTTGTCTCGTTTGGAGATCAACCGGCGCTTGCATGCCGGTCGCGTATGAGGGCTTAGAGAGTCTCGTTAAATCTCGTTAAGTCTCGTACGGTGCCCTGATGTTCTCGTTTTAGAGCCCGGATGAGTGGATTTCAGTGCCCGGATGACTGGAATTCAGTGCCCGGATGAGTGGATTTCAGTGCCCGGATGATGGCTCTCGGTCTCGGCGTGACGTCACCACACTGCCGACAACGGGAGCTAAAAGCATTTCATGCTTAAAAGTAAAGGTGATAGAACCGCCCCTTGTGGGGTACCCCGGTTAGACAGGGGGGAAGGCTGGGAGGCAATATCTCCAAGGAGGAGTTCTGCCGTGCGTCCTTGAAGGAAGGCCCGAATATATTGCCATATGCGGGTGCCGCATCCAGTTGTGGCTAATGTCGTGAGGATATGGTCATGGCTTATTGTGTCGGAAGCCTTATGAATATCCAGGGCCAGTATAGCTGAGCATACGTTGGTGCGTAGACGAATATGTGTGGGATACTGAAAAAGAGCGCCATATGCTAAACCACAACACATTTCATTAACAACTGTCGCTGAATATCGCGTAGATACGTGGTGACCGTCATGTCATTTGTTGTTTTTAAGCATGAAATGCTTTTAGCCCCCGTTGTCGGCAGTGTGGTGACGTCACGCCGAGACCTAGAGCCATCATCCGGGCACTGAAATCCACTCATCCGGGCACTGAAATCCACTCATCCGGGCACTGAATTCCCGTCATCCGGGCACTGAAATCCACTCATCCGGGCATTGAAATCCACTCATCCGGGCACTGAATTCCAGGCATCCGGGCACTGAATTCCAGTCATCCGGGCACTGAAACGAGAACATCCGGGCACCGTACGAGACTTAACGAGATTTAACGAGACTCTCTAAGCCCTCCTACGCGACCGGCATGCAAGCACCGGTTGGTCTCCAAATGAGACAAAAAATAACTGCTGCCAGTGCCTTCTCAATGTTTATCAAGATATCAGTGGAGCTGTGGGTTTCATAATGCACGGAATTATAATTTCCGATTTCTAATAAGGCGTGAAAAAAAAAGCACATAAATGTCACGTTACACTTCGTTGTCATACGTGATCCGGGGGAGAAGCGCTGCGTTCAAAGGGCAAGGCATCGCGCCGAACGGGTGGTGGCGTTCCTCCCTTCCTGTACGGTGCGGTTCGGGCGTCCACCGAGATGACATTAGGCCCATAAACATTTCATGCTTACTCTACTCTCGTTTACGGGAGAGGCAGAGTTTTTTCTTTTAACCTTAACCCCAGAGTAAGAGATATGCGGATTGTGAGCCATCACACGTGAGCGTGGAGGCTAGCCTTCGATCGCAAGGATGCAGATGAGCAGAGGAAGCAGAAATTAAAACTTGGCCGGGACACGAACGCGTGCTTTACATCATGTCAGAGGGGCGCGAGTGTGTGGTACGTGGTTTTCTGTTCTCAGTTCTGTAAGGCATTTCGGCTGTGTGTGTTGCATTGGGCGATATCGGTCGTCGTAATGTGTTTTTCTGCTTTAAGGCGAAAGCCGTTAATGTCTCATCCTTGTAAGCAGCAGTTGTCGACAGAAATGTCACGCTTTTCAGTTGGTCGAAACGGTCGTGACGTCACAGTGCGCCAATTTCAAACGGGGCCAATTGTACTTTGGCTAACCATGCAACCAATTGAAGGGATCGTATTGATGCTCCAAGAAAGTGGGACTGAGCTTAGTTAATTGCTTAATCACCCATTTAGCCTAATTAACTTTTCTAGTCAGGCCATATAAATAAATAAAACCGAGTAGGAAATTGGTCGAGCTCGGGAATCGAACCCCGGTCTTCGGAGTGCGAGACGAGCATGCTATTTACTCCGCCATGCCAGCTCGATGGTTTGGAATGAACAAAGGCACGTCTAGTGAATACGGTGTCTTCGCTCACTGCCATCCTCCTCCCTTCCCTTCCGGCGAGGTTTAGGTGTCCACCGAGATATGAGAGATAGATAGATTTCCTTTCCTCAAAAACCAATTTACCGACGAGCGAGGCGTAGAACCGAATGGGCGATGGCGTTCGATGGACTCCCTGGCAGCGTTGCAAGACGCGGTCGCGTTCCACTCTTAGAGGCGAAGCTTAACATCTTAACCACACATCAGTGACCGCACTTTAGGTCAAAAAAGTGCACCCCCCCCCCCCCCCACCCTCCCTGAATTTTGACGGGTGTCCACCGAAATAAAGAGTGTGCTTCAGGTGGGGAATAGTGGCCAATTTACACCTATCCAAACATGACATAAACGCTTTGGATGCTTTGATTCGCAAGGCATTCAAGGTAGCACTTCACCTTCCCCTCAACACACCCACAGACAGATTACTAGGCCTGGGCCTCCACAATACGACCGGGGAACTGGTGCAGGCCCACCGACAGGCCCAATACATCAGGCTCACACAAACCTCCACAGGTCGGTATATCCTGGACACCCTCGGAATCAAAATACCGGCCAACGACCCAACCCTCCTCGCCATCCCACGATCCCTTCACCGAGAGCTCCTCATCAGGCCGCTCCCGAGGAATATGCACCCGTCCCACAATGAGCAGCGCCGCAGAGCCCGTGCGAAGGCACTTCATCGAGCGTACGGCCCCCAGCCGGACGCCGTGTAGGTGGACGCTGCCTGCACGGGTGATGAAGCGACAGCAGCTGTGGTGGACTCCTCTTTATCCGCCCTCCTCACACTACCTCTCCCTCCAGACACGTCCCCAGAGGCTGCAGAGGAAGCCGCCATTGCCCTTGCTATAACCCGCACGGAAGCCCGGTACATTTTAAGCGATTCTAAAACCGCGATTCTAAATTTTGCTCGAGGCCGAGTCCATGTCCCTGCTTTTGGCATACTGGACTCGCCCGATGCCCCCCCCGCCCCGCCATGTGGAGCTGATATGGGTGCCCGCGCACTCCGGGAATCCCGGAAACGAGGCCGCCAACCTTTTAGCCCGAGGTTCTTTAAACCGGGCTCAGGTGGCCTCGGATCGGGGATTCACGAAGGAGCGCATGCACTCATTAAGTGAGCTGACCCAGGCGCACAGAGCCTTACGCCAGCTCTACCCCCCGCCCCACCCCTCCCTAGATAACAAACACGCAACACTCTGGCGCAGACTACAGACACACACACTTCCTTCACCCCTTACCCTAGCCCATTATCATCCCTCCTTCCCCACTCCGGCATGCACTCTATGCCCAGAACCCGTCGCCTCTTCCCTCCCCATCATTTCCCTCTGCCCGGCGGACCCTCCCCCGCGGGACCTAGAGAACCTCAAGACCTGGGAGGACTGGGAGACCCTGCTGCGCTCGGAGGACCCGGCCGTGCAGACCATCGCCACCGGCCGTGCTGCCAGTGTTATGGACCTTCGGAACATAAACACTTGAGTGCAGTGGGGTCGTGCGGGGACCCTGGGGCGTGCCCCGAATTCCTCTGTAAATAAAGTTTTCTCTCTCTCTCTCTCTCTCCACCGAGATATTTGAGACAGTTACTGCGTAATTTCCTTTCCTCAAATACAATTTTCATTTTCTTCATTACGGGCCATCTTTGTCTTTCTTCTTTCACTCCCACTTCCTCCCTTCCACTACGGTGCGGTTCAGGTGTACACCGAGATCACAGAGAATTACTGCGCCATTTCCTTTCCTCAAAAAAGCGTTGCGTTCGACCGCGGCGGCCGCGTTTCGATGGAGGCGAAACGCAAGAGGCGCCCGTGTGCTGTGCGATGTCAGTGCACGTTAAAGATCCCCAGGTGGTCGAAATTATTCCGGAGACCTCCACTGCGGCACCTCTTTCTCTCTTTCTTCTTTCACTCCCACCTTCCTCCCTTCCCTTACGGCGCGGTTCAGGTGTCCGCGTAGATATGTAGATATGTGAGACAGTTACTGCGCCATTTCCTTTCCTCAAAAACCAATTTACATTTACATTTAAACCGCAAGGCATCGCGCCGAACGGGTGGTGGCGTTCCGTGGCAGCGCTACAACACGCTGTCGAGTTCCACTCCTAAAGGCGAAGCTTAAGCGTCATTAATTAGTATTCAGGCATTAATCAGTAATTAACCTTTAATTAGTGATTTGTCATCACTTAGTAATTAGTACTCAATTACATGGACGCCACCAGTGCCACAGAAGCAGCCAAAGTGATGCGGAAAACGCTTTCGCCTCTACGCACATTAGAGAGTCAAAGTGCCCCTGAATTTTTGTAGAGGACGGCTGTCCTTTATATGATCCAAGGTACGAATAAACTTCTCTTCACAGGCTTCGAAAGAAATTCCAATGTGATCCGTTGTTGTCAATCCGTTCATATACGCCAGGTGTGGAGCGACTGAGGAGGTAGTGGTCGCTTCGGTATGTGTTCCGGCGGCCGGCTTGCGTCCGTGGCCGGTGTTCGACCTTTCGGCGGGCTTTTTTCTTACGGTGTCCTTCGGCTCGCGGGCTCTTCAGTATGGTTTACTGCGTACAGCACTTCGGTGGACGCAAGTAACCGTGAAGAGTGAAGCCGCCGTGGCTACAATCGTTGAAGCGTCCTGCCTCATCAACGGCAAGGAACGCGTCGCCATCGTTCCCGTGAACCCGCAGGTGACCCAGGTGACTGTTCTTTTCCTGCCCGCCGTGTACCCACTGACGTCCTTGCCATGGCAAGGTGCTGTACGTAAGTCGCGGCACCATGGGGTCGCGTCCCACTGCCACTACCGGGACCCGCTACGTTCAGATTGAAATGAAGCCGGAGTCGCCCGTACCCAACTACATCAAGGCCGTGGGCCACCGCGTGACTTGTGATTACGAAAGCATGCAGCGCGTTTGCCGGCGCACTTTAGGGCACAGTGCACGGCTCCTTTCTGCGCCCGCTGTGGAGTCTTCGGGCACCAAGGCCAAGGTTGCGTGCTGCCATGTCGACGTTGTGGTGATCCACACGCTACCGTGGCGTGCGCTGTCAAGCCCTCGCACTCGGAGGCTGCGGCCCACTCTGCGCTCCCGCAGGCCGCACTGGGAGCCGTTGAAGCCATCAAGGAGCCCGGCGCATCCAACACCGACCCCGTTACGGGTGCTTCCGCTGCATCTCAGCGTCACTGTGTGGAAGAACCGGTGTCTGCTGTTGATGCGTCCAGCACAGCACAAAGGGAGCGGACAGTCAAGGTGCCTGCCGCGTCAGCCTCAGTCTCTCAGAGCGTCTCTACCGCTAAGGGGGCCGAGCTCACTGTGGCCCTGGAAATCTGTGATGCTGAGAACGTGCCGCTGTGGGAGCCCGCGCTACAGCCTGCGGCCAGCGCTGCGGTTTTGAGCAGAGACGTCGACGTAGCTGTGATCGACGGTGACGACCGCAGCTTGCCGTCGTCAGCTTCTTCAGTCAACCTCGTCGTTGACGAGACTGTCATCATGCCTGACCACGACCCGAGGCCGCCGTCGCCGTCTTCTTCGCCATCGCTTAGACAGGAGCCTAGATCATTTCCTGACGGTGACCCTATGCAGTCGCCGTCCACTTCTATATCGAGGATTAGCGCCAGCACTTCTAGCGCACAGTCGTCAGATGTTGAGGTGGTCGCTTTGAGTTCGAGCTTAAAGCGACCACATGCGTAGACTACGGACTCAGACAATTGTGCCGGTCGGCCAAGGAGGCCTCGTGCCTCCTCAGGTCTGACCCCCCGCAAAACGTGAGGTGGTTTGGCGCCGTTCGCGGAGGCCTTTGTATTTCCTAAATATCACGACCCTTCAGGATTTATTTTTCATCTAATCTTCACATTAATCTTCACATTAATCTTCACAACTAATCTTCACATTAATACTGTTATCTTCACGTTAATTCCGTTAACGTGCCGGGGTTCCGCAGTGTTTTGAAGCAGGCAGAGGTGATCGCATTCGCTCATTCCTCGGGTTGCGATATCTCTGCCTGCAAGAAACCAATTTTTTTCGCCTCAGCGACATGTTGAAATTCAAGCGTAGGTTTGGCGTCGATGCCTTCTTTTCGTACGCCAGCACGCGTTCTTGCTTCGAACCGCTTACTCTTGCGAGACCATCATGCTATCTACTATGCGCTTGGACGCGTGCTGGCGTTGGACTGCACGTTTAACGCACTTCACCTGAGAATTTTTTGCATTTATGCACCTGCGCATTCTAATTTGGTAAACTCATTCTTTAAAGATTTAGATGTATATTTTCTTGGAGGGCGTAATGTTGTGATGTTGGGCAATTTCAACAGCGTGCTCGATACGGTCGCTAATGTGCAGGGCCCTGGTAGGGGTAGGCCAGGGTGGAATGCGCGCGAATTGCGCCGCCTAGACAGCCAGTTCATGCTCACGGACGCTTATGAGCTCCTCTCTGGCAACGCCTTTGTGTGGATTTGGCGTCGCGGGTTATCGTCGAGTAGGTCAGACAGGGCGTACGTTCCGACGAGCCTTTCGCGGACAGTGTTGCTGCTAACGTAATGACGCTGCCATCGTCGCCGGTGCAAATATCTGACCATCGCCCTTTTCTTCTGTCACTCCCGGTTTCGGCGCGTGCAGTATCTCCTAACAGCCCATGGCGGCTGGAAGTGTGCATCCTTCACGGCGCCAGCACTGAAGAAGGGCTCACGCGGGTCTTGCGTTTTTCGGTTGTTGGAGCCGTGCCTGATGACTGGGACCATCTGAAGGAGAAGTGGCGTCAGCATTGCGCCGAATCGGGTCGAGCCCTAGGGCTCGCGTGGCAGATGAGCTGCGCGTGGTGACGGCGAAGCTGCGTACTGCTCTGCGCACCCCGTCGCCCTCGTAGCTTATGTGCGCATGGAAAGAGGAGCTTTCGGAGCGTTTACAGCGTCTTTTACGTGCCTCCTCTTTGAGAGCGGCTGCATGGCGTTGTCGAGAGAGAGAGAGAGAGAGAAAACTTTATTTACAAAGGAATTCGGGGCACGCCCCAGGGTCCCCGCACGACCCCACTGCACTCAAGTGTTTATGTTCCTGAGGTCCATAACACTGGCAGCACGGCCGGTGGCGATGGTCTGCACGCCCGGGTCCTCCGAGCGCAGCAGGGTCTCCCAGTCCTCCCAGGTCTTGAGGTTCTCTAGGTCCCGCGGGGGAGGGTCCGCCGGGCAGAGGGAAAGGATGTGGAGGGAAGAAGCGAAGGGTTCTGGGCATAGGGCGCAAGCAGGAGTGGGGAAGGAGGGATGATAGTGGGTTAGAGTAAGGGGCGAGAGGAGAGTATGTGTTTGTAATCTGCGCCAGAGTGTTGCGTGTCTGTTATCTAGGGAGGGGTGGGGCGGGGGGTAGAGCTGGCGAGAGGCTCTGTATGCCTGGGTCAGCTCACTGAATGAGTGCATGCGATCCTTCGTGAATCCCCGATCCGAGGCCACCTGAGCCCGGTTTAAAGAACCTCGGGCTAAAAGGTTGGCGGCCTCGTTTCCGGGATTCCCGGAGTGCGCAGGCACCCATATCAGCTCCACTTGGCGGGGCGGGGGTGCATCGGGCGAGTCCAGTATGCCAAAAGCAGGGACATGAACTCGGCCTCGAGCAAAATTTAGAATCGCAGTTTTAGAGTCAGTTAAAATATACCGGGCTTCCGTGCGGGTTATAGCAAGTGCAATGGCGGCTTCCTCTGCAGCCTCTGGGGACGTATCTGGAGGGAGAGGTAGTGTGAGGAGGGTGGATGAAGAGGAGTCCACCGCAGCTGCTGTCGCTTCATCACCCGTGCAGGCAGCGTCCACCCATACGGCGTCCGGCTGGGGGCCGTACGCTCGATGGAGTGCCTTCGCACGGGCTCTGCGGCGCTGCTCATGGTGGGACGGGTGCATATTCCTCGGGAGCGGCTTGATGAGAAGCTCTCGGTGAATGGATCGTGGGATGGCGAGAAGGGTTGGGTCGTTGGCCTGTATTTTGATTCCCAGGGAGTCCAGGATATACCGACCTGTGGAAGTTTTTGTGAGCCTGATGTATTGGGCCTGTCGGTGGGCCTCCACCAGTTCCCCGATCGTGTTGTGGAGGCCCAAGCCTAGTAATCTGTCAGTGGGTGTGTTGAGAGGAACATGAAGTGCTACTTTGAATGCCTTGCGAATCAAAGCATCCAAAGCGTTTATGTCAAGTTTGGATAGTTGTAAATATGGGGTAGTATACAGTACACGGCTGAGGAGAAAGGCATGAATGAGGCGACATAGGTCGCGCTCCTTCATGCCTCTATGATGTCCCGAAACCCTGCGGATGAGGTGCGATATCGCGCCTGCAACCTGCTTGAGTTTCTTGAGGGTAGTGGTGTTTTTGCCATCGTTCTGGATGTGCAAGCCCAATACACGGAGGGTGCCAACCTCAGGTACCGGGTAACCATTCAATTCAATGGCAATGGGGGAGCGGGGACAGCGGTGGTTCTTAGGCCGGATGAGGAGCAGTTCGGACTTCTCTGGGGAGCAAGACAGTCCGATGGTCCGTGCGTAATTTTGGGTGAGGGTGGCTGCTTCCTGTGAGGTGTTCTGTATGTCGCCGTCACTGCCGTGGGTGGTCCACAGGGTGATATCGTCGGCATAAAGAGTGTGCTTGAGGTGGGGAATAGTTGCCAATTTCCGGGCGAGGGGTATGAGGGTTATGTTAAAGAGAAAGGGGGAAAGGACGGACCCTTGAGGGGTGCCGATACTCTGAAGTGTGTAGGAGGTGGAAGACAGAGGGCCGAAGTGTATCTCAGCCGTGCGGTCAGTCAGAAATGCTTGAATGTAGGCATACGTGCGCACACCCACATTCAATGGGGATAGAGCAGTCATGATCGCCTGATGTTCAATGCGATCAAAAGCTTTGGAGAGATCCAAAGCTAAGACTGCCTTGGTGTGACCTGGAAGAAGCGGGTCAAAAAGGTCGTGTGTGAGTTGCAGCATGGCATCCTGTGCGGATAGATGAGGGCGGAATCCCACCATGCTATGCGGGTAGAGATTGTTGTCCGCCATGTGACTTGTGAGTCTCGCTAACACAACATGCTCGAGGAGCTTCCCGAGGCATGAGGTTAGCGAAATCGGGCGAAGGTTTTGAATGGTGAGTGTGGTGAGTGTCGACGCAGTCCAACTGCTCATCCCGAGGTGCTTCGGTTTACGCGCCAGCAGCTGTTGTACCCTGAAGGTGCCCTTGCCTTTACATCTTCCGCCAGGGCTATGTCCCAACCTGGTGGCAGGAATTTCAGTGCGTTCTTTGGACATTTCCGGGGTATTGCTCAGTCACTCCTTTTACTTGATCGCGATGTCGTCTGCGCACACCTAATTTTAGCAGGCTTGCCGCAGGTTGCCGCTGAACTCCACGACGGCCTTATGGCTCTGCCAACAACAGGGGATATCAAGGAGGCGTTGGACTCCGTGAAACGAGGCTCAGCACTTGGGCCAGATGGCCTTCCTGGGCAGTTCTATTTACAATTCTGGGATATTCTAGGTTCCATTTTCTCGGAAGTGTTAAAAATATGCTTCACGCAGCACGTCTTTCCTGAATCATTTAAAAAATGCAGCATTCTCCTTATTCCTAAAGAGTCTCCTTTGTCAACATGTCTGGCAGATTGGGTGCCCTATCACCCTACTGAATTCAGGCTACAATATATTAGCAAAATTACTCGTTCGTCCTCTACGGGCTTTCCTCCCGTCCCTGATTTCCTGCTACCAGGTGTTCTCCATTCCAGGTGGTGACATACATAGTTTATCTCCTGTAACGCGAGACATCCTAGCGTATATTTTACGGCGGCGCGCACAGGGTCTTCTTGTTTACCTTGATGAAGAGAAGTTGTTCGACTTTTTAGAGCACCAGTATATTTACAGGATGCTGGATGCTTTCGGTTTCCCACCTTCTTTCGTGCTTCTCATTAAAGAGATGTACAGGGATATTTTAAGCACTCTGTTCCTCTATGGCCGGGAAGAAATTCAGGGGGCACTTTGACTGTCTAAAGTGCGTAGAGGCGAAAGCGTTTTCCGCACCACTTTGACTGCTTCTGTGGCACTGGTGGCGTCACATGTAATTGAGTACTAATTACTAAGTGATGACAAATCACTAATTAATGGTTAATTGCTGATTAATGCCTGCGTACTAATTAACTGATAATTGATGACGCTTAAGCTTCGCCTTTAGGAGTGGAACGCGATAGCGTGTTGTAGCGCTGTCAGGGAGTCCACGGAACGCCACCACCCGTTCGGCGCGATGCCTTGCCGTTTGAAGGCAACGATATTTTGAGGAAAGGAAATGGCGCAGTAATTCTCTGTCATCTCGGTGGACGCCTGTACCTCACCGTAGAGGAAGCGAGGAAGTGGGAGTGAAAGAAGAAAGACAAAGATGGCCCGTAATGAAGAAAATGAAAAATTACGAGGAACTTTAGCGGCTAAAGTGGTGAAAGGCGAAAGCCTGAGTGCTGCATTCTGCTACGCGATTGTTCACTGCACATTTTCTTGGTGCATTAATTAACTGCCAATTAATGACGCTTAAGCTTCGCCTTTAGGAGTGGAACGCGACAGCGTGTTGTAGCGCTGCCACGGAGTCCAAGGAACGCCACCACCCGTCCGGCGCGACGCGTTGCCCTTTGAACGGAACGCTTTTTTGAGGAAAGGAAATGGGGCTGTAATTCTCTGTCATCTCGGTGTACACCTGAGCTGCACCGTACAGGAAGGGAGGAAGTGTGAATGAAAGAACAAAAAGGGGCCGTAATGAAGAAAATGAAAATTGTATTTCAGGAAAGGAAATCACGTATTAACTGTCTCACGTATCTCAGTAGACACTAGTCGAAAATTGTGTTTGAGGAAAGGATGTTGCGCAGTAACTGTCTCACATATTTCGGTGGACACCAGTCAAAATTCGCGCGCGGTGACGTTACGACAATTTCGACCAATCTGAAACACGGACAAATACGCCTTGCTCGTCGGTAAATTGGTTTTTGAGGAAAGGAAATTATCTTTCTCTCATATCTCGGTGGACACCTAAACCTCGCCGTAACGGGAAGGGAGGAATATGGGAGTGAATGAAGACACCGTATTCACTAGACGCACCTTTGTTCACTACAAACCATTGAGCTGGCATGGCGGAGTGGTAGCGTGCTCGACTCGCACTCCGGAGACCGGGGTTCGATTCCCAAGCTCGGCCAATTTCTTACTCGTTTTTATTTACTTATCTGGTCTGACTAGAAAGGTCAACTAGACTAATTGGTTGATTAAGCGATTAACTAAACTCCGTCAAACTTAATTGGAGCATCAATACGATCCCTTTAATTGGTTGCATGGTTAGTAGCCAAAGTAAAATTGTCCCCGATTGAAATTCGCGCACTGTGATGTCACGACCGTTTCCACCAATTGAAAAGCGTGACATTTTCTGTGGACAACTCCTGCTTACAACGATGAGGCATTAAAGGCTTCCGCCTTAAAATTGTATTTGAGGAAAGGAAATTACGCAGTAACTGTCTCACATATCTCGGTGGACACCCGTCAAAATTCAGGGGGGGGGGGGGGTGCCCTTTTTTGACCTAAAGTGCGGTCACTGATGTGTGGTGAAGATGTTAAGCTTCGCATCTAAGAGTGAAACGCGACAGCGTCTTGCAACGTTGCCAGGGAGTCCATAGAACGCCATCGCCCATACGGTTCTACGTCTCGCTCGTCGGTAAATTGGTTTTTGAGGAAAGGAAATGTATCTGTCACTCATATCTCGGTGGACACCTAAACCTCGCAGGAAGAGAAGGGAGAAGGATGGCAGTGAGCGAAGACACCGTATTCACTAGACGCGCCTTTGTTCATTCCAAACCATCGAGCTGGCATGGCGGAATTAATAAAGAAAAAAAAAAAGCTGGCATGGCGGAGTGGATAGAATGGTCGTCTCGCACTCTGAAGACCGGGGTTCGATTCCCGAGCTGGACCAATTTCCTACTCGTTTTTATTTATTTATACGGCCTGACTAGAAAAGTTAAGTAGGCTGATTGGGTAATTAATCAATTAACTAAGCTCAGTCCCACTTACTTGGAGCATCACTCTATGACCCCTTCAATTGGTTGCATTGCTCCCAGACATAGTACAATTGGCCCCGTTTGAAATTGGCGCACTGTGACGTCACGACCGTTTCGACCAACTGAAAAGCGTGACATTTCTGTCGACAACTGCTGCTTACAACGATGAGACATTAAAGGCTTTCGCCTTAATACCGCATTTGATGCTGGCCGCGGCGTCAGTCAAGTTTGTCCGCTCTCCCCCCTTTTGTTTGTCTTAGCATTAGAGCCTTTCCTCTTAGCAGTCAATCGTCACTACCTTATTAGAGGTCTGGCTTTGCCAAGCAGCGAAGCGGTACTATGCTTCATTAGTGGCTTTTTGCAGGCATGTAAGAGCTCTAGCACCTGATATCAACATCGTCGCAGGCCGTGTGGGGGACATTAAGGGCTCGCTATTGTTGCCGGTTGTGCCGGCCGCTAGCCGCTCAACTATGCGCGGTGGTGTTGGTGAAAAACATTTATAGTGCAATAAATATTTACACAGAGGTGATTGGGGTAGGCCCTATGGGCCCTTCCCCTAACAATACTATGTGGAGCGCCCCTATTCCGGGGCCCCATTGGCAAGCAACGCCGCCCGCGTCCGGTGAACCAAGGCCTTTTGGGTCTTTAGGTCCTGACAGCCAAGCAGGGCAGCCTCCCAGTCCTCTCTGGTGGGGTTGGGGTTAGGGGGGATAGATGGGTTTGATTGACACGCCCAAACCATGTGGAAGATGTCAGCCACCTCCCCACAGAACTGGCACGTGCCATCAAAGGATGCGTTGAAATGTTTAAGTACCGCCGGGCACAGTACAGTGTTAGTAAGAATTTTGATGAGGAGGCGCTCGTCAGCGCGATCCAGTCCCTTACAAGGGGCCGGGTAGCGCCGGTGCTCCTCCTTGTAGTAATCGGTGATGTGTTTGAATGTAAGGGCCAGATTGTCTGATTGGGAGTAGGCGTCCAAGGACAGGGAGATAGCCCGGGGAGAGAGTGCGCGGGCGGCCTGATCGGCCTGTTCGTATCCCTGGAGGCCCTGGTGACCGGGGGCCCAAATCAGGTTGCGTGGAGTTCGATCTTCGCGTCGGCAGCTATATTCCAATATGCGCCAGGCAAGCGGGGGAGCCCAGCCCAACTCATAGTTCCGACAGGCCCCTCGCGAGTCGGTGATGATGTGTTTCGACTTGGGAGCAGTGAGAGCCAGAGCAATGACAATCTCATCCGCGTGTGTTGCGCTGTAGGCTTTGAAAGTGAGCCCGTTAACTGTGTTTGTGTTGTGTACGACTGCGGCCGTGTACCACAACCCGTGGTGTGGGCCGGCAACGTCCACGTAATACACATGTTCTTGGTTACCATAGTATCGCGCCAACGCTTCCGCGCGCGCCTGGCGACGACCGCTATGGTCTTCTCTGGACATGTTGCGGGGAAGGGGTCGGACCCGGAGGGCGCGTCTCCAGGGCTCTGGCACTCTCTCCCTTTCCTCAATATGGTAGTCATGTTTGACGTGTAGCCGGTCCAAAAGGCGGCGACCGGACGTGGTCTGTGCAAGACGCGTGTATTGGTTGACTAAGTGGGCTTCTCGAAGCTCCCGGAATGTGTTTACCACGCCCAAGGCCAGAAGTCGCTGGTTGGACGTCGTGACCGGAAGGTCGAGAGCCCGCTTGATGACTTTCCGGTGGATGACCTCCAGTTGGTCATCATCATGTTTGCGCAGGTGCAAGTAGGGGGTTGAGTAGAGGATTCTACTCATTACGAAAGCATGGGCAAGCCGCAGTGCATCCTTGCTTCGTAATCCGCCCCGCTTGTTGGAGACCCGGCGGACCATGCGGCCCACCTGGTCTCCCACCGTGCGAAGTTTGGCTAGGGTGGTGTCGACTCTGCGTTGGTGGTGTATGAAGAGACCAAGGACGCGGATCTCCTTGGACTCCCGGATCGGTCCCGAGGGGAGACTGATGCAAAGCGGAGTTGTGTCCCGAGGGGAGGGACGTATGTGCACAAATTCTGATTTAGATGGGGCGCACTGGAGTCCGCAGTAGGCCGCGTAGTCGTCGACTACGGTCGCCGCTGCTTGCAGGCAGGATTCCATGTGGCCTAGGTTACCTTGCGTGGCCCAGATTGTAATGTCATCCGCATAAAGAGCGTGATGTATCCCGGGCAAAGACAATTTGGAGGGAAGATGAAGCATTGCCAGATTGAAGAGGAGGGGAGACAGGACCGCGCCTTGAGGTGTTCCCCGCGAGCCGATGGTGTATGGCCCGTGTTCCGCATCTTGTATGCGTATGTAGGCTTGGCGGTCTGTAAGAAATTGTTTTATGTAGTTGAATGTTTTGTGGCCACAGTTGGTGTTACTGAGGTGGTCCAGGATTACTTCGTGTTAGACGTTGTCGAATGCGCCTTTAAGATCCAAGGCCAGGACCACCTTGTCGTTGTGGGGACATTCGACAGGATCTAAGATGTCGTGGTGAAACTGCAGAAGTATATCCTGTGCAGACTTGTGAGGGCGAAAACCGAACATGGTGTCCGCGAAAGTGTGCTGTGTTTCGAGAAAATCGGAGAGTCTGTCGCGCACCATCGTCTCCATCAGCTTGCCGACACAAGACGTGAGGGAGATGGGGCGAAGGTTCTCCACATCAGTAGGTTTGCAGGCCTTCAGAATAAAGGTCACGAGAGCCGATTTACAATCGAGAGGGAGAGGAGTCTCTCCGTCCCAAATGCTATTGATGTATTTGAGGAGCGTGGCGTAGGCTGCGTCGGGAAGGTTGGCCAAGAGCTTGACCGTAACCTTGTCGCGCCCTGGTGCAGTGCCCCGCTTCATTTTGCTTAAGGCTGCCCGGAGGTCGTGGAGTTGGAAAGGCTTGTCCAGCTCCGTGTTCTCTTCGCCTGCATACGAGTACGCCGCCTGCCGGGGGTCCTTAGTGGTGCACAGGTAGCGATCCCTGAGCGTGTGCGCTAGTTGTTTTGTCGTCCCTGTAAAGTTGTGCAAGGCCCTATGTAATTGGCGTTGGGTTTCCGTGCGTGTTTGTATTGGATCGATGAGAGCGCGGAACAGGCGCCACGTGTTGCGGCCAGACATCTGGCGAGCAGCCGCGTTGCACCGGTCCACCCAGTTAGTGTCGGCTAGCTGAGTAGCATATTCCGCTGCCTGTTGTGTGAGTTCGAGGATGCGGTTCTTTAGGCGTCTGTTATGTTTCTTCCATCGCTTCGTGAGGCTGCGACGGGCCTCCCAAAGGTGGAGAAGGTGGTTGTCCACGTCTGTTTGTGTTTCTGAGACGTGAGCGATCTGGACCAGGCGTCGTATCCCGACTGGAGGGGGTCTACGATAGGTATAGAGGTGCGGAAAGTCGTCCAGTCAGGGATACGAGCTTGTTTTAGTGGGCGTTTCAGGGGACGCATACTATGCGCGGCGTTCATTGGGCGAACTTAGCGTCGGCACCTATCACAGGCCATCTACGCGACTTTAGAAACTTTAGAAAAAAGTGCTTCCTGCATGTGATCGGTTAGAGCGGTGGGGTGGAGGAGGAGGTAAACCTTGTTAAAGAAGAGGTCTTAGGCGCGGATTGGGGTCATGTTCCCCTCCCCGCGGTGGGCTCCTCTTCTAGGCCGGACGCCAGCTGGCCGACCGACGATGTCGTTCGGCGACCTCTTCGGCTCGCTCTGTAACTCAAAGTTGAACCTCCGGGTCCGAGCTGAGCAGCGCGGCCTCCCACTGAGATTGGGTTTGATTGTAAAACATTTTATTCGCCGGGAAGAGCTTGGCAAGAGGTCGCGTTAAGTGGTCGAGAGTACATAGCCCTCGACGACTTTGTCAGCCCACTCCACCGCCAAAACTTGCGTTCTGGGGTCAGAGCTAGCCAGCACGGTCTCCCACCGCTCGAGAGAAGGAGCTGTAACTAGATCACCCGGAGGTGGCTCTATTTTGCAGTCCCACAGGATGTGATCGTAGGTAGCACGTTGGCCACAGTGTTTGCAGTTTGGGTTGTAAAGATCTGGATAAATGCGCGCGAGGAGTGATGGGGTGCGTATCGATCTCGTCTGTAGACGACGCCACGTAACCGCTTGTTCTTTACTAAGTCTTTTGTCTGGAGGGGGGAAAATTCTCCTCTCTAGTTTAAAATGATTGGTGAGATCATGATATGTGATCATGGAGTCCTTCGTGAAATTCAGGGAGCCAGACTCATCCACTGCCCGGTCGACGAAACCTCGGGCTTTATTGTGGGCTGCCTCGTTCCCCGGATTCCCCGAATGGGCTGGGACCCATATCAATTCGGAATAATTTGGTGAGAATTTGGTTGCGTTAAGGATTCTAAGGGAGGTGTTTGTAATTCGCCCTTTAGCAAAATTATTGATACCCATTTTGGAATCGCTGAAGATGATGCTTCCTTGGGTATGCGCTAGGGCGAGGGCTATAGCCGCCTCTTCTGCCGTTTCAGAGGATTTCGTTTTGATTGTCGCCGAGACGATGTGGTCACCATTCTCGTTCACAACCACAATTGCAAAGGCATTGGTAGTTTTGTATTCTGCTGCATCTACATAAAGTGTTCCAGCGCACTGTCTGTATTTGTTATGTAAGGAGATTGGGTGTGTTACGCTCCGGTACCTGTCCGAATTGCCCGCTTCCGGAATCTAATCGTCACGCTACAGTCACCTGCGCGGTAGCGCGTGTCTTTTGGCGCGCGGTTCATGAGGGATGAACCACCCCCCCTCGTGCGAGGTAGAACATTCTCTCCCTCGTAAAATAAAAGTAAAAACAAACACAAAAACACACTCGTGCGCGCACGTGCCATCGGTTTCCCCAATGACCCACGACCGCAGCGTCGTCTCGGAATTGGGGATTATGGGGCTTAAAAGGGCAGTTACCATTGTAACTACCACTGCGAGCTCGGACCTGCGTTCCAAGGCGACTTAGCCTTCCCACGGCTGTTTAGTCGGTGCCTCACCGACGCCCGGTCAGTAGCGTCACCCAACTCGGGCCTTCGCTGCTCCCGGCTAGCCGCGCTGTCGCCGGCTATTCCTCATCTACCCGACCGATACGTGTAGAGTCTGCCGGAGGGAGCCGGCAGATCACACGCACATCTTGTGGGACTGCATCAGAAATCCAAAGGAAGCAAGATCAGGAACAATCCCGCCGCGGCTGGAGGCAGCCGCGAAGAGCAACGACCATGACCAACAGCTATGGGCCGTCCAGCAGGTCCTCGGGGCGCTCGAAAGGCAGGGACCCAGCGAGCCGGCAACGGCGAGGCCTTCACATCTCTACTCCCAAGAGGCTTTCGTTGGGTGGGGGATGGGTGGTGAAAGGGTTCTCGCATATTCTCGTACAATGTAGGAAAGGAGGGAGGGTGACTGGCAAGTCGGTTTCGGGGTGACGGAAAGGTGTCTGTCCATATACAAATGCCGCTATATGACAGCTTCATTTCTCAATAGTGGGCGGGAACGTAGAGGCCGCGTGCGGCGGTCATGTCGGCGCCCGCGTAAGTGCACTGCTTAGTCTAATAAGCGCGGGGGGTTACGATGTAAGGACGCCTTGCGGCTGGCGCATGCATTTGTAACCAGTCGAATTCTATATTCGACTCCATACCTCCACCTGCGGAAGCAAGACGAGGATTCACTCGAAGTCATCCTCCGCAAAATTATTAAGCGAGCTCTGGGCCTCCCCGTGAACACCTCCAACAAGCGCCTCCTGGGGCTGGGCATGGTGAACACATTTCGGGAGCTCCGGGAAGCGCACTTGACCAACCAATACACACGTCTCTCAAAGACATCGTCGGGTCGCCGCCTGCTTGCCCGACTGCACATCCAACACACCACTCTTATGGAAGAGCGCGTACGTATTCCATCCCAGTGGAGATGCGCCCTCCACGTGCGCCCTCTTCCCGCGAACATGAACCGTGAAGACCATAATGGCCGGCGCCTGGCGCGGGCGGAAGCCCTGGCCCGCCACTATGGATCGAAACCCGGCGTATTCTACGTGGATGCCTCCGGCCCCCACCACGGGGGATGGTACACGGCCGCAGTCGTCCACCAATCCAAAACAGTGAACGGCCTTACTTTCCGAGCCCGTGACATAACACACGCGGAGGAGGTCGCCATTGCGTTGGCTGCATCTGATTCCAATTCAAAAACAATTATTTCCGACTCGCGAGGGGCATGTCGGAACGTCGAGCAGGGCTGGGTACCATATCTAGCCTACCGCATTCTCCAAAACAGCGTCTACACCGGGGACCCCGCGCACCGGCGTATCGTTTGGGCTCCTGCTCACATGGGCCTTGAGGGAAATGAGGCAGCTGACGCCGCCGCCCGCGCGCTCTCTCACCGGACATTCCCCTCCGACCCCGACGATCAGAAACTCGAATTCACTTCCGCTTACTCCTTTAAAGACATTGTTTTACATTATCAATCTGGCCATGGTCTTTATCCCCGCCCGTGTAAAGGTCTCTCAAAGGCGGAGGAGCGGCTTTTGCTTCGCCTGTATACCAATACTTTGCTGTGCCCGGCAGCTCTCAAACACTTCGACCCTTCTTTCTCGGGCAGCTGTCCGCACTGTGCGGAGAAGTCTTCGGACATTTACCACATGGTGTGGGCCTGCCCCTCCAACCCTGCTATCCCCCCTCACCCCAACCCAACCCGGGAGGACTGGGAGGCGACCCTGCTCGGCTGCTCTGACCTGCAGGCCCAACGGGCCTTGGTCGCGCGAGCCCGGGCGGCGGCCGACGCCACTGGGGTCCCGAACTAGGCACCTCCACCTAGTACTTGTAAGGGCTGGCCCCCTCTGGGTCAGCTCATGCAATACCTCCAGTAGTGCATGTGTAAATAAATGTTTTCCACTACCACCAACTTACGAGAAATTCCTGACTGACTAGAGCTTCAGGATTACCAATTACTGGCGCGGCGGGGTCTCAGTAACTGCTCAAGCTTTAGGGTTTTTTAGATGCAAAATCCAGCGGCTTTTCACCTTATACCTGATCAGACGGATTATAACGTACACAGCCGATATACATTTTTTTCAAGTTCATTTTGTTTTGTGGCTCTTGCCGTAAATTCGTCTTTTTGCCGCGGACAATAAATAAAGTGAGAACATCTCAAATGAAACAAATTTTTGCATTTTTCATTCTATATATCGATGGGCCAGAAAAACGTAACCAGCATAGCAAGGTTGATTAAAAACCATCTACGTTCTACTTTTTTTTTGTCCTGAACTCGTTTGAACCCATATGAACCGGTTCAGTACGGTCCGAACCTGTTCGAACCGGAACGGAATGCCGCTCTGTAGCTGAACTTGGAACTGAACCCGAAAGGTGTGAACCCGAACCTGAACCGAACCCGAAAAAATTCCGGTTCGACACCCTGAGCACAACCGCTAACTAAAAATTCTTATCGCGGCTCTTACCCAGGAGGCAGCCGGCTATGCGGCCCAACTCGCTGATTCAAACTCGGTGGACCGCTGTAATACTGCGGCTCGACAAATGACGAATCGGAGCAATGGCGCCTCTCCCGCGCCTTGATCGATCCGGCTAAAACACGCAGCGAAACCCATAAACACCTACAGAGAGCTAGTCATGCTTTCGACGTGTACAGTACCGAATTGGCTACAGAGCTCAGAGGCAATCTCTGTAGTATCGAGGACTCCCAAGGGTCGGCATGCGCATATGGAGGCTTTGAGACTAAGGAGCTGGACACGTTCCACTTCACGCTCCAGATCCGCGACCTATAAGCGGCCCTGGCAAGAATGAAGCGCGGCTCAGCGCCCGGACGGATAGAGTGACGTTTAAGCTCCTTGCTAACCTCCTGGACCCGGCATACCTGTGCCTTCTTCGATACTTAAACACCATATGGGACGGAGGCACACAGCTCCCAATAGACTGCAAAACTGTACTAGTCATTTTCATACCGAAACCAAAAGAAGCCATCAATATGGAGAATCTCCGACCTATTTCGCTGACTTCTTGTGCGGGGAAGTTTATGGAAACTATGGTCAGAGAGAGTATTTCAACATATCTAGAATCCAAACACATATTTGCCGACACCATGTACGGATTCCGCCCGCATCGATCCGCGCAGGATGTGCTACTCCAACTACATATGGAAGTACAGTTCAACACCCTAGTGACGACAAGGTGGTCGTCACTTTGGACCTCAAGGGGGCGTTTGACAACATGACCCACGACATCATTCTCACAGATTTGTCACAGACGAATTGTGGCCAAAACACGCTTAGGTACATCCGACAATTTCTAGTGATCGGAAAACCTATATACGTATCCAAGACATAGAGCATGGCCAGTGCCCCCTGGGTACAAAAGGAACCCCACAGGGAGCAATCTTCTCTCCCCGCCTCTTTAATTTCACCACGACTCACCTCTCCCCCCTCCCCTCTGCTTAATGATGTCCCATGCATCAGGCATGCCCTGTAAGCCGACGACATCATGCTCTGGGCAACACATGGGTCGTTGGGATAGATGAAGGCCAACCTACAACAAGCAGCGACTAATGTGGACAAATACGCTCGCCGTTGTGGCCTGGAATGCTTGCCGGCCAAATCAGAATTCGTGCACCTTCGGCCCAACCCGAAGTAGAACGTTAAGTTGGGCGAGTTGGTATAGGTTCATGGTTGAAAAACAGCGCACAAAAGACTAGACACAAGAGTAAAGGCGACGACAGGACAAGCGCTGAACTCACAACTAAGGCTTTATTGCGAAAACCTGGGTATATAAGGAAGGCATAATCATGAAAACAAAATTGAACAAACAAAACTATGACAATGATAAAACTAGCGTGCGCCCGAAGCCCAAAATCTGCCAAGAAACGTGATCTCGTTATCACTTAAAGCAACCCAAGGTTTGCTAACGCAGCCCCGTTGCTCCTTTGCGATGAAGTATGCTTCTGCTACTTCCCGCGTGGTTTGATCTCTGTGAGAATACAACACCTTTGCTTGACTTAACAAAGCAGTGCACTTTTTCTTCTTGTTTTTCATCACTGCGCACCCCTTACAACGGGTAACAAGATAAGATTGGTCATTGCCTTTATCTAAATTGTTGCTGTGTTCTTGCAAACGCTTGTTCAAGCAACGGCCGGTCTGTCCGATGTAGCGGGCTCCGCAGGAAAGGGGAAAGCTGTAGACGACACACGTGCGGCAGTTAACAAACGGATCCGTGTGCGCGACACCGCAACCTTTTTTCTTTTTCGACACTTTCTTCCTTTCTATCGCAGCACACACTTGTTTAAGCTTGACAGGAGCAGACAGCAATACATCAACGTTGAACCTTCTTCCTACATTTTTCAGTCCGTGCGAGACCTGGTGCAAATATGGCACAACTGAGGTGCTTTTCTTTTCTTTTTCTGGACTGTTGAGTGGTGCATTCAGGGTAATCTGTCGCTTGAAGCTCTTAAGTAATCTTGAGCAAGCCTCGTTCACCATTGCATCTTGGTAGCCGGCATTCCTTATCCTCATGAGTTGTGATCGGAAACTGTCAGCAACACCGTGGTGGCAGGATATTATCAATGCATACCTCAGTCAAGAACTTACAATGCAGTTCTTCACCAATTTTGAGTGCCCCGATTGAGAACTCAGCAACGGCTTTAAAGACCTTGGGTTGTATTTCCAGCAGACATGCTCACGGGCGAACCGCAGTTGCAAATCTAAATACTGTAGTTCATCGCTTACGGGCAACTCGAAAGTTCGATGCGAGTGTGGTTGACATCGTCAAAGTGTTTAAAGAGTGCGGGTCTGGATTGCTGTTCACTTTCGAGTTGCCCGTAAGCGATGAACTACAGTATAGCTATAAAATAAAAGCTGTGTTTTTGGGGCTTAAGGGCCCAAGGGGAGTCAGGCTGTGAGAGACTCCGAAGCAGAGGGCTCCGGATCATTTCAACCAGCTGAGTTTCTTCAGCGAGCAATAATACTACAAAGTACATGGCTGTCATGCTTACCACCTAAATAGAATTGCGGCCGCCGAGGCTAGGAGCAAACCCGGGGTCCCTGGCTCAGTAATCAAGCGCTTTTACCACTAAGCCACAGCGGCGTGGAAATAAGTCAATGAATAAAGCACAGTTTTTTTCTCAGTACGTACTTTAACCCATAGCTCATCCGTGTCGCTGCTCCAATGCCGGAGTTGTGTACTTCACTCTGCAATAGTGAATGAATAGTCGGACACCAGCCGTTTCTGCACGGACCCAGGCCCGACTCGGGTCCGCAGCTTTAAGCCCGAGCCCGGCCAGGGCCCGAAACTTCAAGCCCGGGCCTGGCTCAGGCCCGGCAAAACAAATCATGTCCCGGCCAGGCCCGGGC